>NC_133324.1:962812160-963139440 GCF_042186555.1 Aquarana catesbeiana
GAGTGGGAAGGGACTGACACCGACATACACATGATGAATAACAAAAGAGAAAACAATTGTTGCTATTTATGAGCAAACCATTGCATGCTATGAAACTTGTGCTTTATGCCGCGTACACATGATTAGGAAACTCCAGCAAAAGTCCAATGAGAGCTTTTGGTCAGAAAATGCGACCATGTGTGTGCTCCATCAGACTTTTGCTGGCGGAATTCCTGCCAGCAAAAGATTGAGAGCAGGTTCTCAATTTTTCGGTCGGAAAAAGTTCCTATCCGAAAATGCGATCGTCTGTAGCAATTCCGACGCGCAAAATTCCTACGCATGCTCGGAAACAATGAACTTCATTTTCTCGGCTCGTCGTAGTGTTTTACGTCACTGCGTTCTTGACGGTCAAAAGTTCAGAAAACTTTGTGTGACTGTATGCATGCAAGGCTAGCTTGAGCGGAATTCCGTCAGAAACACCATCCAAGATTTTTCGGACGGAAAATCCGCTCGTGTGTATGGGGCATTAGAGAGGCTGAGGTTATCTATCTATAAAGTGTAAAAAAAAAAAAATTTATAATATATAAATATATATATATATATATATCATCCAATAAACCTCACCTTTACATAAAGCCCTAAAATTTGTCTCCTCCTCTGATAGGTGACACGGTTTCTCTACACCTTGGATGGCTAAACTGGAAACATCTTTCTGATGTATGCTATTCCGGTGTCTGGCCACGTTGGTGTTGTGATCTTTATGCATGTCATATAGATGGTCTTGAAACCCAATCACGCAACCTGCGGGTCGTGCGACCCACATACTGTATGTGGCATGACTTTACAAGTATTTAGGTGTTGCAGTTTATAAAAGATGTAATTCTTGAAAATTCCATTGCTTGTATGGTATCTCCCTTTTTATTACAGCACAGACACCTGTTTGATCCACATCAGAAGGTGCCTCCACTTACGGACCGCCCGCCGCAGTTTTACATCGGCTGTTTGAAGGAGGATATTGTTATGGCAGCAGCTAGCTGCCATAACCCCGGTATCCTCTTCTTCAGTGAGCGGTCCGCTACAAGATAAAGTGGTCTCTGCAGCGGATTCTCAGCAAGATCACTTAATCGGCGGCGGGCGAGGGGGGCTCCCCTCCCACCACAATCCGGTGCCCTCCGCCGCTTACTGGAGCCGAGTGAGGGGAAGATGGAGAAAAAAAAATTAATTTTAAATGCGTCCCGTCCCAACAAGCTCACGTGCAGAAGCTAACGCATACATGAGTCGCACCCGCATATGACAACTGTTCAAACCACACATGTGGAGGTATCGCTGCGATCGGTAGAGAGCAATAATTCTAGCCCTAGACCTCCTCCAACTCAAAACTTGCAAACTGTAGAATTTTTTTTAAACATGAGATTTATGGAGATTTAAGGGTAAAAAAAGTTTGTCACCATTCCACAAGTGGGCGCAATTTTGAAGCCAACTTTACTATTTTTTTAATTAAAAAAAAATAAATAAGTATAGTGTTTGGGGGGTCCAAGTAATTTTCTAGCAAAAAGAAAAAAAAAAAAAATTAAAGCTAGGTGACAGGGTCCTACCCAAAGTGGGGGCTCTGCGTGATACAGTTTACTCCTTTAGGACAAAAATTTCAGCGCAAATGGGGTCATTAGATAAGATTGGTAAATATTTCAAAACTATATTTTTGATCTTATTTGTACTCACTACTATAGGGAGTAGAGAAAAATGGGGTTTTGAAGAGAGAAATTCGGGTACGATTGATTCCTTTCTATTGCTTATTTTATCTTTTAATAGATGTTCTTGTGGGGTGTTTGCAGCAATGTTCATAGATCTATGCAAGATAGTACTAGGAAAACCCCTCATCTTTGAAACGTTTAAACAGAGCCTCTGCTTCATGTCTGTAATCCGTGTCCTCACTGCAAATTCTTTTCAATCTCAAAAATTGTCCTACAGGAATTCCTCTCAGGGTAGGTTTACGGGTGACTCGAGTCTGCACGTAAAAGCGTGTTACTTGTTATGGGTTTCCTAGAAATGCTCATTTTCACCTTACCATCTCTATCTTCTAAATGGACATCCAAATAGTTAATGGACGTTGAACTGCTGTCACCAGTGAATCTTAGATTTAAAGTCGTTGTGGTATGACAACCAATTATCCAAACTACCAGCCCTAGCCGAGGCCATGAATAGCAGGTCATCCATGTAGCGACATTAGAAGGTATCAGTGCGACGGGGACTATCAGATGAAAAAAAATGCAGGGACCTCTCCCACCATCCTATGTAGAGATTGGTGAGGGAGGGGGAAAATTTGGCTCACATCGAGACCCTGCATTTCTGCAGGCAATAGTCGCCGTCAAACATGAAGTAATTGTGCGTGAGTAAATATAACGAACATTGTAAAATGAACTCCTGATAGGGCAAAAGAATAACCACTGTATTTAGACAGGAAGAATGACACTGCTCTCAGTCCCAGGGAATGAGGGATGCACGAATAGACTTGTAACATCGCATGTCACCCATCATGCATACCGGCAGTACCTCAGATTTTTGTAGCAAAGCAATATACATATATCCCAGAAAGAGGGGGGGGACCTCTGTCCTGTGATGTAATCCAAGAAAAGGATTTTACAGGTAAGCCGTTATAAAAATCCTATTTTCTTTATCGTACATCACGGGACACAGAGCAGCATAGTAATAACTATGTGGGATGTCCCAAAGCAAATGCTATCTGAGTGGAAAGAGACAAACAAAGCAGGGCGCCATCAGACTTGAGGACCTATATTGCTGCCTGCAGCACACTGGGCCCAAAGGCGATATCCTCGTGCCTTTTTACATCCACCTGATAATAATCTAGTGAATGTATGGACTGAAGACCAAGTTGCAGCCTTGCAGATTTGAGCCATAGAGGTTTGGTGATGCACTGCCCACGAAGCACTAACAGCCCTTGTGGAGTACGCTTTGATTTGAAAAAGGTTGAATTCTCCTCTTTAAACCATAAGTCTGAATAACTTGCCAAATTCATTTAGAAATAGTAGATTTCGACGCTGCCTGTCCTTTCCTAGGACCTTCTGGCAGCACAAAAAAAAAAAAAAAAACAAACATCAGTTTTTCGAATCTGAGCAGTTTCCTTCAAGTAGACCTTGACTACTCTCACTACATCAAGGTAATGTAATGTAGTGACTTCACTTCCGTAGAACAGGGTTCTGGAAAAAATGAAGGTAGAATAATATCTTAGTTTAGATGAAAGCTTGACACTACTTTTTAGGCAGAAAGCTTGGATGAGGACGCACCACCACCTTGTCCTTGTGAATAATTAAATATGGCTCTTTACAAGAAAGAGCAGCCAACTCCGATACCCTTCTTGCAGAGGATATAGCAACCAGAAAAACTAACTTCCTTGTCAAAAGGACCAAAGGAGTAGGTCGTATCGGCTCAAAAAGCTGCTTTTGTAATACTGACAAAACTAAAGTCAAGTCCCAAGGGTTACCTACCCGGCAGATTAAGCTGCGTTACCCCCTGTATAAAAAAAAAAAAAAATGGACCAAGGAATGCAAAGCAAGTGGTCTTTGAAATAATACCAATAAAGCCGAGACATGACCATTGATAGTACTCAAGGCCAGCTTCATCTCTACCCCTGATTGTAAAAAGGCAAGAATTCTACCTATGAGATACTTTTGAGGATGCCAACCCTTGGATTCACAGCAGGAAACATATGCCCCCCAGACCCTATAATATATGGCTCTGGTTTCCTTGCAGTAACCAAAGGTAGAAACCACTGACCTGGAAAGCCTGCGATTCTTCAGAATGTGGGTTTCAATAGCCAAATCATTAAACTTAGAGTTTGAAAGGTAGGATGGAATACTGGTCCTTGCTAGAGCAGGTCTGGATGTGGTGGAAGGGTCCATGGGTCACAGAATGGGAGAAAACATGATAGGTCCCCTTCTCCCACACCAGGCCCTCTAACAAGGGAGCAGTGGGCAGAGGACGAGTCACCCTTAGGGCACCAGGAAGAGGGGCAGACTGATAATTCCTCTTCTGAGGAATTGACTGTAGAAGAACCCTTTTCAGCCTTGCAATCCCATACAGAAATGGTCCATTCTGCATTTAAGATGCCCTTAACCGAGTCACCAGAAAGCACAGTTTCTTCTTTGGGTTCTCTAAAGCCCCCTCAGGCTCTACATGCCTTTCCTGTCCATCCATTGCTGGAACAACTTGTATATGCTGAGTGGGACCCAGAGGCATTTTCTCCCTCCTAAAAAGTTCTCAGCACTTTATCGCCCCCCCAGGAATTCCGTGGCTGTTCAGGAGGGCGAAAAATCGCTCCCCCACACCCTCTGCCCTTGTTGGACCAAACCTTCTGGGACTCCGTAAAATTAAACTTCTTTAGCAGGAAAGTCCCCTTTTTAGACTGTTCCCCCAACTTTTTCTTTAAGGGGAAGGCCTTCTTTTTACCGGCTGTTCAATCTAGGATAGTCTCCAAGTCCGGACCGAACAGCAAGTATTTGAAGCATTGTCCCCTTGCCAGGTTTTTAGCCAGAGAGCTCTCCTGGCTGAATTGGCCAATGCAGAGGATCTAGCAGACATGCGGACTGATTCTGCTGAGGCATCCGCAATGTATGCAACCCCTTTTAAAAGCATTGGAAAAGAGGAGAGAATAGTCTCTTTTGCAGTCCCAGCCTCAATATGTGCCTTTATA
Source organism: Aquarana catesbeiana (assembly GCF_042186555.1). NCBI lineage: Eukaryota > Metazoa > Chordata > Amphibia > Anura > Ranidae > Aquarana > Aquarana catesbeiana. The sequence continues at coordinate 962,816,848 of NC_133324.1, forward strand.
TGTGTTAGCCAGTGCTCCATGTTACGTGCCACCACTGTGACAGCCATGGCAGGCTTAAGATTCCCTAGGGTGGAATCCCATGTCTGAGTAGAGAATACATCCTTTTATCAATGGGGTCTGAAAGTAGCCCCATATATCTTCATAATCAGCCAAATCTTTCTGGATACCTGAGAAAAGGCTGCATCCAGTCTAGATTTGTTCCACAGCCGCTTCATCCTCTGCAAAGGGGAATATGCGTTTTAATGCTCTGGAAAAGAAAGGCTTCCTTTCTGGGTCTTGCCATTCCTTTTTGATAGTCAACCAGAACCTCATGGACCGGAAAGACCTTCCTCTTCTGCTCTCCAAGACCCTCGTACATCTGGTCATGGAGAGACAGCACTTTTTTTCTCCTCCTGGATACCCAAGGTGGTGTGGATGGCTCCCAAGAGCTCTTCCACCTCTTCCAGGGAGAGTTTGTAAAGGGAGGATCGAATGGATTCACTACCCACATTCTCTCCATCTGACTCCCCTGAGGAGTCTGAGGCTGCGCTATCAGGCTCATCCTCAAAAGCCTGTCTGGTGCCCTCAGGTAATCCTTCATTGATAGAGGGACCTGCTGAAGGACCAGGTGCAACATCTTGCTGTGCTGGCAGAGGATTGTCTGGGGGTTGTGGGGGCTGAAAGCATGCAAACAGCATTTTAAAAGACTAGAACGTGCTGGAAAGCTCCTTAACAGACGCTGCAAGGTCAGAACTCTGTTTAGCAGAATGTTCCCTAACCAACCCTTCAATACAGTCCCTGCAAAAAAACTTTGGTCCAAGATTCCCCCAAAGTACTCCTACACGATGGGCATTTCCTCTTGGTATTGTGAGGGGACCTAGATTTTTCAGTGGTCTTGCCCTGAAATTACAAAACAAACCCCACAGCATTAAAAAACTGCCAGCATTACAACCACATCGCACCTGACACCAGGAGTGCACCCCCACCAGGACCGACCACCAGGCTCCCAGAAGTACACTACCTCCCTCTGACCACCTAGAGGGGGATTCACCCGTGGAGCTAACGGGAAGATGGTAAGGGAACACCACCCCAGGGTTCCACCTACCTTAGAGTGGCTGGTGATTGCGTCACCCGGCACTGATCGGGAAGTGTCCGCTTCAGACATCCCTTCAGGCCAGAGAGTGTGGTCCGCTTTCTTAGCTCCTACTGCTGACACTACAGCAAAAACCGAGCCTCCACCAGCCATCACAGCCTCTAGCTGGCCATCACAGACCGCCCCTACCTCTCTCCAAGGTACAGCAAAGCAAGCGCCCTGGCCTCAAACTTCCCCAAGGGAGGACAGGGTGCGTTTCTTACACTAGGCAAACAAAGGACTCCCATCCCAGCTGCAGTGCATTGTGACCTCTGTCTCTCCCTCACGAAATAACGGCCTCAGCCTCCCAGCTGAAAACATGGCCCTAGTTCCTAGCAGTGTCTCCCCTCCGGAGGAAACACTAAAACTGACGTGGCTTAAAACTCTGGTGGAGGCGGCGTTTCCCGAGAAGGAAGGAGCCGAGGTCTCTCGGGTGCTGTCCTGAAAGACGAAAGAGGGCATATACATACATACATACATACATACATACATACATACATACACACACACACACACACAGAGAATGTCTAGCTCAGTAATAGATGCATTTCAAGTGAGTTCACAGCCAACAGGAACTAAGGTTTAAGGGCGTGGTAGCCCACTTTTTTTGAAAGTAACAAAAAGATGAAATTTTACACGCATTTGGTTTCCCACACAGGGGTTCTTCTCCCTAAAACTGAAAAATGCCAATCCACCTGGCTCTTAAGGCTCGCTCAGCCTTGGGCGCAGTTCCTGGCTGCACAGGCCCACTCCTGGCCTCTAGGAAGGGGCTCTCCTGACACTCCAGGCTTCCACACTCCAAGACTCACGGTCCCCAAGACTCTCTTCCAGTTGTCTCAGCTATGGTCTCCCCGACTCTCAGCTGGCCCAACTCTTAGTCCACTGACCTAGAACCTCTCCCACATGGAGTACCGTCTCAAGGATGTTGCCTGGATTCTTAAACGGTAGCACACCTCCTGTCTGAAGCAACTGCTCCAACTCCTTTCCCACACACTCTGAGCTATGCTCAGCTCTGTCTTATAACGGGTGTGTGCACCTGGACACACAACCTGCAGAGCTTCTGGAAAACCTGGACACATGACTGAAGGCACTGAGCTGTTGTGTTCTGACAGGGGGGCAGCCACCCCACACCAGAACACTCCTGATCACCACTCTCAGCCAATGTCTGAGTGGTGATCAGGAGCCGGTCGGCTGCTGGATTTCCAGCATGCTCGACTGACAGAAGCCAACTACTGCCAGCCAGCTTCTGTTGGACTGGCTGACATAAAAATGGCCCGAATGTTAGTTTTCAATTGACCCAGCCAATGTCTCCCATCAATCGGCCTGTGTGTACTAGGCATTAGTCATAGAAGCAGGAGGTTTTCCAAAAATGTAGTAGTAATAGTTGGAACTAGTAGTAGGAAGTATTAGTATTGTTCTTAAAAACATAATAATCTAATATTCAATAAACCAGAGAAGCAACACAAGAGCACCACCCAATGCACGGGAGGAAGAACTACAGAATAGTAAAAAAAAAAAAAAAAAAAAAGTTACCACATTATGCAGCTGGGGGGGGGTGTTGGGGGCAGAACTTGCTGATCTCTGTCTCTGTAACCTAACATTATTCCAACAATGTATCCAAGGATTCCCAAGTCCATACTGCAATAGAGTAAAAGATCTTTATTTCAATCATTATGACATTATACTTACTGGTACAGAACAATCGCAAAACACATTGTATAACACTTGACAATGAATAAAAAAGAGAAAAGAAAACTAATTAAAAAGGATTGTGCTTCAGTAGCCTATCACATAGAGTTTAGACTATACTATGATTTTGTATTGCTGAAGCATATATGTTTTCTAGTGACAAGCTATACATGTGTGATGTTTTGACACACTTTGAGAGAAAACACACACACACACACACACACACACACACGTTATTGACGATAGACAAACATGTTACAGAAAAAAAAAAAAAAAAAAAAAAGTTAGCAGTCTAAGATTTATACTTTCTTACCTACTCATGGACATTAGGCAGCACTTGATGTGGCGCCAAATTGGACACCATGCACTCAGTTATGTCACACGTATTCCTGGATAGATTCTCTGGAGGCATTTCGGCTTTCCAAGCCAGGTGGATATATTTTATAACATCCAAAGCAGAACACCTCTCAGAGGCATTGAGGGTCAACATGTCCCTGAACATCTGCATGGCTTCAATGGAGAATTGTTGCCACTTTTCTGATGCCAAGCTTAGATCCTTCTTCATTTTCCACCACACAAAGTCCCAATACATGTGGTCGTGACCCCCTGCTTCTTTCCAGGGGGAAGGACCCGGTCATAGCCATGTACACCATGACACCAAAGGCCCAGATGTTAATGCTCGGGTGCAGCAGCAACTGTTCCCCTTGTTGTAGGCAGCACAGTTCTGGAGTGGAGTACAGTATAAACCGGGACATAAAGGGCGCTTGAGTTCCCTGGAGCATCCTCAGTCCAAAATCTGCCACTTTGATCTTATTACAGTCCATCAAAAGAACATTATCCAACTTGATGTTCCAATGAACCATTCCTCTGCTGTGCATAAAGTCCAAAGCACTTGTGATCTGTGGAACATAACGCTGCACTAGATCTTCGTGTAAACCAACCTAAAAAAAAAAAAAATAAATAACTCATTGAACTATAGTAAAATGTTACCCAACATATGAAACTCATCTTATCTCTTGCACAGGGAAACAGAACATACATTAGCTGAATACACAAGGAGTATACTTAAAGGAAACCTGTTAGCATGCAAAATGGGAGCGGCTATTAATGGTGCGAGATTCATCTTAACCCTTCTTACTCCATCTTAACTTTGCTTCACAAATGATCGAGTCACATGCCTAAAACAAGCTTTTGCTCATACATCCCACCAACTCAATGCACTGGGAGAGGATTCCTTAAACCTCAGAAATGATTTAAAGGAACAATGGATAGAAATGCTAACATTTTATATATTAAATTTTTGATACAAACTTACATTTGGCTTTACTATTGAGAGAAGGTTTCCAGCTGGTGCCACCTACTGGACAAAGACATAGTCGCTGCTGGTATGGAAAGGGATCTCATGGGTTGCAATGAGGTTTGGATGGTCGCTGAGACTAACAGACGTTCCGTACTCCATAAGGAGGTTGTATATTGGAATTGTGTCTTTGTTCATCAGGTTCATGGCCACCAACTCATCTGTTGAAAAGAGACAGAAGATAATGAGCATCATAAACCCAACATTAGAGAAATGATGAAAACCTACTCAAGTTAGGTAAAAGCTTGTATACATCTAAAGCTGAGTTTTTTAGATCCATAATCACTCAAAAACTGGAAGTGAGGGGTGCTTTGACAAAATTAAAGAATGGTGCTCAAAGGTTTGGAAATTGTCCTTAGCTGAACAATTCTATTGGATTTTTGGATGTCAAACTCATATTTCAGTTTAGGAGGTAGAGTTCCTCCAGACATCTGCTCTCATTTCCCTAAAATGTTTAACTCTAAAAACAGAACTAAACCTGCAGAGGGTCTCCAGAGGATTGACTATAATCTGTAAATATGCTTGCACATTGTAGTAGACTGGCCCTTTATAGTTTATTCTCCTTTAGCAATGGCTTGGCCTGTGATCTCTTGACATGTGCACTGCCAAAAAAACGGAGTTACTTACCGGTAACATCCTTTTCCAGGAATCTTTCAGGACAGCACCATAGAGAGAGACACCGGCTCCTCCCCTCTTAGGAAACACCGCCTTCCAATTCAATATTTAAATCTCATCCTCCCAACGGCCCCTCAGTTCTTCACGAGTTCCTCCGGCCAGCTGGGGAGACACAAGAATACGTCACACAAATCTTTATCTTACCTGACGTTCTCATGCGATGAGTTCTCATAGATAATCAATAACCTGGGTGGGTACTAGTGCTGTCCTGAAAGATTCCTGGAAAAGGATGTTACCGGTAAGTAACTCCGTTTTTCCCCATTCATCTTTCAGGACAGCACCATAGAGAGGATAAGCGAGCACCTTACCTTAGGGAGGGACTACTGCCTGCAGCACCTTACGCCCAAAGGCTTGGTCTTTGGCTGACAGTAGGTCCAGTCTGTAATGCTTCACAAACGTGGAAAAACTGGACCACGTTGCTGCTCTACAGATCTGCTCCGGAGAAGCACCAGCCCACTCTGCTTGAGAAGTTGCCACTGCCCTGGTGGAATGTGCTTTAATACCCTCCGGGGGCTCCAAACCCCCGACTACATAGGCCTGGCTAATGGCCAACCTTAACCATCTGGCTATTGATCGTTTAGAGGCTTTGAACCCTTTCCTAGCCCCTGAAAATAATACAAAAAAAGAATCGGATTTCCTAAACTGTTTCGTACTAAGTACTGAAGGACGCACCTTCTAACGTCCAGTTTGTGAAAAATATGCTCCTGTTCCCTCACAGGATTCGAACAGAAGGTAGGTAAAATAATTTCCTGGCCCCTATGAAAACTAGAGGCCACTTTTGGTAAAAAGGCCGGATCCGTTTTAAAAATCAAACGGTCCGGAAAAACCTGAAAAAAAGGCGCCCTAATAGAAAGGGCTTCGAGTTCACTTACTCTCCTTGCTGTGGTGATCGCCACCAAAAACACAGTTTTGAGGGTGATCAACTTCAAAGTACAGGATTCCAATGGCTCAAAAGGATCCCCTGTAAGAGACTGTAAAACTAAGGAAAGATCCCACACTGGGAATGGGGAACTTTTAACAGGCCTCTGTCTGCCTAAAGCTCTAAAAAACCTAGCTACCCAAGGATCTATAGCTAGCGGCTTTTCCAGGAAAACGCTTAGTGCCGATACCTGTCCTTTCAAGGTGCTAAGGGCTAATCCTTTGTCCGCTCCTGCCTGCAGAAACTCTAATACTGCTACAGAACTTCGTACATCGAAGGAGCTTTCTGTGCACCAACTGTTAAAGCGTTTCCACACCTTTAGGTAAATGGCTTGCGTCTCTCTTTTCCTGCAATTTAGGAGAGTTGTCACTAGCCGATCCGAGAAACCTTTGCCCTTTAGCAATTCTTCCTCAGTAGCCACGCTGCGAGGTTCCATCGCTCCACTTGAGGGCAACAGATTGGACCCTGAGAGAGAAGATCCTCCCGGATAGGCAGAATCCAGGGAGGCTCCACTGTCAGACTCCTCAAGAGGGAGAACCACGGCCTCCTTGGCCAGTGTGGTGCGATCAGAATGAGGGTTGTGTCTTCTGACCGAAATTTTCTCAGAACTGCTGGAATCATTACGGGAGGGGGGAAGGCATAACACTTTGAGAAACGCCAGCTCTGAGCTAGTGCATCCACCCCGGCTGCTCCGTCCCATCTGTTTAGGGAAAAGAACAGACGAGCTTTTGTATTCGCCTTTGAGGCGAAGAGATCCACGGAGGGGACCCCCCACTTCCGAGTAATCATCTCGAAGATGTCCTGGTTCAAGACCCAGTCGCCTTCCTTCAGCATTTTTCTGCTCAGAAAATCTGCTACGTGGTTCTGCTCCCCCTTCAGATGTATTGCAGAGAGAGAGAGAATGCTCCCTTCGGCCCACCTGAGGATGGATTCTGCCAGACCCCACAAGGATCTGCTCCTGGTTCCCCCTTGCCTGTTGATGTAGGCCACTGCTGATGAGTTGTCCGAACGGACCCTCACATGCTGCCCCAGGAGTTCTCTCTGAAAAGCTCTGAGAGCCAACTCTATTGCTCTCAGTTCCCTCCAGTTCGAGGACTTCTTTGCGTCTTCTTTTTCCCAGGTGCCTTGCATCATCTTGGAATCTAGGTGTGCCCCCCACCCTGTGCCGCTCGCATCGGTCGTAACCGTTCTGGACACTGGAAGAACCCACTCCAGGCCCTGTGAGAGATTGGACCCTTTCCTCCACGACCAGAGGGACCTTTTGACCTGACTTGGCACAGATATAAAAGGAGTCCAGAGATGCTGGACTGTGGTCCCAGACACTCAGAATAAACAGCTGTAGGGGGTGAAAGTGCAGCCCTGCCCACTGAACTGCCGGAAGCGTGGAAGTCAGTAAGCCCAGTGCTGACATTGCTTTCCTTACTGAGATCTGACTGCTGCCCTGGAGCAGTAATATTGCTCTGTCCACCTTCTGGATTTTTTCTGCTGGAAGGAACACTTTTTGTTTTGTCGAATCTAGTACATAGCCCAGGAAGGTAACCTTTTGGGCCGGAACCAAACTGGATTTTTCCAGGTTCAAGAGCCACCCCAAGTTTTCTAAGCTGTCTCTTGCTACCTGAAGATCCTGGTACAACTGCTCCGGGGAAGGAGCAAACAGGAGTAGGTCGTCCAGGTACGCGACTACAGAGATGCCTCTGAGCCGCAAGAAAGCCAGGACCTCCACCATCACTTTGGTGAAGATGCGGGGGGAAGAGGATAGTCCAAAGGGGAGTGCTTTGAACTGTAGATGAAACGTTCCTTCCCCAGTTTTCACCGCCAGTCTGAGAAACCTCTGGTAACTTTCTGCGACTGGAATGTGCAGATAAGCGTCCTTTAAGTCTATTGACGCCATGAAGCAATTTGGGGGAAGAAGCGCTTTCACCGGATAGAATCCATCCGGAATTTCCTGTAGGTAATTGAGACATTCAGAGGCTTCAGATTCATGATAAGCCTGAATTTTCCCGAAGGCTTGCGGACCACAAAAATGTGGGAGTAAAAGCCTCTGCCTATCTCCTCTACAGGAACCCTCACTATCACCTCTTGTTCCTCTAACTCCTGTAGGGAGGATAGAAGAGCTGACGCTTTCTCTGCACACTTTGGCAGCTCGGTGACCAGAAGTCTGTGCTGAGGAGGTTCTGAGAACTCTAGCTGGTAACCTCTTCTTATGATCCCTAACACAAACTGGTTGGAGGTGATCATCTCCCATTGTGGGAGGAAGGCCCCCAATCTTCCTCCCACCGTGGTTACCCCATCATTGGGTCTTCTTGGGCTGTTCAGGAGGGCGAAAAATCGCCCCTCCCCGCCCCTTGCCCTTCTGCCCCCAAGCTTTTTTCTGCCGCTCTCCTTTTGGGGTTTCAAACTTTCTCTGAGGGCGAAACTTTCTTTTAGCCTGCTCCCCAAATTTCTTTTTAATGGGAAAGGCCTTTTTCTTATCGGCCGTCCGGTCTAAAACGGTCTCTAAACCTGGGCCAAACAAGAGATCTCCTGTGAGGGGAATTCCACAGAGTTTAACTTTAGATGCGCTGTCTCCTTGCCACGTCTTAAGCCATAGGGCCCTTCGAGCCGAATTAGTGAGGGCTGAAGACCTTGCGGACATGCGCACTGATTCGGCGGAAGCGTCCGCAATATACGCTACACCCTTAAGTAGCATGGGAAAGGAAGCCAAAATAGTCTCTTTTGGCGTTCCTGCCTCAATATGCGCCTTTATCTGCGTAAGCCAATATTCCATATTGTGGGCCACTACTGTGACCGCCATGGCAGGCTTAAGGTTTCCCTGTGACGAATCCCAGGACTTCTTTAAAAGAGAGTCCATCCTTCTGTCCATGGGGTCTGCAAGAACCCCCATGTCCTCGAAGGCCAGATCTGTTTGCCTGGAAACCTGAGAAAAAGCAGCATCCAGCCTAGGGGTCTTATTCCAGACTAGAGACTCCCCTTCTGAAAAAGGAAACCTTCGCTTCAAAGCCCTTGAAAAGAAAGGTTTTCTCTCAGGATCTTTCCATTCATTCTTTATGGCCTCAACCAATACATCATGGACTGGGAAATCCTTCCTTTTTTGTTCCCCAAGACCTTTGTACGTTTAGTCATGGAGCGATAACACCTTCTTTTCTTCCTGAATTCCCAAAGTGGTGTGAATAGCTCCCAAGAGCTCCTCCACTTCGTCCAGGGAAAGCTTATAGCGAGAGGTTTTTGTGGATTCCCCATCCACCTCCTCCACATCCGATTCCCTTTGAGAATCTGAAGCGGTGCTATCTGGCTCCTCCTCAATTTCCACTCTGGAGCCCCCTGGTCTCTCTCCACTAACAGAGGGAGTATCCACTGGGCTAGGTGTAACACTCTGCTGCACTGGTAAAGGACTGCTTTGGGCTTGCGGCAACTGGAAGCTAGAAAAGAGTGCCTTAAAGGACTGAAAGGTGCTAGAAAGCTCCTTGACGGATGCAGCAAGATCTGTACCCTGTTCTGCTGCCTGTTCCCTGACTAATCCATCAATGCACTCCTTGCAAAGTGCCTTGGTCCAGGATTCCCCCATACTAACTCTACAAGAGGAGCATTTTTTCTTTGAACCATGAGGCGACTTGCTTTTCTCTGTGGCTTTCTGAAAAAGAAAGAGAGAGTCGCCATAAATGCCCAATCCCACCAGTGCTTTTACAGAGGACCACCAGGAGTGCCCCCCCCAGGACCAACCACCACCAGGGTCCCAGACACACTCCCCTTCCCCCCGACCACCAGTGAGGGGAGAACACCCGTGAAGCTATCGGGATTTAGGTAAGGGAACACCACCCCAGGGTTCCACTTACCTTAGCATGGCTGGTGCTACTGTCTCCTGGAGCAGTTCTAGAGACCTCTGTCTCAGACATGTCCGCTGAGGATGGTGGTCGATCGTTTCCCCCGACAGCTGACTCTACAGCAAAGCAAGAGGGTCGCACCAGCCGAACGCTCGGTCCGTTTTCTTTCCCCGCGTCCGGAACCGGAAGACGCGGAATCGTCGGAAGTGCCCGCCCTCGCCGGAACTGACGTCACCCGTCATCCGACCCGGCCATAGAGCTTCAAACGCTGGCTGCTTGAACAAGCAGGATAGACTCAGGCACTTCCCACAGCGCCCCCCTGGGCAGAAGAAACACGGACCTCCTCAGCTGTCTCTTTCCCCAAGAGAGGCTTGAGGCGCGCCAATTCAGTTTTAAAAACAGGTAAGTATGGCTTCCCCAGCCTTTACCTAACTGAACAAACAATTGTAGAGGGAAAGAGCTAGAGCAGTGGTTCTCAACTCCAGTCCTCAGGACCCACCAACAGGCCAGGTTTGCAAGATAGCTGAAATACATCACAGGTGATATCAATTGCTGCTCAGTGATTGCAGTATTCTAGTCTGCAGATCCCCAAAGTAATACTTAAAATCTGGCCTGTTGGTGGGTCCCGAGGACTGGAGTTGAGAACCACTGAGCTAGAGAGACCCGACTCCCCCTCTTCCTCACACAAAATCTTTGGCTTCAGTCTCCCTGACTGATCCGCCACGGTTCCCAAGCAGTGTCTCCCCACCGGAGGAAACACCTGAACTGAGGGGCCGTTGGGAGGATGAGATTTAAATATTGAATTGGAAGGCGGTGTTTCCTAAGAGGGGAGGAGCCGGTGTCTCTCTCTATGGTGCTGTCCTGAAAGATGAATGGGGAAAATTTGTTTGGTTTTCGTTTCATTTCCCAACCCTATTTTTTGGGTAAAAAAAAAAAAAAAAAAATCATCCTTGCACATGTCTAGAAAATTCCATGTGCCTGGCTGCGTATGCTGTGAGAAATAAAGAGACCAAATAACCAGCGGTTCCTGTAGAGGAAGCACTACAAATAAAACAGTTTGGGTCTACACATAAAAGGACAATAGACAGAGAAGGAACATGAAAAAAGAAAGACACATATAAAAAAAAGAGACAAGAAAGGCTGCGCACCCCGGAATTGGATTAAAGAAAAATAATTTTCCCCATGGGGCTTTAAACCAGCAATGCACATAATGAAAGGAAGTTCTTAATAGATGTATAAAAAGTTTTATCCAATATCATGGTTTGAAGTACAGTACAGAGAATCATCTGGTACAGTAACACACATCTTATTCCCCAGTGCAGTAACAAACACATATTAATACACATAGTTAGGTTACATAATGTTACATAAATAGCAAGCTCCGACGCGTTTCGACCTGTATATGGTCTCTTCAGGGGGACAGTTGGATCGCTAAGTGGTGGAATGGGTGTTCTCTAGTCCAGGATATGTGCTGAGGGCCAATGGAAACACCGGAGGGCTCGGGGGGCCACCCTCACTCTCCCAGGAGAGCCAGCCTCAAGGGGCTTACAAGGAGCCACACTTAGCGCGCCCCCCGGGAGGGGGGGGGGAAGGGGAGATGAGGGGGAGGAGCCCACACCTGCAACAGAAACCCAAGAATAGCCATGTATTAGTTAGAGGAAGTTTGATAATTAACTTGGTAATGTACTGAGTGTTTCCAATTTGTCTATGTGGAGACTGGCGTTGGATAGGATTTTTACTATGTAAATATACTGAAATGTTAATTCCATTCCATAAATGTAATCGATAAGATTTAATGATCGTGTGATCCAACAATGCAGTGGTATGGTAGGTCTATTATACTATTGTAATGGATAAGTAAATAAGAAGGATAGAATGGGTGAAAAAGAGGGGAAAAGATGTGTGTGTAAAAAAAAAAAAAAACAAAAAAAAAAACAAAAAAAAAAAACAAAAAAAAAAACACAGCAACAACGGTGGCCTAAATGGAGAGGAGTGCATTATGTGGTGGAGAATGGTGTGAATGAGGTGGTGCATGGTGTGGTAACATGACATGGTGCTTGCTTGGTGCCTACTGTGTGAAAACAAAAAATGAAAAAGTAAACTAAAAAAAGTCTAAAAGTAAGTGAAAAGCCAATCAAAATGTGAAAGTGTGTATGTAGGATGGTGGAAAGTGCTGTGTGGAATGAAGGTGAAATAACCAAAAGTTTACCTTATCAGATGTATGAATCGTGTAGGCTGGAGGTAATGTTGGACTTGTTGATAGGTTCAATGTGAGAAGCTTGGTGGCGATCATGCAAAAATAAGGGCTCTAGTGTAGCAAGAGCCTGGCAGCAGTAGCATTCATCCTGGCCTGTAGGAGATCATGATCTGATTATCAGGCCTCCAGTCTCCCTTTATATCCAAATTCAGGCAAATGGGATAATCATGTGCAGGTGCAAACCCCCCACCCACACCGCCCCCAAGGGGAAAAAAAAAAAAAAAAAAAACCCGGAGGGATTGGCGCTGGAACCGCTGATGGAGCAGCCCCTGTGTGGCTCCCTCGGCGTCCCGGAAGGCCAACAGGCCCCGACCACTGTCGTCATCTCCGCCGCAATGCGCGTGACGTCATGACGTTGTGCGCAAGCCGGGCCCTTACAGGCATGCGCACTCCGCCAAACGTCCGGAGATGAACACGGGACGCCGCCGGCAGGATAGCGCTCACCTTAACTGCAGCGGTGAGCAAAAAAGGGGGCACGCAAAGGAATTCGCATCCCCCCCCCCTTTTCCTGCCGGGAAGCCGCGAGGGGTCAGACTCACCCCAAGAAGGGAGAGGAGGCACCACCAACACCCGCCAGTCCAAAAAACGGCCCTCAAAACAAAAACACTGGGGATGGTGTCAGTAGGACATGAATGACTGACTTCATGGGATCACCAACATAGCATACAGCAAATGTTGATGGTCTGGTATGTTTTTGTTTATTTTTGCATTTTTAAAATTTTTTACATTTTTTACATGGGCTGTGTGTTGGTTCCAGGTCCCCACGTTCCTGCATCGAATGTCAGTATGAGAATAGATAGAATATAAATAAGGTTTGGTTTCTGTTGCAGGTGTGGGCTCCTCCCCCTCATCTCCCCTCCCCCCCCCCCCTCCCAGGGGGCGCGCTAAGTGTGGCTCCTTGTAAGCCCCTTGAGGCTGGCTCTCCTGGGAGAGTGAGGGTGGCCCCCCGAGCCCTCCGGTGTTTCCATTGGCCCTCAGCACATATCCTGGACTAGAGAACACCCATTCCACCACTTAGCGATCCAACTGTCCCCCTGAAGAGACCATATACAGGTCGAAACGCGTCGGGGCTTGCTATTTATGTAACATTATGTAACCTAACTATGTGTATTAATATGTGTTTGTTACTGCACTGGGGAATAAGATGTGTGTTACTGTACCAGATGATTCTCTGTACTGTACTTCAAACCATGATATTGGATAAAACTTTTTATACATCTATTAAGAACTTCCTTTCATTATGTGCATTGCTGTTTTAAACCCCCATGGGGAAAATTATTTTTCTTTAGACAGAGAAGGAACTGAGAACAAGGGGGATGGGATTCAGTAAACACCCAAACAGCGAAGGTGATCACCTAGACCAGTGATGGTGAACCTTGGCACCCCAAAGGTTTTGGAACTACATTTCCCATGATGCTCAACTACTCTGCAGAGTGCATAAGCATCATGGGAAATGTAGTTCCAAAAAAAAAAAAAATCTGGGGTTCCAAGGTTCACAATCACTGATCTAGACAGACAGTAATATCAATTGATAAGGACAATGGCTTCCAATTCCAATAGCCAGTTTGCAGTGTAGCTCACCTACAACAGGCACTAGTTACTGATAACAGTTTATGCAAATACAATGAAAAAAAAAAAAAAAAAAAAGGGGGGGGGGGGGGGAGGAGAAGAAGAAGGAGGGGAAGAAAAGGGGAGGGGGCCAATACCTGCAGGTATACCAAAAGAACATAGCAATACTCCATACTCTAGCCCACTGACCATACACATCTATATACACCAGAATGGTTTTTACAATGCACAGAAGAACACATAAAAGCATCATTTATCTGCAGCAACTGTATTCATTTTAACCATCTTCTATAAAGTTCCACTTTTCCAAAAGCACAGCTGTATACATTACCAAAAATCTTCCTGCTACTAAAGTGAAGCCAGCTTTCCTTTCAGGCTCAAGTTTCCATCCCCCCCACCAAGCCCCATTCATCTGGCCCTACCTGCTCCACCCTTCTATAGCTCATTCCAAAGTCTCCAGTCATAATAAATGATCAGCTCCTGTGTGTTGGCCAATCAAAATCTCCCATCAATTAGGAAATTCAATCCTCTCCTCACATTTATACCAGACCTCCAGTTTTTACTTAGTGACTCTCCTTTATGTGGAGTGTAAGGCTCATTGATGGTGATCCTGCAGAACTGTAATGAAGACCACATAGATGCCATTAGTGAACACCATCTACATCTCCATTTTATAAGGTCAGTTATTTCCTAATTGTATTATCCACAGTTTTTTTTTTCTCTGCTTTAGCCCAGGTTCACACTGACAGTGGGATTGAAATCATGCGAGTTCAGCAGAATTCACACAATTTCAATCCCACATATCAGACCAAAGTTGGGGGTGATTTCAGAGCCATCTCTGCGGCTTCCTGCACAGATGTCTATATAAATTGCACCTGAAGTTGCCAAAAGTAGCGCAGAAACTACTTTTGGGAATTGGTGAGGCGTCGCACCGATTTGGACAGTGCCATTGCCGGCAATAGCTGCCGATTTGGAATGTAATTTGAAATGTCAAATCGCATCAATGTGAACCTAGGCTAATTGCTAGGATTTTTCTCTTCTTTTGGACATTTTTGTAGTATTTTCCTAACTGATAAATTGTCAGAAACATCAATAGGCAAATTACATAGCTTTTTTTAAATGAAGATTGTGGTATGTGTTCCCCCTCCCTTCTTATTGCCAGAATAGAGATCCATATTTTCTTGCAATACTTCATAGTAAGAATATAACCAATTACACAAATGCATGGAGATGCTTTCTTCATATATCTTTGAATCAAAAGTAACTTCTTGCCGCCCGCGCTATAGCTGAAAAATGGCTACAGTGCGGGCCTAAATTGTGGGGAGGGCGTCCATGTATGTTCTTCTGTGTATGTCATGCCTGGGCACACTCTGTGATCAGCAAGTCCATGAGACTCGGCTGATCCCAGCCACTTACCACGTGATCAGCTGTCAGCCCATGACAGCTGATCACATGATGTAATCTTCTTCTTCTTTTTTTTTTTTTTTTTTTCTCTCACACTGACCACGTGAAGAGGAAAAAAAAAAAAGCCGACTACTATCTTGTGTAAACGGGTCATCGGTCCCACACACTCTAGACCCACTGCTGCTAAGCAGTGCCTCCTCATCTTTGCCGCCTATCAGTGCAGCCTCATCAGTGCCTCCTGATTAGTACCCATCAGTGCTGCCCTATCAGTGTTATCTTATCTTTGTCCATCAGTGCAGCCTCATCTGTGTTGAATATCGGTGTTTAGAGATCAGCTTCAATCAAACCCACTTCTTGGTTTGTAATCTGTCATCCTTTAATTGTCAAACCCTGGGAATCCATTTCCCCATCCATGAGGACCCTACATTGGCTAACCGTAAAGGAGCGGATCACATTCAAGACCCTCTGCCTCACCCACAAATGCATACATGGCAACGCGCCTCAATACCTTTGCGAGAAAATAAAATGTTACGTACCTAATCGCAGTCTTCGATCAACCTACCAAAACCTCCTCCACGTTTCCAAATCCCGCTACAAATCGAAGGGAGAACCAAGGTTCGCAGTCCAAGGACCACGGCTATGGAACACTCTACCAACATCCGTATGGAAGAAAACCATCAGGCCTTTAGGAAAAAACTCAAGACCTACCTCTTCTAACAAGCTGGAACTACAGGATGGACAAAACGCCTTGAGGCGATTCCGTTCGCATTTGAAGCACTGTACGTCATGCATTCGTGTCCATGTTGGAGAAACTTCCCTGGTGACCACACAGAACATGAGATCTCCCCAAATGGAACACCAGCTTCTAAATTCCTGATCCTAGATGCTGGGAAGGTTTGCCACCTTTTTTCTTTGCGTCAAACCCGAACATTTTGCCGTGTGTGTGTGTGTTAAAAGACCTTGGACAACTTTTGGGTGCCCCAAGGCCAGTAGTAGTGTGTGTGGCGGCAAACATTGGGTTTGGCCAAATTGACAGTAGGAGGCTTAACAGGACATGGTTAAGTAAAACAAAAGCATTCTTTTAACCAAAAAATATGCTTTGATTGCTCTGCCACAAGTAAAGCCTCATACACACGATCGGATTTTCCGCAGACAAAACCGTGGACTTTTGTCCGAAGGACGTTGGTCAAGAACTTGTCTTTTTCATACAAACAGCAAGGAATTGTCAGCTAACAAACACAAACAAGCTCTTTAGCGCCACCCTTTGGGCTCCTTCTGCTAATTTCTTATTTAGTAGAAGTTTGAGTGATTCGTGCTTTTTTATTTTGCGCTTTTCAGTTAGTTTCTGCACGGCCGTTCGTCAGCCAGACATGTTGCGGAATCGGAGGCGATAGTGTTATTTATTTGGCCTTGGAGTTATTGCTTTGACCCAAGTCCAGGGACAGGAGGAGGATTTCTTGGACCAAAAATTGGTTGCTTTTATTTGTGACCAATTATGTCATATATGCCTTTGCTGCGGGAGCTCCAGGAGAATAATCCCAGATGATTTTTGGAACTGTCTCCAGATGACGGACCCCTGCTTTCACCAACTCTTGGCATTGGTGACTAGGGATGAGCCGAACACCCCCCTGTTCGGTTCGCACCAGAACATGCGAACAGGAAAAAAGTTCGTGCGAACACCGTTAAAGTCTATGGGACACGAACATGAATAATCAAAAGTGCTAATTTTAAAGGCTAATATGCAAGTTATTGTCATAAAAAGTGTTTGGGGACCTGGGTCCTGCCCCAGGGGACATGGATCAATGCAAAAAAAAGTTTTAAAAACGGCCGTTTTTTCAGGAGCAGTGATTTTAATAATGCTTAAAGTCAAACAATAAAAGTGTAATATCCCTTTAAATTTCGTACCTGGGGGGTGTCTATAGTATGCCTGTAAAGGGGTGCATGTTTCCTGTGTTTAGAACAGTCTGACAGCAAAATGATTTTTTTTTTTTTTTTTTTTTTTTCAATATCTTTATTTATTCAAACAATTTTCAATTTTAACATTACAACACTTACAATAATAAAAACAATCATACTAAGAACACATATACTCCATAGATACTGCTTATTTACTGTGATCTAATCCAACATTGGTCACCTATACTCAAACATCAAACATTCCAACAGTCGGTCCCATCCATTTAATCATACTATACCATTCGTACCTAACAAAAAAAGGGGGGAAGGAAAGGGAGGGGGGGAATATGGGGTCGAGGATAACAGATATAATCCCAATCCCCACTATACCATATATATTCCCATATCCCTAAGGCCTCCTATGGATCACATAATAATTCTGCCGAGGCGCTAAATGTTACCCAACGCTTCCAAATATCCATTGTCCGTTTAATCTGTTTATTGGATCCTTCCTCTCTCACCTTTCTTCCAGGGTCCGCATCTCCGTCATCTCACGCTCCCACTCCACCATGGAGTGTGCATCTGTACATTTCCATTTTCTGGCTATACACGTACGGGCAGCCGTTAGGAAATATTTTAATGGGCCTTTCTTTTATACTTTTCATTGAACCGGGGATCATGGATAATACTGCTATTTGTACATCTGGATATATTTCCCTCGTTGTCATGGCCCTGAAGATTTCAAAAATTTTCTGCCAGAATGGAAGGATTTTAGAGCAATAGTACCAAATATGGGACATAGTCCCACGTCTTTCTTGACACCTCCAACACACTTCTTTATTCGTAGGGCTTATCCTATAGAGATCTACGGGGCACTTATACCATCTAGCTAAAATCTTATAGTTTCTTTCTTGATGTTTAGTTGAAACAGAGTTTGTGCGTGACTGCAAAGGCTCTTTCCCATTCCTTCCTGGGGATCTCCATCCCCAGTTCCTCTTCCCACTTCTTAATATATGGTAACTCCAACTTCTGGCTGTCTTCAATTAAAATTTTATATACTTTCGATAGCACATGCGAAGGTCTTTCAGCTTGAATAAAGATTTCTTCAAGCGCCATTAGAGGTCTAATTATTTCTGCCTCTTTTAACAGGGATATAATATACTTTTGGAATAAGCCATAGTGCAACCACTCTTTTCTATGTTCCTCCCCCATAGACTCCAGCGGGGGAACCTTATTTCCCACCAATGTTTCTATAACCCTTGTATTCTCATGACTATACCACTTAAGGAATGATTTTACCCCAAATGAAAGCGGGAATTCTGGGTTGTCAAAGAGAGGGGTCATGGGTCCTCTGACAGTGGAGACACGCCCTGTTTTAATCAGAATATCCCACGCTTTCATTGTTGAGGTCACTAAGAAGGGTGTGTAGCCATAAGGTGAGTTGTATGTCCTTTTAATCCATGGCAGAGATTTCAGTTTCAACCCTGCAATCTCTTCCTCCAGTCCCACCCATTGTTTTTTGTTCCTATTATGGAACCAGTCAACTAGCCAGGTGACCATTACCGCCTTAAGATATACTGCTATGTCAGGGAGGGATAGGCCCCCCTTTGCTTTGGTCTTGTTTAGCACTTTTCTACTAATTCTGGGGGTCTTACCTGCCCATACAAATTGTCCCATTATCCTGGAAACCTTTTTAAAAAAAACCCAATGCAGGAAACACAGGGATCGTTTAATATATACAGTATTTTTGGAAGTATGTCCATTTTTATAATGTTTACCCTACCCAACCATGAGAAGGTACCCCTATTATATTGCTGTAAAGTTTTTGTTATTTTTTGCAACATCGGTACATAGTTATACTCTTCTAATTTCTTTAAATCGGTAGGGATATAAGTGCCCAGGTATTTAATAGCATTTTCCTGCCATCTGAAGGGAAAGTCCTTCTTAAGCAGTTCCACCATATTTCTAGACATATTAATATTCATTGCCTCAGATTTATTATAGTTGACTTTAAAATTACTCAAGATGCCAAAACGATTAAATTCCCTTATCAGGTTTGGTAGTGTTATTAACGGGTTTGTGACATACATCAAGATGTCGTCTGCATAGACAGACAGCTTGTATTCTGTCCCCCCCACTCTTATACCTTGTATATCATTATTTGCCCTAATTGCATTTAGTAGATGTTCCATAATTAATATATATAGTATTGGGGACAGTGGGCAGCCCTGTCTGGTTCCATTCGCTATTATTTCTCCGGACAAGTTACTATTCGCCCGGATCTTGGTCGTTGGATGTTGATACAAGGTCATTATCTTGTCTATCATTATAGTTCCAAGCCCCCACTGTATAAGGGTCTCTTTAAGGAAGCTCCATCCCACCCTGTCAAAGGCTTTTTCAGCGTCTATTGCTAACAAGCAGGATGGGATGGAGCCTCTCTGTACATATTCCAATAGAGTGAGCGTTTTTCAGGGTATTGTCCCTGGCTTCTCTTCCTTTAACGAATCCCACCTGGTCCAGATGGATATAACGAGGTATTATAGGGGTAAGTCTATTAGCGATGATTTTGGAGTATATTCTGAGATCAAGGTTTGTCAGAGATATCGGCCTATAATTCCCACATAGAGTATGATCTTTATCCATTTTTGGTATGAGGGTGATATAAGCCTGCATACTCTGAGAACCAAAAGGTACTGCAGTGGAAACTGCGTTAAACGTCTGTTTCATTATGGGCATAAGTTCCGTTTTAAATGTCTTATAGAACATAGGGGTGAATCCGTCCGGTCCTGGGCTTTTCCCAGGTACTAATGAGTCAATTACTCTTTGTATTTCTTCCGTAGAGAAATCACACTCAAGCTGGCTAGACTCTAAGGGTGTTAAAGCTGGGATTGCGGTTTCCTTAATATACTGTTGTATTTTTTGCTGGGCCATCTCAGGGTTGCCATACATCTTCCCATTAGGAATATTATACAGCTCTGTATAAAATCTTTGAAATTCTTTTAGAATCCCTTTTGGATCATATCTCATGTCTCCATCAACTGACTTTATCTTGGCAATGGGTAGTGTGCTGTTTCTGTTTTTTAGGGCCCTTGCCAGTAGTTTACCTGGCTTGTTGCCCTGTTGATAAAATAAGGCCCGATTTTTATCCCTAACATATAGCGTCTTTTCATTCAATAATATTTGCAATTCTGCCTTTAATTCTGTTGCTATCAATAGTGTTTCCCGCGTTAGGTTTTGTTTATGTTGTGTTTCTGCTGTCTCTATTTCTTTAAATAATTGAGTAATTCTACAGCTTTTCTGTTTTTTTCAATCTAGACCCATGTTTTATAAACAAGCCTCGCAACACACATTTCAATGCTTCCCATTGTGTTGGCAGTGATGTGATATCTCCAATATGATCAGACGCAAAGTCCGTTATTGCTTTTCTTATTTCTGATACACACATCTCGTCATAAAGCAAATTATTGTTAAGACGCCAGTTACCCCTACTATTCTCCCCCATATGTAGATCTACTTTTAGAAACACGGGTGCATGATCGGACCAAATTGAGTTACCTATTTCTGCCGCGAGGATGGCATTTATCCCTCTCTGGTTTATTAAGAAGAAATCTATATGGTGATATGATCGGTGCACCTTAGAGTAAAATGTGAAGTTCTTCTCAATTGGGTGCAGTAACCGCCAAATTAATTAAAATTAAAAATTAAACTAATTGACGTTTAGCCAATAAATCCTTAAATTTCCTCTTATCTTTACTACGCTGCACTATTGACGGTGCTGTGGTGTCAATCCCGCCATCCATAACAAAGTTGAAATCACCCCCCACTATTATTATACCTTCTGCTTTGTCCATAAGCTGATTAATCAATTGTAAGCCTACTTTGATCTGGTTTTGATTAGGTAGGTATATATTTATCAAGGTGTATTTTTGGCCATATATATATATTAAGCTTAAGTAGTATTGCTCTTCCATCCCTATTGTGCCATTCCTCTAGCACTTGAATTGGAATTGTTCTATGTATTGCGATAGACACCCCCTCTCGATTTAGAATACCCGTAGGAATCATGGAACCAAGTGCTATAATATTTATTTCGTAGGTTAGGGATATGATCCGACCGGAAATGCGTCTCCTGAAAGAAAATAATCCCCACCTTCTGTTTGTGAAGAGAATATAGAACCTGTGATCTCTTTGATGACGAGTTGAGACCCCTAATATTATAGGAACAAATATTCATTACTAATCGAGGCTTACGGGGAATGGACCGACAAGGAAGAGGAAAAAAAAAAAAAAGGGAAAAAACAAAAGTTAACCCACCCAAAAACTATCCTACCCACCACACTCACACCACACTCACACCAATTCGTACCTAATTGACTATAAACAGTCTATCTTACTTTAACGTAAGTACCCTATACTAGGGAGAGCGGAGCATACCCTCGAATTACCGCCCACCAGTCGGTGGCCACACGCTGCATTTTTGTGTATTATATACCTTTTTAATTCATTACATTTCCCTTTGATTAGTTCCGCTGGTTACGGGGGAGAACAAACTTTCACCAATATCATATATATAATATATATATATATATATATATATATATATATATATATATATATATATATATATATATATATATATATATATATATTATAATATATGTCGCTCTATACTATATTTAAGAATATACATACTCTCTTAATGGCCTAAATAAGCCATACCTAAATAAAAAAGGGGGGAGGGGGGGTCCCCTTACCTATCCCCAATCACATACGTACATCATTCAGTGCAAAACCTAAAAACCTAACATTGTGCATAATGTATCAACTTAAATACCATCATATCATCATCCGTGCTACTATTAGATATTGAAACCATCCTCTATGCAAAGCCTAAGGCTCCATTCACACTAGCGCGTTTTTTGATGCATTTTGCATTTTGCAGAAATGCACGGGAATTTTTTAACATGGGTTCCTATGGAACATGTTCACATCAATGCCTTTTTGTTTCTCTGCATTTTTGGAAAGGGTCGGACTTTTTTCATGCAAAAAGCAGCGTTTTGCATGTAATGGATTTCAATGGACAAGCATCAAAAACGCAAGTGCACCGTTTTTGCACCGTTTTTGCACCGTTTTTGCACCGTTTTTGCACCGTTTTTGCACCGTTTTTGCACCGTTTTTGCACCGTTTTTGCACCGTTTTTGATGCGTTTTTGCCTTTTTGTTTTTTTTTTTTTTTTTTTTTTTTAAAAACTGTAAAAAAAAAAAAGTAAAAAAAAAAAAAACGCGGCTCAAAAACGTGGCAAGCATGAAAAAAAAACCTCCAAAAACGCTCAAAAGCAACATGCATAGGTGTGAATCGAGCCTTAGATCAAGAATCTAATTAATGTACACTCTTTTATATTAATATACAAAAAAAAAAAAACCCATCACCCAACCCCCCCTACCCTCACACGAGTCCATCTCAAATACAGTGATAAAGCAAATACATAAACTAATAATAAAATATTCAATTTGGACCACGAGTGGCCAGAACAAGTATAGTGAGAATCTTTATACTCTTGTGTACTCATAAAAAAGAAAAAAGGGGGGATCCCCCAACCTACCCCCTCTTCACATACGTACATCATTCTGTATAAAACCTAACATTGTGCACATGTGCATTGTACCTTGTACAACTATTAACTATTAAAACCATCATCCGTGAAGAGCCTAAGATCAAGAATCTAATTTACCCTCTTGTATTAATATACTTAAAAAAAAAAAAAAAAAAAAACCTCCCCCCCCCCCCTACCCCCCCCCCCCCCCCCCCCCCCCCCCCAGATCTATCTAGACATTTTTATATATGGGATAGGCCAGTCTGGTAATTCTATTTCTGACAAACTAAGAGTTGACACAAACTGCGGCAAGTCCTCTAGATCTCTAAATACAGCAATATGTCCTTCTTTCTGCACTTGTAGTTGGAATGGGAATTTCCATCTATACTGGAGATTACTCTTCTTTAGCTGTTCCACTAGGGGTTTTAACACCCTTCTACGATCTAAAGTAAATTTGGAAAGATCCTGAAAGAGTTGTATTGGGGCCCCTTCAAACAGGATAATATTCTTTACACGTGCAGCATGCATAATCCTATCTTTAATATGCGCATAATGCATCTTGCAGATGACATCCCGTGTCTTGTTAAGATCCAATCTTCTTATCCCTGCTGTTCTATGGGCCCGATCAATTATCAGTTCCTTTACCTCTATCCCCGGAATTAACTCTTGGAAGATCCTTTGTAGGGTATTTGTTAGCTCTTTAGCCCCCGCTTCCTCCTTTAATCCTCTTATTCTAATGTTCGAACTCCTACTTCTATTTTCTTGCTCGTCGATGCTATTAATTAAGTGATGAATTTGCCTTTCTTGTTTATGTATATTTGCTTTAAGTTTCATTGATTCCTGCTTGACATTCGAAAGTTTAGTATCTAACGTGGCTGTTTTTTCTTGTGTGGTTTTTAATAGACACCTTAAGCTCAAGCACTTCCTTTTTGTATAAATTCTCCAGTCTAAACACATATTGGTCCATATCTTCCCTAGTTGGCAGGGATTGGATATATTTTCTCATATCCCAATTCTCTTTTTCCACTTCTTTTGGATCACTACCCGAGCCTGAGGTATCCACTAGTGAGCTACTTCTGGGGTGCTGGGGCTGAACTTCTCCTGATGATCTGGATCCGAATGGATGTCTGAAATATCCTGTGGCGTTTGTAAGGCTTGTATTACGTGGGGAGATTGTAGCTGTAGTTGTTGGAATATCTCCTTGATATCTGCTGTTTGTGTAGTTTGTGACCCAGTGGGGTTTTTACTTTTATTTTCTTTCTTATTCTTCTGGGATTGCGGTGTTTTATTTCCCTTTTTAGGTGCCATAGCTACGTGTCTTTTACTAACTTTTACACACACCCTCCCTTTGCGTTACACCTTCCAACCACCTACACTCGCAGGACTTATATGTGCTCCAAGGGTTGAAAATCCCTCTTCTGTTCTTTAATCTATATTATAAGGGGGTGGTATCACAATGTTGCCACTATCTTAAATTGCTTGTCCTTCTCGTTTCTCTTTCACGTTACTTCTCCTCCAGGTCAAATTCCAATTTATAGTGTGACTTGTATTGCTTATCTTCCTTAAGCCATTAGTTTGAACACAACTCTAACACGCCACACAGACATGTCCATATAATCAACTAGCATATAATTACAGGCAGAGTATCCAATCAGAGGTGTCAGTCTTTAGATCTGTGTGGGTTAACCACCGACCTCCCATGCAAACATTGATTCTTTATCTTAGTATTACAGAGGAAAAAGAGAGCAAAAACGCAAAAAGAGAGACTACATTATGTCACAGATACTGTCCCATGATAGCTATTTATAGAGGGGGATAAGTGTTGTTGATGTAATATCTCTTTAAGTTAATCGATTCAACCACAGTCTATATACCCCTCAAATGTTTAAGCTGACTCAGGGTCCTTTAATCTTCCCAGTGACACTTTTTCCGGCTTAAACCTATAAGATTTCTTATGCAGATTTTATGTACTTTGAACAACTTTTTCTTCCTTTTTCCCTTCTCCTCTCCCCCTGCTATCACTTTACACCGCTTCCATAGTCATACCTGGTACTTGGGATATGAATCTCTTCCTTCCTTTGGTATGACACGGCGTCTGTGTAAGTAAGGCTTTTCCTGGGTACCTGATAGCTGGGAGATTTCTTGGTCCTCCTGCTCTCTGCTGTATGAGTCCCGAGGGCTTCCACAGGAGTGCGCGTCCCCGCAGCGTGTCTGCAGACACCCGCTCGGCTTCGATTTGTCTCCCGGACCGCTCCTCTGGCTCGCTCTCGGCACCGGACCGATACCGTTCCTTCCTCAATTCCCACTATAGGTCTCCACCTCCTCACGCCGACGCTCTTGTCAAGGCGGCTCCTCTCAGCTGGCTCGATCTCTTGTCATGGGAAGTCTTAGAGGTCATCCCAGACGCTAAGCCTATGAACCGTCTGCCTCATCCCTCCTTCTCTATGGCGTCTGTAGCATTGCAGCGTGTCTGCCACTCGATCTCTCTAGGCGGCCATCTTGGGAATCAGCTCCTCCCCCAAAACTCGCAAAATGACATTTTGAAGGAAAAAACTCATTTAAAACTACCCGTGGCTATTGCATTGCCGACAATACACATAGAAGTTCATTGATAAAAAAACGGCATGGGAATTCCCCAAAGGGGAACCCCGAACCAAAATTTAAAAAAAAAACGGCGTGGGGTCCCCCCAAAAATCCATACCAGACCCTTATCCGAGCACGCAACCTGGCAGGCCGCAGGAAAAGAGGGGGGACGAGAGTGCGGCCCCCCCTCCCTCCTGAACCGTACCAGGCCACATGCCCTCAACATTGGGAGGGTGCTTTGGGGTAGCCCCCCAAAACACCTTGTCCCCATGTTGATGAGGACAAGGGCCTCATCCCCACAACCCTGGCTGGTGGTTGTGGGGGTCTGCGGGTGGGGGGCTTATCGAATCTGGAAGCCCCCTTTAACAAGGTGACCCCCAGATCCCACCCCCCCGTGTGAAATGGTAAGGGGGTACATAAGTACCCCTACCATTTCATGAAAAAAGTGTCAAAAATGTTAAAAATGACAGACCGTTTTTGACAATTCCTTTATTTAAATGCTTCTTCTATCTTCCTTCACCTTCTGGTTCTTCCTCCGGTGTTCTCGTCAGCATCTCCTCCGCGGCGTCTTCTATCTTCTTCTTCTCCTCGGGCCGCTCCGCACCCATGGCATGGGGGGGAGGCTCCCGCTCTTCTCTTCATCTTCTTCATTTTCTTCGGGCCGCTCCGCACCCATGCTGGCATGGAGGGAGGCTTCCGCTGTGTGACGGCACTCCTCGTCTGACAGTTCTTAAATAATGGGGGCGGGGACACCCGGTGACCCCGCCCCCTCTGACGCACGGTGACTTGACGGGACTTCCCTAGACGTCACGGGGAATGCCACAGGGAAGTCCTGTCATGTCCCGTGCGTCAGAGGGGGGCGGGGTCACCGGGTGGCCCCCGCCCCCCATTATTTAAGAACTGTCAGACGAGGAGCGCCGTCACACAGCGGGAGCCTCCCTCCATGCCAGCATAGGTTGCGGAGCGGCCCGGAGAAGAAAATGAAGAAGATGAAGAGAAGAGCGGGAGCCTACCCCCCCCATGCCATGAGTGCGGAGCGGCCCGAGGAGAAGAAGATAGAAGACGCCGCAGAGGAGATGCTGGACGAGAACGCCGGAGGAAGAACCAGAAGATGAAGGAAGATAAAAGAAAGAGGAAGCATTTAAATAAAGGAATTGTCAAACTGTCTTGTCATTTTTAACATTTTTTGACAGTTTTTTTTTTTTTTTTTTTTTTTTTTTTTTTTTTTTTTTTTTTTTGTGAAATGGTAGGGGTAAGAACCCCCTTACCATTTCACACGGGGGGGGCCAGGATCTGGGGGTCCCCTTGTTAAAGGGGGCTTCCAGATTCCGATAAGCCCCCCCCCGCCCGCAGACCCCCACAACCACTGGCCAGGGTTGTGGGGATGAGGCCCTTGTCCTCATCAACATGGGGACAAGGTGTTTTGGGGGGCTACCCCAAAGCACCCTCCCAATGTTGAGGGCATGTTGCCTGGTACGGTTCAGGTGGGGGGGGCTGCACTCTCGTCCCCCCCCCCCCCCCTCTTTTCCTGCGGCCTGCCAGGTTGCGTGCTCGGATAAGGGTCTGGTATGGAATTTAGGGGGACCCCACGCGCTTTTTTTTTTTTTTTTTTTGTTTTGGTTCGGGGTTCCCCTTTGGGGAATTCCCATGCCGTTTTTATCAATGAACTTCTATGTGTATTGTCGGCAATGCAATAGCCGCGGGTAGTTTTTTAAATGAGTTTTTTTTTTTTTCCTTCAAAATGTCATTTTGCTGTCAGACTGTTCTAAACACAGGAAACATGCGCCCCTTTACAGGCATACTATAGACACCCCCCAGGTACGAAATTTAAAGGGATATTACACTTTTATTGATTGACTTTAAGCATTATTAAAATCACTGCTCCTGAAAAAACGGCCGTTTTTAAAACTTTTTTTTGCATTGATCCATGTCCCCTGGGGCAGGACACAGGTCCCCAAACACTTTTTATGACAATAACTTGCATATTAGCCTTTAAAATTAGCACTTTTGATTTCTCCCATAGACTTTTAAAGGGTGTTCGAATTTGCCGCGAACACCCCAAATTGTTCGCTGTTCGGCGAACTTGCGAACAGCGAACTCGAAGCTCATCCCTATTGGTGACCCCCTATATTAAGAAGCAGGACATATGCATGAGGTGTTTTTTTTTTTTTTTTTTTTTGAATAAGGATTTGATTTGTTATATTTTGGATGCATAGAATGCACTTTTTGGTTAAGTTTTATTGGCAGGATGTCTAATTTTATTTATTTTCTTGTTTTTGTGCATTAAAAAAAAAAAAAAAATTGTGTAGAATAATACTTGACTGTGTTTTACTTCAAATGAGATTTTGGGAGTAGGCAGTTACATTTAAAAAAAAAATACAATGTAAAATTAACAAGGGACACCAACGTAGTTACATATTTGCTCTTAAAAACTACGGGATAATGGTGGTGTGGTAACTTGCCTTAAATATAAATAAAGCATAATCTTTATCACTAGAAAAAAAAGCCTTTTAAAATGCGTTTGGCAGAACTTTATCAGTATGACCAGCAAAGCAGCTTCATTATTATCCCATTAACCACTTCAGCCCCGGAAGGATTTACCCCCTTCCTGACCAGAGCACTTTTTGCGATACAGCACTGCGTCGCTTTAACTGACAATTGCAGTCATGCGACGTGGCTCCCAAACAAAATTGATGTTTTTATTATAGCAAAAAAAAAAAAATCCCCAAAAATATATTAAAAAAAAAATTTTTTCCTCAGTTTAGGCTTGTTACTATTATGTTACTATTATGTTACTATTATGTTACTATTATGTTACTATTATGTTACTATTATGTTACTATTATGTTACTATTATGTTACTATTATGTTACTATTATGTTACTATTATGTTACTATTATGTTACTATTGTTATTATTATGTTACTATTGTTACTATTGTTACTATTGTTATTATTATGTTACTATTGTTACTATTGTTACTATTATGTTACTATTGTTACTATTGTTATTATTATGTTACTATTGTTACTATTGTTATTATTATGTTACTATTGTTATTATTATGTTACTATTGTTATTATTATTATTATGTTACTATTGTTACTATTGTTATTATTATTATTATTATTATGTTACTATTGTTACTATTGTTATTATTATTATTATTATTATGTTACTATTGTTACTATTGTTATTATTATTATTATTATTATGTTACTATTGTTACTATTGTTATTATTATGTTACTATTTTGGGACCATTCACATTTATACAGCAATCAGTGCTATAAAAACGTACTGATTACTGTGTAAATGACACTGGCAATAAAGGGGGTTAAGTGTGTCCTAGGGATTGATTCTAACTGTGGGAGGATGAGCTTCCACTTACATGACAGAGATCACTGCTCCCAATGACAGAGCAGTAGATTCCTGTCATGTCACTAGGCAGAACAGGGGAATGCCTTGTTTACATAGGCATCTTCTCATTCTGCGGCTCTGATATGATCGCCGGGACACGCTTGCTAGCTCCGCCAATTAAAGGGGACACCCATTTGACCACCGCTGCCATTATGCCAATGTATATCAGCGTGCAGCAGTCTGCAAGTAGTTAAAGAGAATGTGCGCTGCATTTCCATATTTCATAATTTGCCACATCATGAATGTTAATTCTCCATTATGAACGCTAGTTTACAAGACCGACCGCTTCCGGCTCATCCTTGATTCTGAGCATGCATGTCTGTATTTTGGACTTTTGTCCTGACGGCCTTGTGTACACACGCTCGGAAAATCCGACAACAATTGCCTGTCTGATGGAGCGCACACATGTTTGGATTTTCCGCCAACAGCCTGTCATCACACATTTCCCGTCGGAAAATCCGATCGTGTGTACAAGGCTTTAGAGTCTCGGACTCGGCACATTTCTACATGCACAAAAGCTAGTCATCCTGGCACACATGATCAGGCCGGCTGCTGTAAGCTGAACTGTGCATGCTCAGCTTACCTTTCATGGACTGCTGTGAGCAAGCAGGTAGGTGTATTTTATTGTAGAAGAGAAATGCATGTCTCTTCTGCAATAAAAAAAAAAGCTTGCCCTGCGGCTTCACCTCCTGGTTCCCTAGTGCGCGTGCGTGACTCGCGCTGCGCTATCCCACTGGTCCCTCCTGTCTTCTGGGACCTGTCTTCCAGAAGACAGCGGGGGGACAGGAAGTGATGTAGATACCCGCGGGTGGCTCGGGTATCTATGCCCAGAAGTGGGAGCAAATTCCCCCCCCACCCCCCAAAAAAAAGTGCCAAATGTGACACCAGAAGGGGATTCCAAAAAGTGGAATTCGCTTGCTCTTTCTCTTTCTCGCTTGCTCTTTCTTTCTCTCTCTTTCGCTCGCTCGCTCTTTCACTCTTTCTCAAAGTGACTTGGAGCTGTGATGGCCGCAAAAGTTGGCTCTACAAAGTATTGACTTTTTCTGTTATTTTGTCCTATTTGTTTGCTTCACAATAAAAAAACAAAAACAAAAAACTTAATCGCTGTAACTAAAGTAAATCTCACTGTTTGGAGTCAGGTCATCCCCTCCCTGCAGTCTTCCATTCAAAGCTGACCACATTGATGGGGGCGAAGAGGCTGTAGCACTATGGAGTCTATATACAGAAGGGGGAAATGTATCACTGCAATTATGACAAAGTTCTACACCGTTCTGAGCTGAGGGGGCGTGTCCCTCTTTCTTCAGTGAGTACAGACACAAGGAGTGCTCAGGTGACCCCTAGCGGCAGTAAGTTGAAATACAGAGCAGCTCCACGGACTTCAGCAATCTTTTGCTATTTACGGGCTGCCGATGGGACAATAGAGAGCGCGTCCCCGACACTGGTCCATGTAGAATAATATGTCTGGGGTTCTGGTTGAAATCCGGACAGATTGAAAAAAACGGACAGGTGGCAAACCTAATGCTGGGCAATAGTCAAAGGAATGTTTAATACCCTAATTACAAATGTCAAGAGAAACTAATCTAGATTTTCTTTTTGTTGTGATTCCAGAATGACTTCTAACATCAAAGTGATCCGAAACACTGCAAAGCATGTCCATCAACTCCTCACCCCAGACCTCCAAAAACCTGAAGATGATTGATGTTTCAGAGCACTTTGACCCCATTCAAGAACTTGGGACATGTTCATATGGAAAAGTTCTTCTGGCCAAACACTGGGGTTTTAGGTAAATGTTATAGTTGAATTCATGTAAAGATAACACTTTCTTAGTATTAGTTGTGTTTCTGAATCACATCAGGGCCATCAAAACCAATTCAATGGAACTAGCAGGACAAAACTTTAAAAAATTGCCAGAAGGTAGAGTGGTGTGTGAGGGTTTTTTATTTTAGTATTTTTCTGGTAGAAGAGACTTGTTCTGGGGGAAAAAAATGCAGAGTCTGAAATCCAAGATCTAAGAATCAATAGACTTTCTTATCTTTAAAGAAAATCTGTAGGACAGCTTTGAAGCCTAAGTACACACAAATTGTTTAACCTCTTCACGCCTGCGCTATAGCCGAAAGAATTGCCGGGAGAGCGTCCACGTATGTCTTCCGATGCATGCGGTTCACTGGCACGCGCTGTGATCAGCGAGTCTACGAGATCGGCGCAAGGGGGGCGATTCCGACATCCCCACCAATGACAGCTGATAACGAGACGTAAACAGAGCCCGGCTATTTTTTCCCTCACGCTGATTGTGTGGGGAGAATATAATGAGCCGATCAACGGCTTCTGTCAGAGGGACATTGGTTCCAAATGGCTAGAGTCACTGCCACCTTATCTGTGAAGGAGAAAAAATTACCTGTTTGCAAAATTTTATACCAAACTATGAAAACTTTAAGCAGCGTTCTTTTAAGTGTTTGTAACCCTAAAAAAAGGTTCTTTTTATTTTTATATATATATATATATATATATATATATATATATATATATATATATATATATATATATATATATATATATATATATATATATATATATATATATATATATATATATATATATATATATATATATATATATATATATATATATATATATATATATATATATATATATAGAGAGAGAGAGAGAGCTAGCTATCTCGCCAGTTTCCGCCACCACAACCCCCCCGCCCCCCCGCCATAAACTGACCATGGTTTATCATGGCTGAGTGGTCAGTTTATGCACCTCCGTCATCCGCTGTGTCGCCTCTCTCTCCCCCGATATCCCCCCCCTACCCCCGCCTGTCAGCTCCTGTTCACTCCAAGATCTTCCCCTCTTGCTGGTAAAATAGTGACATCTCTACAATCCACTCTGTTGGATAATGTGTCCCACTGTATATTGTAAAGTAAAAAAAAAAAAAACCACTGACACCATATACTTCTAAACCTTTTTTTTTTTTTTTTTTTTTTTTTTTTGTGCCCCATTGATGTCATTGGTGGGAATTATGCCCCATCCTTGTGTCATTGAGATAAATTGTACACCATTGTTTGTCATTGGGAGAAATTGTGCCCCATCGTTGGTCCAAGGGCCGAACAAAAGCAAGCAAAGGGCCACATCTGGCCCCTGGGCCTAAGTTTTAGAGCTTTCTTTTGGTGGTATTTGATCAGCTCTGCGGTTTTTAAATTTTTGCACTATAAATAAGAGCGACAATTTTGAAAAAAAGCACTATCTTTTACGTTATTGCTGTAATAAATATCCCCAATTTTTTTATCAAACAAATTTTTTTCCTCACTTTAGGCCGATATGTATTCTTCTACATATTTTTAGTAAAAAAAAATCACACTAAGAGTATATTGATTGGTTTGTGCAAAAGTTATAGCGTCTACAAAATAGGGAATAGATTTATGGCTTTTTTTTTTTTTTTTTTTTTCCTTATATGGACTGCAACATTATGGCGGACACTTGACACATTTTTTTTGAAACCATTGGTATTTTATACAGCGATCAGTGCTATAAAAATGCACTAATTACTGTGTAAATGTCACTGGCAGGGAAGGGGGTTAACACCAGGGGGCGATCAAGAGGTTGACTGTTTTTCCTATGTGTGTTTCTAACTGGGGGTAGTGGGACTGTCTAGGACTACGGCCCTCCAGCTGTTACGGAACTACACATCCCATGAGGCATTGCAAAACTTTGACATTCACAGACATGACTAGGCATGATGGGAATTGTAGTTCCTGAACAACTGGAGGGCCGTAGTTTGAAGACCCCTGGTCTAGGAGGAGAGAGATCAGTGTTAATACATAGTATGAACACACGATCTGTCTCCTCTCCCCTAAAAGAACCAGATTTGTCTGTTTCAGGAAAAGAAGCTAGCTTCCAATCCATGGATAGTCAGATTTTTCAAAGCCCTGAGCAGACAAAGACCAGTACAGAGATCACCCTTTCCCAAGTAGGACCTGTCTTTGGTGCTACAAACCTTGATATGGAACCCATTTGAACAACAAGAAAATTGTCCAATAAAATTGACGCTTAAAGCAGTTTTTTTTTTTTTTTTTGGTGACGGTCACAATCACCAAGAGTTTGCAAAATAGAAGCCTCATCAACCAAGCCCCCCTTTTCTCTTTTTTTTTTTTTTTTTTTTTTCTACTCCTTATCAACCAGGCAACCTGATGTCTACTGACCACTCATGATCGTTCCTGGGAGAGGCAGAACGGTGATCTGTCTATGGAAACCAGGCAGATTGTGGTTCTGACATGGAAGAAGATGGGGGATCTTGTGTTCCTGCCAAGCAGGAACACCGATCTGACTCCACCCAGTCATAGCAAACCCCCACAGTTGGCAAACACCAGCTAGGCACACATTTAACTCTTTGATTGCCCCCTGATGTTAACCCCTTCCCTGTCAGTACAGTAACAGTGCATATTTCCCTTTATCGTCTTTCAGGACAGCACTTGAGAGAGTGACTCCTCCCCTTGCAAACAGGAAACACCTTTTGCACCAAACTTTAAAAGGGGGCTCCTTTCCACACATTGTCAGTTTGTGTTTCCTCCGGAGGGAACACTTCGTGGGGAAGTCAGGGCTCTCAGGTGCTGTCCTGGGAGCTCAGGTTTCCTGTATTTTCACCAAATGCTTTTTTTACCTCATGAGAGCTGTTCCTCCCATTCCACAGCTGATGTTAGGTGCTGCTGGCTGGGCTCCCTCTTCATCTGGGCTGAGGGTGAGTCTGATTGTCGTGGGCATCGATCTTAGGCGGCGGCAAGACAGGCGGTGACCGTTTACTATATTTTTTTTTTTTTTTTTTTCTCAGGTCCACCGCTTGTTGCTTATTGCACCGCCGCCATCTTGGGGATGGCAGCGGGGCTCCATCCGCCGGAAGTGAGGCATCCGGAAAAGGGGCGGCGCCCACGGAACAGGCGTGCAGCGTAATTTCCGCCAGAAATCGCAGAGGGGAGGAATGGGGCTGGTGCTTATTTAGCGGTTCCGGTCCGGCGCACTGTCGCTATTGGAGTCCGGAACCGGCGTTTTAGCCACACAACACAGCAAATGCTCCTCGATGGAATCGATGGCGGCAGCGAGTGGGACAGGCACAGGCACCAGCAAGGCCCAGGTAAGGGGCAGTTGTATACTGTCCTTGTACTGCGGGGTGTCTCTCTCTATCTTTCTCCCCCCCGGTGGCAGGGGCCTGTCTGGGCACATAAGGCAGTTTAGTTCTTACTGTGCACCTGTGGTGAGCATCCTTGGGAATAGGACAGGTTGTCTCACTGGGATGGTTTCTTCTTTGTCTCATGGCAGGCCAAGAGCTCTGATCCAGTGGCAAAAAGGAAATGTCCTTCATGTAAATCCAAGCTACCTGAAGGATGGAAGAAGACGTTATGTCAAGCTTGTATTGATTTGCTAGTTAAAGAAGAAGCTTCTTCCGCTTGCAGCGACTTGATTGCATCAGTTAAAAAAGAACTTGATGTGACTATCCAATCATTTCGCTCTTCACTAGCAAACCCATCCCTGAGTCAGCCTACTACCTCACAGTCCTCCCAAGGCTCACTTATAGTCCCGGCGATGGAGACTGAGGCATCTCCTACCCCAGAGGGACATTCCCCCTCTCAATCTGAGGATTCTGATGGGGTTGAGGAAGGAAAAAATTTACCTTCAAAATTTAAATTGTCTTTAGAACAGGTAGATGGCCTATTAAAAGCAATCTATACCACACTGGGTCTGGAGGAGGAAAGAAAGGAGTTATCTCTGCATGATAAAATGTATGCAGGACTTGGTGAACACAAATTGCAATTTCCCAGTACACTCTGTTATCTCTGAAGCTATTAAGAAAGAGTGGACAGAGCCAGAGAGAGAGCCTTTCTTTCCCAAAGCCTTAAAAAGGCGTTTTCCTTTTGATGAAGATCCAGCGGCGGTTTGGAACAAAAACCCCAAACTAGATGCCGCGTTTTCCCAAGTCTCGGTCAACAGATTTGGCATTCGAGGACATGGTGGTGTTGAGAGATCCCATGGATAAGAGGATGGACCAGCTACTAAAAAGGGCTTGGCAATCCATCATGGGAAATCTTAAACCTACTATGGCAACTACAGTGGTATCCAGGAATATGGAGTTCTGGTTAGACCAGCTTAAAGCCCATATCTCAGCAGACTCACCAAAACAAGAAATTTTGGATTCATTCTCAACTCTGTCTGCCGCTGTTGCATTTATATATGATGCATCAGCGGAGTCCATTAAAATGACAGCTAGGTCTGCTGCCCTAGCCAACTCAGCCAGAAGGGCTCTGTGGTTGAAAACTTGGCCGGGGGACGCGGCATCCAAAAACAAGCTGTGGGATACCGTTCCTGGGTGACTTGCTTTTTGGACCTGACTTAGATGCGGTTCTAGATAGAACAGCTGATAAAGTCTTTTCCCATCAAAAAGAAAAAGCAGCCAGTTAAACGGTTTTCTCGTTCCCAAAGGGCTCAAGAACAAACCAAACCCCAGGAGAAAAGAAATTGGGCATTGCAGAAGGGTAAAGGCAAAGGAAATGTCCTTTTCCATCCTCCTGCAGCCTCCGGTAAAGCGCAATGACTTGTGCGTACCAGTGGGGGGGAAGGCTTCAAAGTTTCCTTCCCCTTTGGGCCAGCATGACAAAGTCTATATATTTTGGACATGCTGTCCCAAGGTTACAGGATAGAGTTTTCGGATTGCCCGCCAGAAAGATTCTTTGTAACAAACCTACCAAGGGATCTAACAAAGGCTCTGGCCATGAAGAACCCTTTAAAGGATCTGAGGCACCAGAGGGTAGTGATACCAGTATCCCCAGAAGAACAGGGTCAGGGTTTCTATTCACACATCTTTCTGATAAGAAACCAATCCGGAAACTTCCGTCTTATCCTCAACCTAAAACCCCTGAACAAGTCAGTCCTATACAAAAAGTTTTGCATGGACTCAATTTTCACTGTCAGAAACATTCTGATAAAAGATTGTTTTATGGCATCAATTGATCTGAGGGATGCTTATCTTCATATTCCTGTAGCACCTCAGTCCCAGAAGTTCCTGAGGTTTGCGGTGAATATGGGCAAGGAGATTATACATCTTCAGTTCAGGGCCCTTCCCTTCGGCCTGTCGTCAGCTCCTCGTATTTTTACAAAGATAATGGCGGAAGCTCTCGCCCCTCTTCGACTCCAGGGGATTGCGGTAATTCCATATCTGGACGACCTCCTCTTTTTTGCCCCATCCAGGGAAAAGTTGCAGGAGGATTTGAACAAATCCCGCAGTCATTTGGAGTCACTAGGGTGGATAGTGAATGTTCTAAAATCAAATTTCATCCCAGCTCAGCAGGTACTGTTTCTGGGTTATTTGATAGATTCAGTGGAGCAAAAGATTTTTCTCCCAGAAGAGAAAAAGATCAAGGTCCAAAGGGTAATAACGGCACTACAAACAAATCAACTGATTTCAGTCCGAAAGGTTATGTCGGCTCTGGGGACATTAACCTCTTCAATGCCAGCCATACAATGGGCAAGGCTGCATTTCAGGACTCTCCAGAGGTTCCTTCTAAGGACATGGAACCACAGGACAGAGTTTGGATACAAAAGTAAAGATCCCCACCAGAGTCAAATTTTCACTTTGGTGGTGGAAAAGTCAGGTGGTACTGCAAAGAGGTCTTCTTTGGTCTTTTCCGAAAGGGAAAGTGGTCACAACAGACGCCAGTTTGCAGGGATGGGGGGCCCACATGGGTCAGGCCTTAGCGCAGGGAACATGGTCCCAGTTTGAGGCCCAAAAATCCTCAAATTGGAGAGAGCTAAAGGAAGTTGCCCTAGCATTAGCTTTCTTCTCTCAAAACCTCATAGGTTGCCATGTCCAGATTTTGTCGGACAATGCCACTGCCATAGCCTACCTGAACAAACGGAGGCACAAGAAGCAGGGCTCTTCACTTACTGTCAGTAGAGATTCTGGAGTGGGCGGAGAACCACTTACTATCTCTATCCGCAGTCCATCTAAAAGGCACATTGAACGAAGTAGTGGATTATCTATCTGAGCCAACAAAGTTCAGGAATCAGAGTGGAGTCTGAACAGGAAGGTGTTTGCATTAATCACCAGTGCTTGGGGTCTTCCGCAGGTAGACCTGTTTTGCTTCAAAGCAAAACACGCAGTTCCCCTTCTTTTTTTTTTTTTTTTTTTTTTCTCCCTTCAGAGAGACAATTGCTCTCAGGGGATAGATGCTCTGGCTCATCTGTGGGATTTTCACCTAGGGTATGCTTTTCCTCCATTGCGGTTAATCCCTCTAGTGTTGAGGAAAATGCTGAAAGAGAATCAATATTTTTGATTACTCCATATTGGCCAAAGAGAGCTTGGTTTTCCACGATTCTTCAGTTGGCATCTCCCGCTCAGTCAGGATCTGTTGATTCAGGGGCCAGTGCATCATCCAGATGTAGGCAGGTTAAAGCTCACTGCCTGGTATCTGAGGAGCAGTTAATGAGAAGCAAGGGCTTTTCAGAACGTTTAACTACTACATTGCTTTCCAGTAGGAAAAAGGTAACCAGGGATATTTATGCCAAAGTGTGGAAAGTCTGTTTCTTTCTGTCATTCAGAACATAGGGAGTTTAAAGACCTAGTTTCAGTGCTGGAATTTTTGCAAAAAGGTGCAGACAAGAATCTGGCGGTCAGCACTCTTAAGGTGCAGGTGGCCGCCTTGGAAGTTTATCTGGAGAGATCCTTATCTTCAGAAACTCTGATCATGAGATTTTTCAAAGCACTTTCCAGGTCCAGACCGGTTCCAGTGAGGCATTTCCCAAATTGGGATCTCTCGGTGGTTCTGCAAGCTCTGGCAAAAGAACCATTTGAGCCTTTACAGGCCATATCCCTAAAGAATTCAACTTTTGAAGACTCTTTTTCTGGTCGCAATTACATCAGCAAGAAGGATTAGTGAACTGCACACCCTATCAGTAAAAGAGCCTTTTTTGTCAGTTTTTCCTGATAGAGTTGTCCTTAAAGTAGATCCGGGGTTTTTGCCAAAAGTGGCAAGCTTTAGTAACAGGTCTCAGGAGATTACTCTACCAACCTTTTGTGCTAACCCTTCAGGTGCAAAGGAAGAGCAGTTTCACAATTTGGACGTAAGACATATCCTATTACATTATTTGGAAGTAACAGGAGGGTTTAGAGTTTCAGATTCATTATTTGTTCTTTTTGCTGGAAACAAAAAAGACCAACAAGCATCGAAAGCATCATTGGCTAGATGGCTTAAGACGGCTATTTCTGTAGCCTATTCTCAAATGGGTTTATCTTCCCTGCTGGGAATTAGCTCTCATGCAACGAGAGCCCAGGCCACTACATGGTCAGAAAGAGCTGGTGCCACCCCAGATCAGATTTGTAAGGCGGCTACGTGGTCAAGCTACTTAACGTTTGTCCATCATTACAGACTGGATCTCCTATCAGCAGGGGATCAGGCTTTTGGCAGAAAGGTTCTGCAGGCTGTGGTCCCTCTCTAGGGGGGTAAGTCTATTATCCTCTCAAGTGCTGTCCTGAAAGACGATAAGGGAAAATTCAAGTTAGACTTACCGGTAACTTGTTTTCCTTGAGTCTTTCAGGACAGCACTTGAGAGAGTGACTCCTCCCCTTGCAAACCGGAAACACCTCTTCCACCAAACTTTAAAAGAGGTTCCTTTCCACACATTGTCAGTAGTAGTAGTAGAGAAACTCCGGCCCCAAACTGGAACACATAATCGAGATAGAGATAGATATATATCTATATATCTCTCTCTATATCTATATATCTCTCTCTCTATCTCGATTATGTGTTCCAGTTTGGGGCCGGAGTTTCTCTACTACTACTGACAATATGTGGAAAGGAGCCTCTTTTAAAGTTTGGTGGAAGAGGTGTTTCCGGTTTGCAAGGGGAGGAGGCACTCTCAAGTGCTGTCCTGAAAGACTCAAGGAAAACAAGTTACCGGTAAGTCTAACTTGAATTTTTTTTTTTTTTTTTTAGCACTGTAATAGATATATGCACTGCCAAACGATTTGTTTAGTTTGTGGGGTTTTTTTTTCCATTTTTTTTTTTAGGGTCATTCGTTCTGATCGAATTCGAAAGTTTGAAAGAAAATTCTAAATTTCTAACTAATAACTATTAAATTGTAGGTATTGGAATTTCCGTTCAAATTTGGCTGTTAGTGAACGTAACAAATATAAATTTATCCGAAGTTATGAATTATCCAAAATGGCAACAAATGGAACGGAACATATTATTAATAAAAATTATTTTATTTTGTTACGTTCCATTTGTTTAGATATGGCATTTGTCATTTTGGATAAATTTGTTACATTCACTAACAGCCAAATTTGAAAGGAAATTCCAATATCTATCTATAATTTAACCACTTCCAGACCACCCTCCATCATTATACGTCGGTAGTTTGAACAGGATTATCGTTATGGCAGCAGCTAGCTGCCATAACCCCAGTATCCTCTTCAGCTGGCAGTCCGCTTTCAGATAAGTGGTCTCTGAAGCGGATTTGCCACAAGATCACTTATCGGTGGTGGGAGAGGGCCCCCCCCTCCCACCGCGCTCCTGTGCCCTCCGCCACTTACAGGAGCCGTCGGCAGCTACAAAGGTGATCGGATGTTTCCCTTTGCTTGATATGGAGACGAGTGAGGGGAAGTTGGCCCCCACCCATCTCCATATCATTGTAGGGTGGAAGCGACGTCAAAACGTTATTTCTGCCCATAGCTCTTAAAGGGCTTTTTGTATTTTAAATGACAACATTTTTTATTTTTATATTGCATTTTAGTGTAAATATGAGATGGGATGTCTTTTTGACCCCAGATCTCATATTTAGGAGGTCCTGTCATGCTTTTTCTCTATTACAAGGGATGTTTACATTCCTTGTATTAGGAATAAAAGTGACAAACCCTTTAAAAAAAAAAGTGTTAAAATAAAAAATAGGATAAACAAATGGAATGCCCAGGTGGCACAACCCCCCCCCATGACCCCATTTTAGAAAGTAGACACCCCAAGCTATTTGCTGAGAGGCATGGTGAGTATTTTGCAGCTCATTTGTTTTTGAAAATGAAGAAAGACCAGAGAAATGTTTTTTTTTTTTTCAATTTTCAAAACTTTGTGACAAAAAGTGAGGTCTGCAAAATACTCACTATACCGCTCAGCAAATAGCTTGGGGTGTCTACTTTCCAAAATGTTGTCATTTGGGGGGGTTTGTGCCACCTGGGCATTCCATGGCCTCGAACTGTGATAGACAATGAAGAGTGAAATCCTGAATGCGGTGCTTGGTTTTCGGGCTCCCAAAAAGTCCCACACATGTGGTATCCCCGTACTCAGGAGAAGCAGCAGAATGTATTTTGGTGTAATTTCACATATTCCCATGGCATGTTTTAGCAATATATCATTTAGTGACAACTTTGTGCAAAAAAAATAAAAATTGTCGTCTCTTTCCCGCAACTTGTGTCACAATATAAAATATTCTATGGACTCGACATGCCTCTCAGCAAATGGCTTGGTGTCTACTTTCCAAAATGGGGTCATTTGGGGGGGTTTTGAACTGTCCTGGCATTTTATGCACAACATTTAGAAGCTTATGTCACACATCACCCACTCTTCTAACCACTTGAAGACAAAGCCCTTTCTGACACTTTTTGATTACATGAGAATTATTTTTTTTTGCAAGAAAAATACTTTGAACCCCCACACATTATATATATTTTTTAAAAGCAAATGCCCTACAGATTAAATTGGTGGGTGTTCATTTTTTTTTTTTTTTTTTTTTACACAGTATTTGCGCAGCGATTTTTCAAACACATTTTTTGGGGAAAAAACACACTTTAAAATTTTAATGCACTAAAACACACTATATTGCCCAAATGTTTGATAAAATAAAAAAGATGATCTTAGGCCGAGTACATGGATACCAAACATGACATCCTTTAAAATTGCGCACAAATGTGCAGTGGCGACAAACTAAATACATTTTTGAAAGCTTTTACAGGTTACCACTTTAGATTTACAGAGGTCTACTGCTAAAATTGCTGCCCTCGATCTGACCTTCGCGGTGATCTCACATGCATAGTGCAATTGCTGTTTACATTTGACTCCAGACCGACGCTTGCATTCGCCTTAGCGCGAGAGCAGTGGGGACAGGGGTGCTTTTTTTTTTTTTTTTTTTTTTTTTTTTTTTTTTTTTTTTTTTTTTTTTTTTTTTTCCCCCCCCTAATCGTCTTTCAGGACAGCCACCTGAGAGCTTGGCTCCTCCCTTCTGTTTGGAAACACCTGCGCCAGCTTGTATAAATTTCCTCCTCCCCTGCTGGCTCCTCAGTTATTTGTGTTTCCTCCAGTGGGGAGACACCATAGGAACCAGCCAGGAGAGCCAGAGGAGGCTCAGGCAAACATGTCCTGAAAGAGGAGTGGGGACTCCTAGGACAGACCAGAGAGGTTGGTGTACAGAGCAGCCTGGTGAGGCAAAGCCCTGTGAGCAGCAGTTACACTAACCTGGTCAGGAAAGTCGTTTTTCTGATTGCCACCCCCGCATCCCTGAGTGCAGGTCGAGGTCGGGGGGGCGGCCTTTTCAAACGCTGAGTGCAGTGAAGCGGAGCGCAGCTCCTGCAGTCTCATACCCCCAGCAGCATGTAAAAAAACAAACATGCCGGGTATTGGGATTGCACGGCCTGTGGCGGGTGACGTCATATCCGGCCGAAAGGGGGCGGGCACTTCCGGGTTCGCGGCTTCCGGTTCCGGGCCAAGAACGCTGAAAAGGAGCCAGGCATGGGCTGGAGAGGAGCCAGACAAGCTGTAGAGACAGCACAGGCTCCGGAGGTGACACGAGGATGGCGGATGCAGAGGACCTAGACCGCACTGCTCCAGCAGAGACCAGCTCCAGCCATATGAAGGTAAGGGGAACCTAGGGTGGAGCTCCCCTGGCCTGTACCCCCCCCCCCCGCCCCCCCATCAATTTAGGGCTAAGGGAAGGGGGGGAGTAGGTTAAGGACCCTCATGTGTCAGAGGGTGGTTTCATAGGGCCCCTGGTGAGGCAAGCCCGAATGAAGTGTTGCACTCCTGCAAATGTGCGGGGGAAGGGTACTGTGTATTAATGGTATGGGGTTTTTGTCTTATGTCTTTTCAGAAAACAGAAAAAACCAGGGTCTCATGTTTCAAAAAAGAGGTGCCCTTCCTGTAAAGTTACCCTTAAAGATACCTGGGAAAAGGCATTATGCAAAGAGTGTATTAGTAAACTAGTACAAGAACACTCTTCAGAGCAGGGTGAGCTAGCAGCGTCAGTTAAGGAATTGTCTAATACCTTCGAATCCTTCAAAACCTTCTTTGAGGGTTTCCAAATGCCACAGCCTCTGACTGCTCCTCTGACAACACCATTACCAAAAACACAGGCAATACCCTCCACGAGTGCAGGCTCTTCAGTAGCCCCTAGGGAGGAGGTGGAGGAGGAGCCGGACAGTGCAACATCTGGCTCCCAAGAGTCTGAGGGGGAAGCCCTGGATGGGGATGCCAGGAAGCCACCCCGATATAAACTCTCTTTTAGATGAGGTAGATCATCTATTAGGGGCCATCTATACCACACTAGGTATACCAACAGAGAAAAAGACATTGTCGCTGCATGATCAGATGTATGAGGGCCTGGGGGAACAGGAAAAGAAGAATTTTCCTGTTCATGAGGTCCTTATAGAGGCTATTAAGAAGGAATGGCAGGAACCTGAAAGGAAGCCATTTTTTTTCTAAGGCCTTAAAAAGGCGATTTCCCTTCTCGGAGGACCCAGCATCAGTATGGAACAAGATTCCAAAACTAGATGCGGCCTTCTCGCAAGTGTCGAGGCACACGGACTTGGCCTTTGAGGACATGGGGGTTTTGTCTGAGCCAATGGATAAAAGGATGGACTCCCTGTTAAAGTCATGGGACTCAACCGTGGGTAGCCTGAAGCCAGCAATGGCGGTCACGGTGGTAGCTAGGAATGTAGAGTTCTGGTTAAACCAGTTACAGGCTCACATTGAGGCAGGTACTGCAAAGGAGCAAATCCTAAACTCATTTCCCACGCTGCTGCGAGGTCTTGCTTATATCGCAGACGCATCCGCAGAATTGGTGCGAATGGCAGCCAGGTCCTCCGCCCTAGCCAATTCCACTAGAAGAGCATTATGGCTTAAGACATGGCAGGGTGAAGGCGCATCCAAGGCCAAGCTCTGTGGAATTCCTTTTACAGGGGATCTGCTATTCGGACCAGGCTTAGAGAAGGTGCTGGATCGAACGGCAGATAAAAAGAAGGCGTTTCCACTAAAACGTAAGGCAAATTGGAAACAGCCACAACAAAATAAAAGGAGGCAAAGAGGGAATACAAGGCCCCGATTTGCAGCTCCCAAAATGGAAACCCAGAGGAAACCTTGGGTTCAGAGAGGGAAAGGCAAAGGAGGGGCGATTTTTCGTCCTCCTGAGCAAACCCAAAAGAAATGACACAATAGTCGCAGTAGGGGGAAGACTGGGGGCCTTCCTTCCGCAATGGGAAGAGCTATCTTCCAACAAATTCATTTTGAGAACAATAAAGGAGGGATATCGTTTGGAGTTCTCAAAAGCACCCCCAAACAGATTATACATCACCAAACCCCCAAAAAACAAGGAGAAGGCCAGAGGGTTAATGAGATCCTTAGAGGAGCTCCAGCAACAAAAGGTGATAATCAAGGTACCAAGGCGAGAGAGAGGGCAGGGTTTCTACTCCCACATATTCGGAGTTCAGAAAACTTCAGGGAAGACCAGACCCATCCTCAACCTCAAGCCTCTAAATTCATCCATAACCTACAAAAGATTCAGAATGGAGTCCATATATTCAGTAAGGGCCCTTCTGCCCCCAAACTGTTATATGGTCTCCCTAGACCTAAAGGACGCATACCTGCACATCCCGATACAGCAGGAGTGTCAAAAATTTTTAAGGTTTGCGATAGAGACGGGAAAAGGAACCAGGCATCTTCAATTTCAGGCTCTGCCCTTCGGCCTCTCCTCATCGCCCAGAATTTTTACCAAGATTCTGGCCGAAGCTCTGGCACCATTACGGGTCAAAGGCATATCTGTCATAGCTTACTTGGACGACCTTCTCCTATTTGCAGAGTCACCCTGGAAGTTACTAGGAAACCTCAGCTACACACAGACGTACTTAGAAAGTCTGGGTTGGCTTGTAAATTTGGAAAAATCCAATTTACAACCCAGTCAGCAAATAGTATACTTGGAGTATGTCATAGATTCAGCACAACAAAGACTGTTTCTGCCCGAAGAAAAGATAGGAAAAATTCAGAAGGAAGTAAGCTTATTACAAGCCAATATACCGTGTGCCATAAGGCAGATAGTGTCAACACTGGGACTGTTGACATCTGCGATTCCAGCGGTCCAATGGGCAGGCCTGCATTTTCGGCCACTGCAGGTGTTCCTGTTAAAAATGTGGGATCACAAGCAGGAGTCCTTAGACACCAGGGTTCTTTTATCAGCAAGGGTGAAAGGAACCTTATGGTGGTGGAGGACAATAGAGAACATAAACAAGGGACGGCTGTGGAATCTACCCATTTCCCGAATCCTAACCACAGACGCAAGTGGCGTAGGGTGGGGAGCGCATTTAAGCGCTCAGATAGCGCAAGGGACTTGGGGAAAAGAAGAGAGGAGGAGATCATCCAACTGGAGGGAATTAAGAGCAGTATGGTATGCACTTCAAGCCTTCCAGTCAGAGTTCAAAGGTCAACATTTACAGGTCAGGTCCGACAATGTGTCAGTGATCGCCTATATAAACAAACAGGGAGGAACAAGGAGCGGAGCCCTGTGGACATTAGCAGAGGAAATCTTGAAGTGGGGAGAAAGAAACCTACTCTCTTTGTCAGCAATCCACTTGAAAGGGGATTTAAACAAAGTGGCAGATTTCCTCAGCAGGAAAAAGGAGAGAGAAGGCGATTGGGCGCTAAACCAGGAGGTATTCGAACAGATAGCTCACAAGTGGGGAACACCTCAGGTGGACTTATTTGCCTCAAAGGAAAACAGGAAAGTCAGAGCGTTCTTCTCCCTGGAAAGAGAGGACGGAGCGCTCGGGGTAGATGCGCTGGCACAAGCATGGGCATTCAGCAGATGCTATGCCTTTCCCCCACCTATTCTCCTACCAGCGGTAATAAGAAAACTACGTACGGAGAATACAACGCTAATCCTCATAGTGCCCTATTGGCCCAGGAGACCGTGGTTCTCTATGCTCAGAGAACTCGCGGTAGAACCCCCCTGATTTTTACCGATCCAGGAAGATTTACTCTCCCAGGGCCCAGTACACTGCCCCCAAGTGGAAAGATGGAACTTGGCCGCAGGGTGTCTGAGGAGCAGTTGCTAGAAGCGAAAGGGTTCTCAGGCCGTCTAATAGACACAATGCTGAAAAGCAGGAAGATGGAGACACGGAACATCTACCAAAAAGTATGGAGGTGTTTCAACAGATGGTGTATAGACAAAAAATTCAATACACAAGGCTCAGTGGCAGTCCTGGAGTTCCTACAGGATGGGATAGACAAGGGACTAAGTTTT
Source organism: Aquarana catesbeiana (assembly GCF_042186555.1). NCBI lineage: Eukaryota > Metazoa > Chordata > Amphibia > Anura > Ranidae > Aquarana > Aquarana catesbeiana. The sequence continues at coordinate 962,861,680 of NC_133324.1, forward strand.
AGCACGCTTAAAAGTCAAGTGTCAGCACTTTCTGTTTACCTGGAGACGAGATTAGCATCTGATCCGTGGGTAATCAGACTCTTTAGATCACTGAGCAGACAAAGACCGATACAGGGTACAGTTTTTCCAAAGTGGGACCTGTCATTAGTGCTGCAAACTATGACAGCTCACCCCTTTGAGCCACTGGATGATTGCAACCTGAAGATGCTGACGTTTAAAGCAGGTTTTTTGGTGGCAATTACTACGGCTAAAAGGGTGTGTGAGATGGAGGCCCTATCAATCAGGCCTCCCTTTTTTTCAGATTTTTCCGGATCACATAATTTTTAGAATGGATCCGGCATTTCTCCCTAAAGTGGCCTCAATTCCACAGAGGCCAGGAGATTGTGTTGCCATCATTTTGCCCAAATCCTTCTAAGGAACAAGAAGTAAAGTTCCATAGTTTAGATGTAAGGAGATGTGTTTTGCATTACTTAGAAGCAACTAAAGATATTAGGAAGACGGACTCCTTATTTTGATTTCTGGAGCAAGGAAAGGGCAAAAGGCCACAAGACGTACCATAGCCAGATGGCTAAAAGAAGCCATTGAACAGGCTTATAGGTTAGGAGGTATGCAGGTCCCAGAGTGTATCAGGGCACACTCCACCAGGGCAATGGCTGCGTCGCAAGCAGAGAGAGCTGGAGCAACACTGGAACAGATTTGTAAAGCGGCAACTTGGTCCAGCTTTGCCACCTTTGTAAGACACTATAGAGTGGATCTTTGGACGCAAGGTCTTACAAGCCGTGGTCCCGCCCTAGGGGTAAGTGCTCGTTTATCCTCTCAGGTGGCTGTCCTGAAAGACGATTAGGGGAAAAACGAAGTTACTTACTGGTAACGTTCTTTCCCGGAGTCTTTCAGGACAGCCGGGTACCCACCCAATTGTGTATCAAGACATAGATTTCCTTACAGGAAATGTGATATAATGAATTGTGTTTATCATATATTCTTGTGTCTCCCCAGCGGACTGGAGGTGCTCTTTAAAGAACTGAGGAGCCAGCAGGGGAGGAGGAAATTTATACAAGCTGGCGCAGGTGTTTCCAAACAGAAGGGAGGAGCCAAGCTCTCAGGTGGCTGTCCTGAAAGACTTCGGGAAAGAACGTTACCAGTAAGTAACTTCGTTTTTTTTTTTTTTTTTTGTAACTAACTTTCATAACTGTAACCGGTTCCAGGTTCGGGTCTCTCAAAATGCGATGGCATCTTGGGAGACTCTGTGGAATGCTGTACCCTACGCTAATACTCAACTAGTGAATGGTAGCATTCAAAACATTCACCAATGCAAAGACCAGGATTGTCAGGACAGGAGGGACAATAATAGCGGGTGTCACGCCTATATCCGCGCTTGCTGCAGACACCATCTTTTTTGGGGGGGTTCGCTGGGTAGGGGTACTCGGGAGGACATAAAGAAAATGCCTCTCATGCAGCCGACTGCATTTGGTGGGGGAAGTACGGGCGCTGCAGAAGCGGTGGGTTCCCAATTAGGATTGGCGAATGCAGCAGGAAGGGCACTATGGGCACGACGGGACTGTGTTTGTCTTTTTGGTGGCAGCGGGACACTACTTGTGCTTGCCACCTCACCAGCTTGAACTGCACTTATGGGACTCGCCACGTCACCAAGTGTTACTGCAGTGCTGGTTTGACTACGACCGGGGTGTACTAGGCCGCTGGTGCTTGCCAGTTCACCAAAACACTACCAAAAAAACTGTTAGCGATCGCAGGGATCAGGCCTGACTCTGCGAATGCTGCAGTTATGCGTTTAGTGTTTTGTAAGTGACAGTGATCAATCAATACTGCACTTGGGTGGGCTGGGCTGGGCCGGGCGGAGGGGAAAAACGCAGGTGCTAGCAGGTATCTGGGCTGATCCCGCTAACACTGCGTTTTTGGGAACCCTAAACTGCTGGGGATGCTAGTATAGATTTGATCAGATATTGATCCGTTCAGATACTATACCACTAAGGGAGGCGTATGCTGCGTGCATGGGTGTTAGCGGTACTGGCGCTAATCTGACGCTGCCTGGGGCGACTTATATCACCGCTGGGCGATCAGGGGGCTAAACCTTTATTCGGTAATAAACGGCGGGTTCCCTGACACTATAAAAAATAAACTAACCAGCGTCAACCGTAATGGTTATACGGTGATCAGTGGTGAAAGGGTTAACTAGGGGGCAATCAAGGGGTTAAAACATTAGGTAGTATATGGGGGTCCCTGTCACTATAAAACGCTGACGGCGAACCTAAATATTCACGCCCCTAACTAGCGTCACCAGCGACACTAATACAGCGATCAGAAAAATTATCGCTTAGTGACACTGGTGACGGGGGGTGATCAAGGGGTTAAAACTTTATTAGGGGGTATCCTAGACCTACAGGGGGCTAACACTAACTGCCCTACCACTTACACCATGCAGTAATCAGAATAAAAAAAAACTGCTTGGTGTCAGTGTGACAGGGGGCGGGGAGGGGTGATTGGGGGGGGGGGGGGCGATCGGAGGTGTAAAGTGTGCCTGGCATGTTCTACTGTGTGTTGGTGCACTCACATGTCTTCTCTCCTTGGCGCCGGAACGGAAACTGCCGAGCCGAGGAGAGATGACATCACATCCTCTGCCTCTGTGTACTACACGGAGGCAGGGATTGATTGTCGTCATTGGCTGGGAGCGATCGCGAGGGGGGGCCACGATCTGATGGCCTCCCCCTCATCTCTAAATGCTCCCAGACCAAAGCCAACCGCTGCTGGCACCGGGGGGGTCCGATCGGACCCCCTGCCCGCGGTAAAGCAATCGCGTACCAGGTACGTGATTTTGCCTGCCCGTGCCATTGTGTTGACGTATATAGTCGTTAGGCAGTCGGCAAGTGGTTAATAGTTGGTAAATCTTAAGTTATTAGTTTTTTTCAGATTTATGAATTGACGAACATTCAGAAAAATTAGTTAAACGGGTTGTCATTTGGATATTTCCGAATGAACACATTTGTCGAAATTCCTTAAACGAATTCGGAACGACACAAATTGCACATGTCTACTGTAATAATGTCACTGGTTTCCAAAAAGTGTTGGGTGTCCGATTTGTCCACTGCAATCCTGCTAAAAATCGCTGATTGTCGCCATTACTAGTAAAAAATAAAAATATCCCATAGTATATAGATATAAGTTTATAGCGCACAAAAAACACGCAGAGGTGATCAAATACCACGAAAGCTCTATTTGTGGGGAAAAAGACATCAATTTTATTTAAGTACAGCATCACACGACCGCGCAATTGTCAGTTAAAGTAACACATTGCCCTATTGGAAAAAATGGCCTGGTCAGGAAAGGGGGGAGGGTAAAGTGGTTAAAGTCTAATTTCAGAGAGTCACCCACACAGCAAATACAAGAAACACTTTAAATACCCCACGATCCCCTCCGCTTCTGTTTGTGTTTACTTCCACCAGGAATAAAGTGTGATTTTAGTTTTTTTTTTTTTTTTTTTGGCTTACCATATGGCTGTTGGTGGTCATTGGAGGCCCATATTTGTGCGCTTCCATCTCCTCTTTCCCCAGGCTACACTCCATTAGCAGGTTCTTGTCCCCTCCCCCATATGGTTGTGGAGATGACATCTCTAACGCTTGCCTCCCAGGGCTGTCTTTACCGCAGGGCAAACGAGGCAGCTGCCCAGGGCCCTGTCACTGTTTGGGGCCCAAAGAAGAGCTACGCGTTGAACCCACGTGCTGCCCGCAAATCATAGCTGAAAATCCCCACGCAGTCTGTCAGGGTCGATCTTAGGTGGGTGCAGCTCACCTGGCGCCATAGAGGTGGGGGCGCTGAAGCGCAAGAGGGTGTTTTTTTTTTTTTTTTTTTTCCTTCTTTCTTTCTCCTCTTGGGTGGTGCGACTGCACACTGTCCTCTCCAGCTGCCGCCGGGTGTTTTTCTGTACCTTTAATGGAGGGGGTGGTTTGTCCTGGGGGGTCTGTACTAATGGAGGGGCAGTCCTTCACTGTCATTAGTGGCGTGTGTGCAGTGCCAGTGCTGCATTTCTCGATCAAGGAGCAAGCCGCGTGTGGGGGGGCCTTGAGCTCCACTGACGATCTGACTCCGCCCTTGCTATGCATGCACAGTGTACCTGAGTGGAGGCCTCGGTAGGAGGAGTCAGACTGCGGTGTGGAGTGGAATGTTGCTTGGTGCCTGGTCAAGTGAAACTAGCCGTGTTTGTGGAGAATTGATCAGAGCTGAGCTTGCCAGGACAAGGTAGGTCTTTCTCCTCCCCTGGCTCCCGTTCCCCATGCCATGTGTAAAATAGTATAAAGTTTAAAAACTCTGACCTGCAGTCCAGGCTGAGTGAGGCTGTGGATATATATATATATATATATATATATATATATATATATATATATATATATATATATATATATATATATATATATATATATATATATATATATATATATATATATATATATATATATATATATATATATATATATATATATATATATATATATATATATATATATATATATAATTTTTTTTTTTTTTTTTTTTTATTATTACATAGCATTAGTGTATTTAACTGCTTGATGGGCTTATTTTGGGCCTGGCAGGTCCACATTCATGTGTTTTGGTGGCCCACATTTGCGCAGGCACAGCAGCCCGTTCATTTGAATGGAGTGCCATCCCTGCATTTCCTGCAAAAATGTGCATGCATCGTGTAATAGGCCGCACACACCTATGCCCATCAAGCAGTGAAACACAGCACTGTCAGCTCATTCAGCTTTTGCACCATGTGACTTACCTGCAGGTCCTGCACCGGCAAACTTGCTGCATTTTTAGATGTTTAGGCCACTCTTTTAAAAACACAGTGCGTTTGTGTGCAGGAACTGCAGTATAGTCGCATGGTGCAAAAGCAGAATGGATTTCAAGGCCACTGCATTTTTAAAATGCTGCATTCACCACTTTTTTTTTTTTTTTTTTTTGTCTGCAGGAAACTCGGGCATGGCAGCCCTTTAAAATGAAGGGGCTGCCAAAACACATACATGTAGCCTTGCCACCTTTTCCCTTTAAACCCAAACACATAATTATTACACAGGTTGTGCGGCTGATTAAGTTGGTAATTAAACTCACTTGGTGCCTTATCTGCATTAAATTAGCCTCAGAACCCGTGAAATTCATATGTGTTTGGATTTAAAGGGATGAGGTGGCAACCCTACATACAGTACATGTGAATGTGTGATGTGACCATGGCTGTAATGTAATGGGGTGCTGTGATGTATAAAGGGGCACTATGACATGAAGGGGAATCTAATGTAATGGGGGTGCTGTCATGTGTAAATGGGCACTATAATGTGGAAATGTCTGCAATGTAATGGGGCGCTGTGACATGAAAGGGAACTGAGGACACCGTGGGACTGCTGTGAAGGGGGTCTGCAAAGTTTTGTTTTTTTAGATAATTCTATGTGAGTGTCTGTTTTTTGAGATGTTGGGGGGGCCCAAAAAAAGTTTGCCCAGGGCCCAAACCATATTTAAGGCAGCTCTGTTACCTCCTCCCTTTTTATTTAAGGCTTTATGGATAAGGTGTTGCTTTGGGCATACTTTATGGGTTCCGTCACATCCATGTGTATTGACGTTAGACGTGTGCGGTTCTTTTCTCGTTCCAAATTTAAATTCAGACTGACTTTCATTATTCAGAAATTCGGATGTATCCGAATTAGAATAGTACCGGATTTAAACTGATTCGGATGGAATTCAAATAGTTTTCAAATAGTTTTTCAAATTCGAAAACTTTTCTAAATTGATGCAAAAACTTTTCAAATTAATTTGAAAACGAATGAAACTAATTGAACTTTATGTAAATGATGAAACCAAACCATTTTTTTTTGTTCTACACACGTCTAATTGAAGTGTATCTTTCTGTCACTGTCTAATAAAGATCTCTGCATGGACATTTATTTTCATGTATCCTGTTCACACCCCGATACCGGCATCATGTGCAATTTTTTTTTCTATTGAAAAATTGCAACATGTGTGCCCATGACACCAGTGCTGTGGTGTGAACAGGACCCCTACTCTACAAAACCTTTATCTTCATTGTGCCCTTAGAGTCCTGCATGATTACAAGACCAAAAGAGGAGTCTTCCCATCAATCCTTTGAAGGACCTTATACCGGAGCTCCCAATTGCCCCTGATTTCGAGGGACTGTCCAGGATTTGTAACAAAGTCCCTCTTTCCTCCTCGTTTGCCCCTCATTTTGGTCTAATCTATACAGATGTGTATAATAAAACACTTGTGGGTTTAGCTAATCATTTTTTTTTGTATAACTATTTTGGGGCGTGTCAGGGGGTGTGTCCTATGCCTACATACTTTTTCTAATAGTCCCTCATTTCCAGTTGGGAGGTAGACGTGCAGTTTGTTTCATTCCAAATTGAAATTCGGACTAAAATTTTATGTTTTTGGAAATTCAGATGTAATTTCCGAATTTCAGTTAATCCGAAATAACGAATTTTTATGTGATTCGAAACGTTTTTCAGATTTGCAAAGAATAAAATGGGAGAGAAAATAAAGGAATAGAATAGAAAAAACATAATAATTTCTATTATAACAGAAAATAAATGAATGGAATATAATGAAGTAAAACAGAACAAAATAGAATATAAAAGAATAGAACATACTAAAAAATGGATAAAATAAAAATAATATAACCAGCTTCTAAAATTCAAATTTCAAATAAAATAAATGTGAATTTTGAATAGAAAATAACAATAGAATGGAATAGTGAAAAATATAACCATCTTTTTCTTTTGAATAGAAAAGGATAGGATATGATAGAAAATAAAATGATAAAAAAGAATAGAAAAACTTAAACTAGAACTTAAAAAAACAATAGAATAGTATATAAAGATTATAACCATTTCCCAAAATTCAAAGTGCATCAATTCCAATTTGAAAAGACTAGAAAATAACTGAATAGTATAGAAAAAAAAATAGAATGGAATAGAAAAAATATAACCATCTTCCAAAATTAGAATTTTGGATAGAATGGAATAAACAAAGAATAGAATTTAAAAAAAACAATAGAACATAACCAATTCCCAAAATTTAAATATAATATAATTGGTTTTGAATGGAAAAAAATAGCTTAGAATAGGATGAAGGTTATATTATTTCTATGCTAATGTGTGTTTTGTTTTTTTGTGTTTTTTTTTTTTTTTTTTTTTTTTTTGTTTTTTTTTTTTTTGTTTTTGTTTTTTTTCTAGACTATTCTGTTTTCTATTCTCTTCAAATTTCAGAAGATGGTTATTCTTCTTCTTTTTATTTATTTATTTTTTTTTAATTCTATTAGTTTCTATTGTGTTCTCTTATTCACTATTCTATTGTTCTTTTACTCTATTGTAGTATATTCTTTTATTGTATGTTATAATAATTTCTATTACATTCCTTTATTTTCTATTTTAGTCTCTTTGGAAATTGAAAACCTATTCCAATGCACTGGCTGCTTCACTGTATCTTCATTTAAACCAGCCTATAAAAATATTGGGGCTTTTTTTTTTTTTTTTTTTTTTTTTGTGGAAGGTTGAAACCCGAGCCTGAAAATAACTAATCTGAAGGATTTTAATAAATATTATGTAATAAAAATATTATGTAATAGTTAAAAAATCAAACCACTACATTCCAAATCTAAATTCTAAAGTCAAATATGTTGCCATGCTTTAACCATGTAAAATCAATTTTTAAGATCATGTATAAAATATCTGTATAAATAAACACATACATTCTTCCAGATATAGATCATAAATATAGTATACAATCTTAAGAGGCTATAAAAAAGAGAAAACCAATATCAATTGATAAAAAGGTTTAAACTGTTCTTTGTGAATGGGCCCTGAATCTCAAGTTATTTAGATAACAAATATTCTTAATCACCTAAATCTTAACAAATGCTTTGCAGACTCTTGTGGTGTACACTAATCTTGGTGCTGCATTACTAGTCATTTTTTAGTAGAATGGAACTGCTAAGAATCCCCCATGTGTTCCAACTAGGGATGAGCCGAACACCCCCCCGGTTCGGTTCGCACCAGAACCTGCGAACGGACCGAAAGTTCGCACGAACGTTAGAACCCCATTGACGTCTATGGGACTCGAACCCCATTGACGTCTATGGGACACTTTTTGTCCCAATGGATTGGAAAGCATCAGTGGAAAGGAGAAATGTTTTTCCCATAATAACTCTTACAGGAGAGAATTTCCCTTCCTAGGGGTAGATTTCATCTCACTTCCTGTTGTCTCCTTCCGTTTGCAAGTAGGAGTCGTTTGTAAGTTAGTTGTTTGAAAGTAGGGTCCTGCCCTATATACTCAGCAGAAATTTGGGCCTTAGGTGTTGCTGTGGCCACAACACTGTAAGCCCTCACAGGGCTCTGCTGTGAAATATTAAATCAAGAATTGTAATTACATGCCCCTGTTGAACAGGAGCTGAAAAATTAGGCCTTAGGCACTGGTGCTGGTGCCACAACACTGCAACCCCTCACAGACACTCTAGTTGGAATGCAGGAACGAGCCCTGCTGCAAAGTATTACATCAAAAATCGTAATTACACGCCCCTGTTAAACAGGGGCTGAAAAATTGTGCCTTAGGCACTGGTGGTGGCACCCAGAACCAAAAATGTTCTTACAAGCTATCAGCGTGATGATTGAGGAGGAAGAGAATTACTCAGGGATAGTCACTCAGCATCAGCATAGGCAGTCTTTGAAGGGATCTGAGATTTCAAAAAAAATTATTCGGTTACATCAGCATCAGGTGCTTGGTAGCTGGTGGTGATCCAAGACTCATTCATTTTTATGAAGGTCAGTCGATCGACCGAGTCAGTGGACAGACGCACCCTGTGATCGGTTACCACGCCTCCAGCAGCACTGAATGTGCGTTCCGAAAGAACGCTGGATGCAGGACAGGCCAGTAGCTCAATTGCATACTGTGCAAGCTCTGGCCAGTGATCCATCCTCAAGACCCAGTAACCCAGAGGATTTTCGGTGGGAAAGGTGTCCAAGTCTGATCTTGCCCCTAGGTATTCCTGCACCATGTAAAACAGACGCTGGCGATGGTTGCTGGAACCGATCATACCTTGGGGCTGCGGACCAAAAAATTGTCTGAACGCATCGGTCAGACGGCCACCTTCTCCACCGCTCCTTCTTTGACTGACCGAAGCCTCAGCAACACTTTCTGCAAGGCCTCCCAAAGATGTTTCATCCTCTGCTCCCTCTGCGATGGCAAGATAAGGTCCGCAACCTTACCCTTGTAACATGGATCAAGGAGGGTTGCCAGCCAGTATTGGTCCTTCTCCTTGATACCACGAATACGAGGATCCTTACGCAGGCTTTGCAGGATCAGGGAGGCCATGCAGCGTAGGTTTGCTGAGGCATTCGGTCCGGAGTCCTCTGGGTCACTAAGGATGACATGGTCCGCAGCCACCTCCTCCCAGCCACGTACAAGTCCATGTGTTTCTTGGGACTGATCCCTTAAAGACTGCTGCTGATGCTGAGTGCCAGGCTCCACCTCCATACTGACACAACCTCCTCCCTCCTCCCTCCTCCCTCCTCCCTCCTCCCTCCTCCCTCCTCCCTCCTCCCTCCTCCCTCCTCCCTCCTCTTCCTCCTCGTCCTCTTCCTGTGTGATCGGCGGGCACGCAGGAACACTGTCTGGATAAAGGGGGCCTTGAGAGCTAAGGAAGTCCTCCTCTTCCTGCCTCTGTTCTGCCTCAAGTGCCCTGTCCATTATTCCACGCAGCGTGTGCTCCAACAGGTGGACAAGGGGGACAGTGTCACTGATGCATGCACTGTCACTGCTCACCATCCTCGTGGCCTCCTCAAATGGTGACAGGACAGTGCATGCATCCCTGATCATGGCCCACTGGCGTGGGGAAAAAAAAACAAGCTCCCCTGACCCTGTCCTGGTGCCATAGTCGCACAGGTACTCATTGATGGCCCTCTGCTGCGTGTGCAGCCGCTGCAGCATGGCCAACGTTGAGTTCCACCTGGTGGGCATGTCACAGATTAGGCGGTTCTTGGGCAGGTTAAACTCCTTTTGGAGGTCCATCAGCCGAGCACTGGCATTATATGACTGGCGGAAATGCACACAGACTTTCCTGGCCTGCCTCAGGACATCCTGTAAGCCCGGGTACCTGCACAAGAACCGCTGCACCACCAAGTTAAGGACGTGAGCCAAACAGGGCACATGGGTCATTTGTCCCTGTCGGAGGGCAGAGAGGAGGTTGGTGCCATTGTCGCAAACCACCATTCCTGCCTTAAGTTGGCGTGGCGTCAACCACCTCTGAACCTGCCCCTGCAGAGCTGACAGAACCTCTGCCCCAGTGTGGCTCCTGTCCCCCAAGCACACCAGCTCAAGCACCGCATGGCATCTTTTGGCCTGCGTACTTGCGTAGCCCCTTGAACGACTACGGAGCACCGCTGGTTCCGAGGAAGAGGCCATGGAGGAAGAAGAGGAGGAGGGGGTGGAGGAGAGAGGTGTGTCACAGTCATTAGCATTTTGGAGGCGTGGTGGCGGAACAACCTCCAACACTACTGCACCTTGTCCTGCATCCTTCCCAGCTGCCAGCAGAGTCACCCAATGCGCCGTGAAACTTGGGTAACGTCCCTGTCCATGCCTGCTGGACCATGAGTCAGCGGTAATATGCACCTTACCGCTGACCGCCCTGTCCAGCGAGGCATGAACATTGCCTTCCACATGCTGGTAGAGAGCCGGAATCGCCTTCCGTGAGAAAAAGTGGCGTTTGGGTACCTGCCACTGAGGAACCGCACATTCCACAAACTCACGGAAGGGGGCAGAGTCTACCAACTGAAAAGGCAGCAGTTGAAGTGCTAGCAATTTTGCCAAGCTAGCATTCAACCGCTGGGCATGTGGATGGCTGGGAGCAAACTTCTTTCGGCGGTGCAGCAGCTGGGGCAGGGAAATTTGCCTGGTACAATCTGACGTCGGTGTACCAAAATCAGATTGCCCACAAGTACGTGGCTGTGACACACCTAATTCTACACCTTCATTCCTCTCAGTGCAGGTCTCAGAGAGGACTGAAGGTCTAGTGGGGTTTGAAATCTCAGCTGATGAGGAGCAAGCAGAGGTCCTCTTTGTTCTTTGGTGTGGGTCTTTTAGATACGCTTGCCAACGAACTGCATGGCAGGTCAACATATGTCTGGTCAAGCATGTGGTACCCAAGCGGGAGATGTTTTGGCCACGCGAGATACGCTTGAGACATATGTTGCAAATAGCAGCGGTGCGATCTGATGCACTCGTCTCAAAAAAGGCCCACACCAAATTACTTTTTGAATAACGCGCAGAGACTGCAGCGCCCTGCACATGTGGAGCTTTGGGGTGTGATGCAGTCAATGTGCTGCCCTTAGGCTGGCCCCTGGAGGGCATCCTGCCTCGTTGGTGATGTGCCTCCTCCTCCTCCTCCTCCTCTCTCCTATCAGGCACCCACGTTGAGTCAGTGACCTCATCATCCCCTCCCTCCTCATCACTGGAGCAAACCTGGCAGTATGCTGCAGCAGGGGGAGCATGACTGCCAGATTGCTGTCCTTCTTGGGCACCCCCTCTGTCCGTGCTCGTGTTACTGCCTTCATCGAGCTCAGTATCATCATCAGAGCCTTCCAAATGCTGGGCATCCTCCTGGAGCATGTACCCAACACTGTGGTCAAACAGTTCGAGGGACTCCTCAGGAGGACATGGTGGGGCTAGGGAAGGAGTCACTGATGACATTGAGCCAAGGGAAGAGGCTGCTGCTTTGCCAGACAAAGTACCCTGGGCATGGGTGAGAGAAGATGAGGAGGATGAGGACGGCTTGGTCATCCACTCGACCAAGTCTTCCGCATGTTGCGGCTCAACATGGCCAGCTGCCGAAAAAAAGGCCAAGCGTGTCCCATGGCCACGTGCTGATGATGCACCGTCTCCACGACCAGCACTAGACACAGAGCCTGCTTGCCCTCTCTTATTGGCTTGTGACTGCCTCTCCTTCTTGGCCTTCCAGACATACTAATGGCCTGTAGCTGCACTAAGCTGGGATATATATATATATATATATATATATATATATATATATATATATACTGATACTGCAGCTAGCAAAATCAACTGCCTGCCTGTAATATGAGAACACCACCAACCTTCTACAGGTAGCTTTAGCTGAACACTGTGGTGGACGCACCCCACTAACTTGTAGGTTTAGCAGAACACTGTGAGCAAGACGCACTGCACTAACTGTAAATAGTCTAGCTGCCTGACTGTGGTACTAATAGGATCAAAAGAACACCAGCAATTTTCTTCAGGTAGCTGTATTTACTGTAACAAGACAAGCCTGCCTGTCAGTAAGAAGATAACAGAAACGGATCTAGCTGAACACTGTGAGCAGGACGCACCCCACTAGCTTGTAGGTTTAGCTGAACACTGTGAGGTGGACGCACCCCACTAACTTGTAGGTTTAGCTGAACACTGTGAGCAGGACGCACCCCACTAACTTGTAGGTTTAGCAGAACACTGAGCAGGACGCACTGCACTAACTGTAAATAGTCTAGAAGATAACAGGAACGGATCTAGCTAAACTGAATACAGTGTGTATGTGTGTGTATGTATGTATGTGTATGTATATATATATATATATATATATATATGCGCAACACCTGGGATGCATATATATACACAAGACTGTCCTGCCTAATCTAGCTAACTCAAATGAAATGTCTCTCTCTCTCTCTCTCGCTCTCGCTCTCGCTCTCGCTCTCGCTCTCGCTCTCGCTCTCGCTCTCGCTCTCGCTCTCTCTCTCTCGCTCTCGCTCTCGCTCTCGCTCTCGCGCTCGCGCTCTCGCCGTGCAGGCGGCCTTATATAGTGTGGGGCGTGTACTAAATCCCCTGAGCCATAATTGGCCAAAGCCTCCTTTGGCTTTGGCCAATTATGGCTCTCTGTTAAGGCGGCGCTGTGATTGGCCAAGCATGCGGGTCATAGTGCATGCTTGGCCAATCATCAGCAAGCAATGCTGCAGTGAATTATGGGCCGTGACGCGCCACACGAATTTGGCGCGAACGGCCCATATCGTTCGCAATTCGGCGAACGATCGAACAGCCGATGTTCGAGTCGAACATGGGTTCGACTCGAACATGAAGCTCATCCCTAGTTCCAACATTTATATGTTCATTGGAGAATGAACTTTCCTTGAAATTATGGTATTTGTATCTTTACTGTCACATTGTAGTATTTGTATTTTTGTTTTCTTAATATGTTCACTTTGACATCACAAAATAGAAAACAGTGTATGGCATACCCAGATCACATTGGGGGGGGGGGGGCATTATTTTAACTGAAGAGGTAATAAATCCCTTCACATGAGTGAAATCCAAAGTTTTTTTGGGGGCAAAGGTAAGGAAATGGTCCCACCAGTGTACACCATGTTGCCAGATCTTATTGAACAAGGCATAGGGAACTATAGACCCAATGTAGAGGAAATACCCAGCTACTCTTCATTAGGTTGGATAATATAACATGACTGAGGATGACCTTGTAAAAAATAGATTGCTGGATTGCCATATTCAGGTCATTTTACTGTACCCAAAAATGTTGTGGATGGACTTCCACTTAAGTGTCTGATCCCATTACCACTAGTTATACAATATCTTTATCACAACCCCTATATCTGCTTATGAAAGTGAGGTTCTTATTCGGGGGGGGTTCAAGCTGATCCAGATTACCAGCAGTGATTGCCACCACAGCAATACTATTTACTTAAAATGGGTACCTTTGTGTGTTTTTTTTTTTTTTTTTTTTTTTTTTTTTTTTTGTTTTGGGGGGTATTAAAATAACTCTAGAGGGAGAATTTACCACATGGGATGATAGACTGACCAGGAAACGTGTTTTTGTTTGTTTTATTTTCCTAATTGTCTGTTTTATTAAGGTACAAAAATAGTGTTTTTCATAGGTTGGTAAATTAAAATTTTTTTAAAAGCCTTATTTTTTTTGTATTTGTATGAAATTTAAGCTAAAACTAGCCTAAGAATTTTTGGTAATGCACACAATTTTAGTATCCTTATATATTTTTTTTTTTTTTTTTTTTTTTTTTTTTTTTTTAGTTCTCTTTATAGAGGATACTTAACTGCTTCAGCCCTGGACTATTTGACTGTCCAAAGACCAGAGCACTTTTTGCGGTTCGGCACTGCGTTGCTTTAACTGACAATTGTGCGAAGTGGCTCCCAAACAAAAGCTTTTTCCCACAAATAGAGCTTTCTTTTGGTGGTATTTGATCACCTCCTGCTGCAGTTTTTATTTTTTGCGCTATAAACAAAGAGCGATAATTTTGAAGAAAAACGCATTATTTTTTACTTTTTGCTATAATATCCCCTCAATTTTTTTTTTTTTTTTTTTTCTTCTCAGTTTAGGCCAATATATATTCTTCTACATATTTTTGGTAAAAAAAACACACAATAAGCATACATTGATTGGTTTGCGCAAAAGTTATAGCATCTACAAAATGGGAGATGGTTTTATGGCATTTTTATCAATTTTTTTTTTTACTAGTAATGGCGGTGATCAGCAATCGTGGGAACCCGGCGGTGATCGAGACCGCTGGGTACTCGCATCGGCTCTGTGGGCGAGCAGGAGGCACACACCCCCAGTGGCTAGCTAGAATTCCGCCGTACAGTGACGGCAATTCTGCTGCTGTATAACTGGTCTGCAAGTGGTTAAACTGAATTTTAGTTGTAGATAAATTTATAGTTGTACTTGTTGTTCTGTGCAATGTAATAACTTTCTAGTGTACAGTATTCACCAGCAGCAGTTTTGAAATGTATTTGCTTTTGAAGGCACAAGCTCCAGGTATGACATCCTTGTCTCAATACTTGGTTTGTCATTCACCCAGAACAATGTCTGATTTTTTTTTTTTTTTTTTTTTTTTTACATGATATACACATGATTGTTCTAGGTCAGTGTCTAAGTAGTGAAGAAATGATCAGGATGTTTGGAGATAGATCTATATAAATATTCCCAGACATGCCAGCTCTGAAATTCCTTAACTGACAGGTTCTATTAATTTTTGTACAAATATTGCTTTCACCACATGGAGAGGTCATAATGGTTCTGATCATTGGGCGTTCTGATCATTGGGCGTTCTGATCATTGGGCGTTCTGATCATTGGGCGTTCTGATCATTGGGCGTTCTGATCATTGGGCGTTCTGATCATTGGGCGTTCTGATCATTGGGCGTTCTGATCATTGGGCGTTCTGATCATTGGGCGTTCTGATCATTGGGCGTTCTGATCATTGGGCGTTCTGATCATTGGGCGTTCTTGCTTGGTGAGGGTCAGGTGTTGCAGTATGTGGTGTGTTGTGTTTGTGTTTTTTTTTTTTTTTTTTTTTTTTTTTAATGGCTAATCTTGTACAGGTTACTAATGTTACTATCATCTGTGTTCCAATATTGATAAAATCATGCAAATGTGGCATTCCCCTGAGGGCCACAATAGGACACCACTCTTTCTAACAATGGAGGTTGGCTTCCATAAACATGGTCATTGTGATGGAAACAATATCAGCAATCACACCTCAGCCAGGTATTCTACCTCCTCTTTAGCATATTAATTCACAAGCCCATCACCATTGAAATGATCAGTTATGTCCTGGGTGTAAACATTCTCTCTATTCTACAGATGGACAGTCCTTGTCCAAGGAAAACCAAAGTGTATTTAGTGAATAACACAATCTCATTTGTATTACATTTACCTACATCTTTAAATGGTCACTATTTTATATTTTTGACCACCTTTCCGATTTTCATGTGCTTCTTTGAGAGGCCAACTCCATGTAGAAGGCACTCCTGATGAACAACAGGTGACCTAAAGGGAAGCTACATAGCAAAGATATTATTTGTTTGCAGAACTACCCTGTTTCCCCGAAAATAAGACCTAGCGTGATTGTCGATGGCTGCAATAAAAGCCCTACCCCCCAAATAAGTCCTAGTTAAAGTCCTTATAGGTCTTATTTTCAGGGTAGGGCTTGTTTTCGAGGAAACAGGGTAGGGCTTATTTGGGGGGTAGGCCTTATATTGCAGCCATCACTGACAATCACACTAGGTCTTATTTTTGGGGAAACCGGGTATATTGAGATGAAAGATGGAATCAGATTTTCCATCTAGAATGAACAATTGTGACTCCCATCTTTTATACATAATCATGTTTTTAACATAAAGCATAACCACACAAAGTTACACACAATTATTCAAAGTTACATAAAATCAGGTTGGCCAATAAATAAAGCTGAAGACTCTGAAACCAGAAAAGTGGGAAAGGTGGCAATGGAGCAGCTAGGTGAAGCATGGAAATC
The DNA here is from genome assembly GCF_042186555.1 of Aquarana catesbeiana. Classification (NCBI taxonomy): domain Eukaryota; kingdom Metazoa; phylum Chordata; class Amphibia; order Anura; family Ranidae; genus Aquarana; species Aquarana catesbeiana. The sequence continues at coordinate 962,878,040 of NC_133324.1, forward strand.
ATGTGAGGCAAGTCTGCCAAAACTAGTAAAAATGTTTGTGTGTGTATACTGAAGGATTGTCTAAATCGCCCTTTCTCAAACGTTTGAAAATGGAGGAGCCCCTAAAATAACTTTCAAGTCTCAAAGGACCCCTGCTAATTTTTAGTATATCTACTGCTCGATGTACATTAGTTGATGGTCAATAGAAAAAATGTTCTTTAGGTTTGTTATTAGGAAGAATTCCCCCTTACAGATAGCTTTTCAGACCACTGGTGTCAGCTGCATCTTATTAACAACTTTTAGAATTTGCTCCTTAGTCAAGGAACCCTTAGCAAGCTCTGAAGGAATCTTAGGATTCCATAGAACCCTGGTAGAGAGAAACCCATCTAGACCAATTCTCTTCTTATTGGAACGAAGTTTCCAGCCATTAAGGAATGACTAGTTTAGTTTTGTCTAATGGCCATTTTGTAATGGTTTTCCATTTAAAATTCTAAGGTTAAGGCTTCCTATATGCCATGGAAAACTCTAGTGTTGTGTTATGGTTTAGAAAATAATGTCAACCCAATCTATTTGCTTTAGAAGGTGCAAACTACAGGTTTGGTATCCTTGTCTAAATTTTTGGTTTGCAATTTTCACAGAACATCATATTTTCCATTACTTGATATACACATGATTGTTCACTGAGTAGTGAAGAAATGATCATGATGTTTTGGAGATGAATCCCTAGAAATAAGCCCAGACATGGCAGCTCCAATAATTCCTATCCTGACAGGGGAAATTGTAATCCTCCTGCAAACTATTTTATGCTGATTGATATTTTATACTTCTTTTTGAAAAAAAGTCCTTTTCAAACTAAATTAATTGGTGTACAATATTACTAGAAGGCATAAAAACATAATGGTATAAAAATAAATCCACAAAAACCTACAGCCAATGTTACATTGTTGTTTCTCAAATTATCTGGTTGGTTCTCCCTCTTGTATTAGTGATTCAATCTACAATCAGGTAAAAAAAAAAAAATATATAAAACAAAACTATTTCCCATTTTATAGTTAATATGGAGGAAAGTTTAATTTTAAAATTCAGTAAAGCTTTAAAAGCATTTTGGGTTTAATCCTATCGCCTATTCCCTAGGAAACCTGTTTATATGCAAATCAGCAAGAACAATGCAGCGTTATTGACACATAATTTACATGAGAACTCAGCCAATGGAAAGCCTTCATTCTCTGCCTTCCCCGCCCATTTTTTATTTATTTTCTAAAGCGGTTCTTTCCCTCCTCTGATCAGTGAATCTACTTTAAGAGATTCCGGTATACTTATCTATTACAGCCTAGCTGGAGATTTGGTGACATTGTCCGGTGTTCTGCAGTGGAACAGAACATAATATAATGTATACAGAAGACAGGATAGCCATTGGAGGCTTGCCATGATCAGCCTGATGAAAACCTTGTTAGCAGTCCATTATAAGCATTAAAAGTTGAGATAGTAATTTGTGTGATGTAATTCAAAGGGAAATATATGATTGGGTAGCTAAGTAATGTATAATTTTATCTAACTCTTACAAGTATATTCCAATCTGTACAAAACAATTGGCTGAATAGTTTGCTGTGAAAGATTCCCTCTCACCAAAACCAACATTTTTACATAATATCACTGACCGTTCACTTCAATTCATTTCATGAAGTCTGTCAGTCTGACACTGAGGTCTTGCTGAGAATGTAAAAATGACATTGAGCAGGAAAATACATTGAAAATGTTTTTTAAGGTGCATGAAAAGGGATGTGACTATTGAGTGTTTGGTTCTTCTGACATCACTCATGGTTATTGTGGGTCATTCTGGAACTTCACAATTTTGGTGGGAATGTTCTAGGTAAGTGCCACTAATATCTTTTGATGGCCTTTAGCATGGACTCTGATGTCTTGTACTGGTCACAAAAAGTGAGGCAACCATTTTCTATATTTTACATGATAGTTCTGATTAAAATTACACTTCTTACCTGGCTGAGCTCTGTGTTCATACTCGCGACTTTACGTATCAAAACTGGAAAGTCGGCATAGCTGGTTGACACAAAGAAAGAGAATCTCTTGTAGGTAACCCTAATGGTATATTTGGTATTTTCATGGCAGTGTCTGCCAGATATATAAGATTCACAAATTCTTCTGGCAGCAGATACACCTTTCCACCTGCTACATTTCCTTCCCGAAGGACATTTGGGGGTAAAATGACTCTCTTGACCAACAGTTACCCAGACAGTCCCCACGCCCAACTGAACTGGTAATTATTGGATATATCCTGGCACCTATTTATTGCTATAAGTCTTGGCTTTTCCATTTGATTTTGTACTTGACCAAGTTATAAATTTGCTTGATAATTGTCTTGTATTTGGATCGCTTTATTTCCATATTCAGGTCCTTTTTAACTGTACTCAATACATTTCTGTTGCCCTGTTAACCACTTCACTACCCGCCCATAGTCAAATTTACTGGAACAGGTTGGGACTTTAAATGAGACATGGGTCAAATGACGGCCACAGATGGGATCTACCATCCTGGGTGGCCGTCATATGATGTCCTGGGCTTCCCGGCCGTCTAGGGGGCGCATGCGCCAGCGGCATTGCTCGGGACCCGGTGCGTGTGCCCGGCGGCCGTGATTGCCGCCGGGCACCCGCGATTGCCTGTTAACCGAGCAGGACTGTGGATCTGTGTGTAAACACACAGATCCACGTCCTGTCAGTTGAGAGGAGACCCATCTGTGTTCCCAGTACAGAGGAACACTGAATGGTCTCCTCCCCTTGTGAGTCCCCTCCCCCTACAGTTAGAATCACTCCCCTAGGAGACATAATTAACCCCTCATGTCCCCCTAGTGGTTAACCCCTTCCCTGCCTGTCACATTTATACAGTAATCAATGAAATTTTATAGCAGTGATCGATGTATAAATGTGAATGGTCCCAAAATTGTGTCAAGTGTCTGCCATAATGTCGCAGTCACGAAAAAAAAATCGCAGATCACCGCTACTACTAGTAAAAAAAAATTATATTTGAAAAAAAAAATGCCATAAATCTATCCTGTATTTTGTAGACGCTATAACTTTTGAGCAAACCAATATATGCTTATTGCGATTTTGGTAAAAAAAAAAAAATATGTAGAAGAATACGTATCGGTCTAAACTGAGGAAATTTTTTTTTTTTTTTTTTTTTTTTTAATTGGGATATTATAGCAAAAAGTAAAAAATATTGTGTTTTTCAAAATTGTCGCTCTTTTGTTTATAGCGCAAAAAAATAAAAACCGCAGAGGTGATCAAATACCACCAAAAAGCTCTATTTGTGGGGAAAAAAGGATGTCAATTTTTTTGTTTGGTTACAACGTCGCACGACCGCGCAATTGTCGTTTTAAAGTGTGACAGCGCTGAAAGCTAAAAATTGGTCTGGGAAGGAAGGTGGTGAAAATGCCCTGTATTGAAGCGGTTAAAGCTCTCGCGTATATGACTGAACCTTATTCCTGAGTCATTTATTAAGAGAACTTCATATTTTTAGGTATATTAAATGCTAGTAATTAGTATTCATATTCAACAAATTTCTAAAGTTTCTCTTTAAAAGATTTATTTTCTTCTTACTGTAAACTGTTTTCTGTTTTTGCTTTCCAGGACCCTATGGCCTCCGTTGCTGATGATGTGGAAAGACTTCTGGACAAAATGGTCTCCTTCTATTTCCAATGGCTACATAAGGTAGACATACAGGAGTGCTTCCTCATTATGAAGGAACTTGGAAACGGTGGTTATGGAAGAGTATTTTTGGCAAACGACAAGATAACAGGTCAGTGAATTATATTGAACCAACATTTCAATATCAATATCGTCTATGGTCATATATGTATGTAATTTTGATCTGTACGCTAAAGACTTTACATTTAATACATCTCTAAGTATAAACTGTGTCAAATATGAATTCATGTTGGTAGAATTTAGGGAACTAAGCAATAGGATGGGTCTTGGGAAGAGTTATGCACATATCAAAATACTTTGATGGGTACATATGTCTGGAGGAGTAAACTGTATTTGCATGCACACTGCCTCGGTAATGATCACATGTGATGCTGATCCTCCATGATTAAAAGAACAGAAATCCAATTAATGAAAGGGGTGGTGCCAGGAACATTCAGACTGGGGGGGATATGATACTAATAATGAAGGACGTCCCCCCCAGCCATGAAACAAGATGGGGTCTGTCTGACTTGTTGCAGCTTCTAATGCACATTGAAAAAAATCAGAGTAGAATATTTCAGTCCAGTAGAGTTTCTTCAGTATGGGAGGGCTGACTGCTGGTATGGATGGCATTTAGCTTTAAATGATGCATAATACATTCTTAAACATTTTAAACATGTGTTGCTCCAAGATTGAGATTTTCAAGTGGACATAAAAAAATTAACCATTTAAAAAAATTCCCATTTTTAATTTTAAGGTAAATTTTTTTTTTTTTTTTTTTTTTTTTTATTACAGGTCAAACAATTGCATTGAAAGTAATGGATAGAAAGAGAACCAGCCAGAGGTCTTTCCTCCAGGAGTTCAGTGTTTCATACTTTCTCCTCATCCCAATATCATCAGATGTAATGGCATCTTCACCACCATTGACTACTTTGTCTTTGCCCAGGAACTGGCCCCTGTTGGTGATCTGTTCTCCATGATTTTACCACACATAAGTACATTAAGATTTCGGTATGCCAATTATTTTTTTCTAGTTTTGATAAAGATTTTTAAAACTAATATTTAGACTTTTCCATCACTTTGTCCTAATGGTGGTAAAAAGTTATGACCATACATATACTTTAACTGATTCAGAATTTCTCTATATTATTCCTAACTGTATTTTTAACATCCTTTTTGTATTTTGATTTTTTAATTTTTTTTCCTAGGTGGGAATTCCAGAAGACTCAGTAAAGAGGTGTTCTGTACAGATCTCCAATGCTCTTGAATTCAGATGCGAGAAAGGACTTGTTCATATGGATTTAAAGCCAGAAAACATTTTGGTGTTTCACCAGGACTGTCACTATATCAAGATCAGACTTTGGCCTTGCTAAGGTCAAAGGGACAGTGATAACCTCCAGGTGTGGCAGCAAATCTTACATGGCCCCAGAATTGCGTGACGTGACCATCTCAGATGGACTGGTTGTAGATGGCAGCCTCGATGTGTGGTCGTTTGGTGTCATCATCTACTGCCTTCTCACAGGGGAGATTCCATGGCAGGTGGCCACCCTTAATGATGAAGGATATAAATGTTATGTTGACTGGCAGAACAATTTTAATATGGACAATCCTCCTAAAGCATGGAGAAAGATTCCCACTGGCATATGAAGGATGTTTATCAATCTTTTGGCCATTGACTATATGAAAAGTAATGCTACAGAAATCCTGAAATATGTGAATGAAATCTGGAAGGAAGAAACCCCAGATGCAACCACAGGACAACAAATGAGGATCCAATAGAAAGCTGTTCTGTACAATCCGAGGAATCCATGGCTTCAAACCTGAGCACCTCACAGGGGGGGTAGTGTTTCCATCACATCCTTGTCTTACCGTTTGACCACAAACACTTATGTGGCTCTGGAGTCATCTCACACTGAGATCCAGAAGGACAACATGAAAGAGGCACTTATCATATTTGATGATGGATTTTTCTTACATGTTGGTGCAGAGGTATTCAATGAAAATGAATTAGTGAGTGATGCATCAGGAAGAGCATCACATATGGCCAACTTTCTCAGGTATGTGGCTTTCTCAATCCAATATTCAATGTTTTATGGTCGTGTCACACTAGCAGTCTTGTACTAAGTCATTACCTTTTTGTACCACAATATCCATGAGTGATTTTGCTTTGATTTTAAATTGCTATTTTATCATGGCATTGCCAAGACCAATTATAGCATGTTCAGAGCAGTAACAGGAACCTGAGCCATTCCGTTTTCATCAATATAGAGCAGTCCACCAGTGAAGGATGGTTGCTTATTGCTTGGTGTAGGTCTTTATCCATTTGTATTTTGTGGTATTAACTACATTTATCTATTCTGGGTTTATTTTGTAATTTACCCAACTACAACCTGTGATATAACCTCTTGACAGAACCTTTTTTTAAACCTTTTAGTAACCTTTTTAATGGTACCACAACCTTGTGATTTATTAATATTTCAAATATAAATATATAATTTATTACTGCAGGATACTCGGTTATTCTACAGAAGAACAGACCTTCAGAACTGATCATATGCAGTTTATTATTTTGATTTACATAATTTAATTTCAGGGATCATTTCTTTTTTTTTTTTTTTTTTTTTTAATTCTAACAATATTTCTTTACATTTTCTGTTATCCTATAACTATATTTATATTTCTTTGCATTTTTTTTTAGATGACAAGTCTGCACGATCGCCAGTGGATGAACAAGACCCTTTCCTGGTGCATGGGGATGTAACTTGTACATATGAGTAGTTGCTCCTTCTGTGCGCTGGGTGGGGCTATTGAATTTTCTCCATATAGAAAAATACTTGCTGACCTTGCCTTATATCCAGTGAGCTCCTAAATTACTTTTTTGTACTGACAACACTGCCTGTGCTGCACCGAAATCCCAAGCAGTGTTGTCAGCCAGGTTTAGAAGTATTAGTATTGAAAGAGGTATGTATTGGTGTGTCAACACCTTTAGTCAAATCACTTATGTGAATTGGGTTCATCGTTGAGGGAAATTGCAACTTTCTGGCAACTCATGCATGAAGCAAACCCACCAGAGTTGAATAGCAGAACCAGATACAGAGTATCTTCAGGTTGTGTTTTTTAAACTTTAAAAAAAAAAAAAATTGTATATTGAATTTTTCCATGAAAAATATAAAACTTCAAAGAAAACAAATGGTGCATTTTGAACAGTATGAGTGTCAAAAATTACTTGGGTTGTACGCAGACAACAGAATAAACTTACAGTAATACAAGTATAGGTGGTAGTATAAAATTACAGAACAGTTCAGGGGGGGAGGGATGAGGGGAAGGGTGGATCAAGAGAGAAGGCTTAACAAAAAGTTAATGTCTCGCCAATTAGAATTATTACTCTCCAGATCAGTTATCAGCAAGATTCCCAGAGTACCCGAACTGTAGGACTAGGGCACTCTAAGGCAACCTGAGTGAAGGAAAAAGAGGGGGGGGGGGGACACCAACAACAGTATGTACTCTATGAGGACTAGACTAACAATCACGCGGGCATGCGTTGATCATGAGGGAAATGAGAGTATGGCACCTAGGTTAAGCTCGGAGTGATCCCATAAGTCCCAAATTAATGAAAATTGAGGAAGTGGGTCATGAATTACTGCAGTAAGGGTTTCCATTCTAAGGATCTGTTCCAGGATCTGCAAAACATGTGGGTGGGGAGGTAGATGGCCAAGGGGATAGCCCTTTTAGCTGCCAATAGCTTCAGGTTGTTTTTAAATTGACCGTTTTCCACTCACTATGTGAATTGCTCAGTTTGTCACCCACAGAGCAAGGAAATATTACTCCGTTTTCTATGCTGATTTTTTTTTTTGTCGTAACTTTTTATTTAAAATGTCCTAAAATATATATAAAATCAAATTTACGTAACAAATTTTCATGCAGCAACACTATTGTGTATGTCCCCAGCACCACTATCCCTACCCCACACAACTGCACTCTCCCTCCACCGTTGCAATACTCGCCCTAGAATGAAAAGAAAAAACAAATTATCGATACAGCAAAATTACTATTTATATGCAAAACATCACCCATAATGCACTCCTCCCATACCCCCTTAAAAAAAAGGATGTCCATCCTACTTCCAGAAAACGTAATACTTTATAAAAAAAAAAAAACCCACCCATACCAAACCCCAACCATAAATATGTTGACTCATATTATTTCATACCTTCCTCATTTCCCAAAAACACATTTCAAAAAGACACAAACCCCTCCAGTCCTTACAATTTACTCCATCCATTCATACCCAATGAACACATTATCATTCTCTTATCTACTCTGCTCCTTTCACTCACCCACTTAGTTTCCAGATCTTTTGCACTAACTCCTACTCATAATTCTTACAATCACACTATTCATATAAGTAGAACCCTTCTGGGTCTATGGATACACATTCCTTTACACTCAGTTTCTCCTCCTATTATCAATGTCCCACAAGTTTTCTTTTACACAATTTACCAACACCTATAGAGCCTATTCTTCATTCTTCCCAATCTTATATAATCCAAACAAATGTCATTCTTTCCACCCCAGTCAAACCTTTCGCCATTATTAGACACTTCCACACCTCATTTGCATTCTCACACTTCCAGAATAAATGTTCCACGCTGTCCAAACTACTACACCCCTCCTTCGGACATAACACCCCCCCAGAACAAATGTTCGAAACTCTCCACCCTCCTACACTTCTTTTTAGGATATTCCACACTCTTCACCCTCCTACACTCCTTCTTTGGATATACCACACCCCCAGAACAAATGTTCTAAACTCTCCACCCAACTAACACCCCTCCCTCAGACATACCACACCCCAGAACAAATGCTCCAACCTATCCACCATCCTACACCCCTTTTTTGGATATACCACACCCCTAGAACACATGCTCCACATTCACCACCCTCCTACACCCCTTTTTTGGATATACTACACAGTCTCCTACACCCCTTTCACCGACATACCACACCCCAGAACAAATGCTCCACACTCTCCATCCTTCTACACCCCTTTCTCAGACATACAGTGAGGGAAAAAATTTAATCCCCTGCTGAGTTTACATTTTTGTCCACTGATAAAAAAATGATCAGTTTATAATTTTAATGGTAGGCTTATTTTAACAGTAAGAGACAGAATAACAATAAAAATATCCAGAAAAACGCATTTCAAAAAAGTTACAAATTGATTTGCATTTTAATGAGTAAGATAAGTATTTGATCCCTTATCAATCAGTAAGATTTCTGGCTCCCAAGTGTCTTCTATACAGGTAACGAGCAGAGATTAGGAGCACTCTCTTAAAGGGAGTGCTCCTAATCTCAACTTTTTACCTGTATAAATGACACCTGTCCTCAGAAGCCATCAGATTCCAATCTCTCCACCATGGCCAAGAGCTGTCAAAGGATGTCAGGGACAAGATTGTAGATGCACAAGGCTGGAATGGGCTACAAGACCATTGCCGAGCAGCTTGGTGAGAGGGTGATAACAGTGCAATTATTTGCAAATGGAAGAAACACAAAATAACTGTCAGTCTCCCTCGGTCTGGGGCTCCATGCAAGATCTCACCTTGTGGAGTTTTAATGATCATGAGAACAGTGAGGAACCAGCTTAGAACTACATGGGAGAATCTTGTCAATGATCTCGAGGCAGCTGGGACCCCATAGTCGCCAAGAAAACAATTGGTGACACTATGCCGTGAAGGACTGAGATCCTGCAGTGCCCGCAAGGTCCCTCTGCTCAAGAAATCGCATGTACAGGCCCATCTGAAGTTTGCTAATAAACATCTAAATGATTCAAAGGACAAAAGGGTGAAAGTGGTGTGCTCAGATGAGACCAAAATCAAGCTCTTTGGCAGCAACTCAACTAGCCATGTTTGGAGGAGGAGGAATGCTTCCTATAACTCCAAGAACACAATCCCTAACGTCAAACATGGAGATGGAATATTATGCTTTGGGGGGTGTTTTTCTGCTAAGGGGACAGGACAACTTCACCTTATCAAAGGGGTGATGGATGGGGCCATGTACTGTCAAATCCTCAGTGAGAACCTCCTTCCCTCAGCCAGGGCATTAAAAATGGGTCATGGATGGGTATTCCAGCATGACAATGACCCAAAACACACGGCCAAGGCAACAAAGGAATGGCTCAAGAAGAAGCACATTAAGGTCCTGGAATGGCCTAGCCAGTCTCCAGGCCTTTAAGGGGTTGTAAAGGCAGAAGATTTTTATCTTAATACATTCTATGCATTAAGATAAAGCCTTCTGTGTGCAGGAGCCCCCCTAACACTTACCTGAGGTCCCTCTCTGTCCAGTGATTTCCACAATTGTCTCAGCTATCCAAGATTCTCCTGCCTGATTGGCAGGGACACAGCAGCAGCGCCATTGGCTCCCATTGCTGTCAATCAAAGTCAGCTAGCCAATCGGGGGAGAGAGGACAGGGCTGCGTCAGGGCTCCCTGTCTGAATGGACACAGGGAGCTGTGACTCGGCTTGGGTGCCTCCATAGCAAACTGCTTGCTGTAGGGGCACTGAACAGGAGGGGGGGCTGGGAGCACAGAAGAAGGTACCCAAGAAGAGGAGGATCTGGGCTGCTCTGTGCAAATCTACTGCAGCAGAGCAGGTAAGTATAACATGTTTCTAAAGGCTCATTGTTTGTTTGTTTTTTATTTTAAAAAAATCACTTTAATCCCATAGCAAATATGTGGAGGGAGATGAAGGTTCAAGTTACCAAACCTCAGCCTTGAAACCTTAATGACTTGGAAAATATCTGCAAAGACGAGTGAGGCAAAATTCCTCCTGAGATGTGTGCAAAGCTGGTGGCCAACTACAAGAAACGTCTTACCTCTGTGATTGCCAACAAGGTTTTTGCCATCAAGTACTAAGTAATGTTTTGGGAAGGGGATCAAATATTATATTATTTCACTCATTAAAATGCAAATCAAGTTATAACTTTATTTGAAATGCGTCTTTCTGGATACTTTTGTTGTTCTGTCTCTCACTGTTAAAATAAACCGACCATTAAAATTATAGACTGATCGTTTCTTTGTCAGTGGGCACAAGGTACAAAATCAGCAGGGGATCAAATACTTTTCCCTCACTGTACTCCCCTCCCCCCCCCCAAGAACAAATGCTCCACACTCTCCATCCTCCTACACCCCTCCCTTGGATATACCACACCCCCAGAACAAATGTGCTGCACTTTCCTACACCCCTCCCTATCAACCAGCATTCTCCTCCTCGGAAACTCTCTTGTTGGCATAAATCTATGTAGAGCCACCCTCGTCACATCTTACAGCCAATTCAAAATGTCTTTATTGTATACATCCCTCCATACTTTCTTAACCTGCACCTCATTCAATCCACCTATCAACTCCAACCCCTCCCTTCCCTATAACTCCCCCATCACTTTCCAACTTTCACAACACACCTTTAGTTACCTCATGCAATTTGTATCTCCTCAAATACCTCTTGATCCTCATACTAACACACTGAAACATCCTGCAGGAAAGACATGCAATAAATATAATAAAATCGGCCAGGTGACAGTCCCAATAATCTAAATTTTTTTCCCCCCAATATTTGGGTCTTTAATGACCAGAAATGTACCACCTCCTAGCTCTCTTCCACACCTCTCCATTCACTAAAAAACTTACATCCACTCTTTGCAGAGAACAAAAAATATTGACAACTTGGCTCTCCTCAAGCCATGTATACTCTAAACACCATCGTCACATCATTCATATAACCGGTCATGCTTAGATTCCTCCCACCACTCCCAGGCACTTCTACCCCTCTCATCAAACTATACTTCACATACATCCACAGCGGTAGTTCAGTTACAAGGCCTTTGAGAAAGTCCAGAAGGACGCAACACGTCAGAATGGGGATGGTGGAGAAGGAGTGAGAATGGAGATGGAGAAGTTGGAGTGAGATGGAGGAGTAAGAGGTGGGACTGGAGATCAAGTAGTAGGAGAAGTGAGAATCAAGATGGAGTGAGAGTGGAGATGAAAGATTGGGAATAGAAATAGGGGAGGAGGACACAGGGGTGTTGGATGAGGAGTAAGAATTGAGATGGAGGAAGAGTGAGACTGGGGATAAAGGAGGAGTAAGCATAGAAATAAAGGAGGAGGAATGGTGAGAGTGAAGATGGAGGAGTGAGAAGATAAAGGAATTTGTGACAGTTCCCATGGCACTCTGCCTGGATGCCTCTGTCAAGATACAGCTCCCTCCCCTAGGAATCAGGAACAAGGTATTATAGCTGAAACTTGCACCCAATAACTAGACAACACTAGCTTAGGCGCAAACTGGAACACCCTTTGTAGAAAATTCACACAAAATCAGATAAGAGCTTGATCACATTATAATAAACCATGCAAACTTTAAGCAGTAAAATCATCAGTACATCTAACAGTATATCTAATGAACAACAAGCAGCTACCAGCAACCGATTTAACCAGTGATCTAATTAAGAGTAAGCTAATTAACAGCCAGGCACCCAGACAAACTTTGATTGTAGGAGGTAACCAATCCAGACAGTCCGACGCCTGCATAGGAGTACATGAGCAGAGACCAATGTGACTAGCTATTTCAACGCACATGTATAGTTCGAAATAAAACAAACCAGGAATAGCCTTTAGGGCAAATACAGAAAAGCAGTGCTTCAAAAATAAAAAATTGTATAATATAACAAATACCAGGGTGAATGTGGACAGAAAAGGTCCCTGCAGCCAGTGTCTATGACAGAATTGGTGTGAAAATAGAAAAGAGAAGTGAGGATGGAGATGTAGGAAGAATGAGACTGAAGAGGGGAGGAGGAGGCGGAGGAATGATTAAGGGGATGGAGGAGGATGAAGAATGACAATGGAGAAGCAAAATAAGAAGTAGAGGGAGAAGGGAGGAGGAGTGAGATTGATGGAGGAGGATTGAGAAAGGAGATGGTGGAGTGAGAATGGAGAAGGAGAAAAGAAATGAGAATGGAGAGGAGAAGATAAAATGGAGGAGGAGAAGTCGAATGAAAAATGGAGGTGGAGGGGTAGTGCTTTGGATTTTCCCTAGTCATCCAGTGAGGCCTAATTGGAAGACACAGACTGGAGTATAAGAGATCAGACAAATCACCACGTGTATGCTGAAATGGTCTCAATTTATTACAGATGTGACATAAGTATAAAAAAACAGAAAAAACACAGGCCATTCAGTTTTTGGGCATCAGTCAGATGTTTCTGACAATCAATTAGAAACAGGTGACAATAAGTGAGGCGGGAAGAGGAAGAATGGGAATGGAGATGGAAAAGTGAGACTAGAGATGGAGGAGGAAGAGAAGGAGGAGTGAGAATAGAGATGGTGGACTGAGAATGGTGATGAAGTGAAACTGGAGATGAGTAAATGAGAATGCCAATAGAGGAGTATAAATGGGAATCAAGGAATGGGAAAGATGGAGTGAGAATGGAGAAGTGAGAATGTATATGGAGAAGTGAGAATAAAGATGGAGAAATTAGAATGGAGTTAAAGGAGTAAGAAAGGGAATGGAGGAGTGAGAATGGAGATGGTGGAATGAGAATGGCGATGGAGTGAGAATGGATATGGAGGAAGAAAAGAGGGAGGAGTGAGAAAGGAGATAAAGGTGGGAGGTGAAGATGGAGAAGGAGGAGATGTTGTTATAGAGATGGAGGAGGAGAGTATTGAGAATGGAGAGGATAGATGATGGAAGAGGATATTATTTTGGGGGACCTTTTGGAGGGGTCTGCAAACCTTTTTTTTAAACAGAATCTAGAAAGGAAATTACATTTTTATCAATTTAAAAACATATTTCTTTGTAAATGTCAGTGCTAAAAAAAAAAAAAAAAAAAAAAAAAAATTTACATACATATATAAAATTACTGTTCTTGGTCAAATAGATTTTGTTTTTAATCTTTAACTCACTGGGGCATCTTTAAATTCCCCAGGACAGGACCTCTTGGGCTATTTTATTTTTTATAACGCTTTGCGTATTAGCCTAAAAAAATGGCAATATTGATTTGACAGGTTCAGTAGGTTCACATCCAGTCTTCTTTGAAGTTCTCCAAACTCTGCTTGAACATAACCCATGGCAGTTTAACTCATCCTTAATGCTGCTGTTGTCCCCTAAAAAATGTTTTATATAAATAAATGACCCTAAGAAAATAAATTAAAGCTAAAAACTACAAGAAAGTCAAATACTAAAAATATAACGCCCAACCCAAAAACACTAAACCAAAATAAAACTTTTTTTTCTGCTTAAAGAAAGAGAAAAAATTAATCACCTACTAATAACAAAATGCTAAAAAAACACCCCAAAATTAAAAAAAAAAGCAGGACTAAAAAGAACTGTGGGGCCTGTTTATGTTGCAGTGAATACAACCAGGCTTATACTCCTCTCTCCATAGCCAGAGATACTGCAAAACACTGCAAAAGTATCATTAGAAAAATATATACAGCATATAATATAGTAATACATATAACACTGAATACTGTTTATAGCATCATACTGAAAGCTAACTGCACTAACTGGTCTTTCCCTTTAACAAATGTCAGTTGTCCTTCACTCACACTAAATTCACCAACACTGACAAAAGGGTGCTGTGAAGTCAGTCTTTTATAGTGTGTGGGCTGAAACTTTACTGTGACCCAACATTTCACACCTGACTAGAGGTTAAATATATGAACATTGCTTGAGCCAACGATAGCTTAAGCAATGCATTGGGGGACATTTGATAGGAGGAGTTCCAACTAAACATCCTTAAAGTTCAGATTTTCTCTAAACAGTCAAACAGTGTTTACAGTTTGAACTTATGCTCCGACCTAGCATTTGGCTCTATAATACCTATCAAGTAGAGTATTGTCCACACTATGATTTTTTTTGTTCCTGAAGCATATAATTTCCATGGCCATCTTAAATTTTCATCATGATTTGATCCATAATCTTTAAAAATACTGTAGATAAGCAATCACGTGAAAAAAAAAATCAACAGTGTTCTAAGATGTCTACATTATTACATTCAACAAGGACACAAGTCTTGTACAATTCCCCAGAGAGCATTTGTCAAGTCTGTCTCTCGATTATCAGGTGATCAAAAGGACTTATGCAATTTCCACCTAAGCTCCTATAGTAAGTGTAGTAGCGGCACTTGCGGTTGCTCTGGAATTGACATAATTTCCTCTGTATGACATATGCATTACATTACTCCTTGTACTGTATGTGTAGTGCCCTGCTCCTGTTGATCAGGTGCTTGCATGTAAATTTAGGGGGTTATCTGTTCTGTATATAGTTCAGATTTAAGATGTGGCTAAATTTAGCTTCTGTTCCAGCATTGGCTGTGTTGCATGTAGTTCCACACTGTTGTCTGTAGGTGTCGTTGTCACCACAGGCCAGTGTTGGAAGAGCAACAGGCTGAAGTGTATTGAGTGCTCTTCTTTCTCAGAAGTAACCCAGTGGGGGTGGTCTACCGCTGTGCATTTTGGGAGAGGGTACTTAAGGGGAAGACGCCATTTTTGTTTCTCTCTTACCTCCTAGCCTAAGGTATGTGGTGACTTTTCTCCTGACTCTGGGCCACGCTGGCCTAAGGCTATGTGACTAAAAGTAGGCTCAGAAGCCTGTCTGGGGCCTACTACTGCAGAGGTGGTCCTTAGGCTGTCTTTCCTGTTAGGAAGAAGCTGAGCCAAGCTGAGGAGATCAAGGGGAGGACCCTTGCTGGAGAGAGCCAGGATGAAGGCTGGTCTCTCGGGAGGGCCTGGTAACTTACTTGGAGGACGCACCTATACTTAACTAACCTACAGCACAGTACTGCCGGGTCGGCTTAAAGGTTCTGGTACTGTGTTTGCTGCTCAACTAATACTAAATCCTGTGGCAGAGGTTCGTGCAACCATTTTGTTCTTCTCAAGTCTGTGGCAGAGACGTTTTCGTCCGTGAGCCATTCCGGCTGCTAGGCAAGTGAGAGAGGCCTACCTGGGTGGGCAAAAATCTGTGACTCAAGGTGTGTTTGTCTTCAGGATCTCAAATTCCTCAGTGATCTGCATAAGGTATCTGAACCCTCCTGCAACTCCCTTTCTACCTCTTTACTGCTACCTCTTCAAACGTTTTACAATAAAGCATTGGAAATGTAACAAAGTGACTGGTGCATACATTGGTGGGCATACGGCCTAATATAGATTCTAAGTCCCATGTCTGGTGGAAATATAGGTAAGGGGGTGATGGCAAAGACTCAAATAAAATCAGTCACTCCTTCGGGGGTAAGCGCTACACATGGTTTTTCTGAAGGTATTTCTGCTTTCCATGGCACATGAAGATATTTTATAATGTCCATTGCTGAGCACCTCTCAGTAGCATTCAGTGCCAAAAGATCCCAGAACATTTGCCTGGCTTCAAGAGAGAACTTCTTCCACTTTTCTGATGCTAAGGTAACATCCTTTCTGACTTGCCACCAAGCAAAGTCTCTGTACATTGGGTCACGTCTCTCTGCTCCTTTCCAAGGGTATGATCCAGTCATAGTAAAGTAAATGATTACACCAAAGGCCCAGATATCAATGCTCGGGAGTAGAAGCAACTGATCTCCTTGTTTCCGGCTACACAGTTCCGGAGCCCTATACGGTGTGAAGCGGGATATAGCTGGTACTTCAGTACCCTGGAACTGTGTCAGTCCAAAATCTGCCACTTTAATAATATTACATTCAAAGTCCATTAGCAGAATATTGTCCGGCTTGATGTCACGGTGGACTATCCCTTTGGTGTGCATGTATTCCAAAGCACTGGCTATCTGAGGAACACATCGCTTTACTGTATCTTCATTTAAACCAACCTATGAAAAAAATAATACAGGACAAAATTAGCCACTAGACACCAACATGGCAAAATATAGACACCAACATTGAACAAAATGTAATCAAATAAGAAGACTATATTATCCATTATACAGCAACAAAAAATATTAGCTAAATTCACTTGAAATGATACTTAAAGGAAACCTGTTGGTATAAATATATGAGATTCACCATTGATGGTGCAAGAGCAAGGACCATCATTCTTCACCTTGCTTCACAGCTGAGAAAGTTACATACCTAAAATCAAGGTTAATAATGAAATGATACAGTATCCCACCAACTCACTGTAATAAGTGGGGAGTCCTTAAACCTCTACTTTAAATATTTTAAAGAAATTAAAGACAGGAAATAAATATTTTCTTAATTTAAAGATTATTATTGTTTTCATACAAACTTACATTTGGTTTTATTAGGGAATAAAGAGTTCCAGCCGTCGCCACCTCCTGGACAAACGCATAGTCTCTACTTGTGTGAAAGGCAACTTCATGGGTCTTAATGATGTTGGGATGGCCGCTGAGGCTGATAGACATCCCATATTCCACCAGAAAGTTGTCCATTGAAACTTTCGCCTTGCTAAGCAGCTTCACGGCCACTAACTGACCTGTCAAACAGAGAGAGAGAGAGAAAAAGAATTAGTAACATAAACCAAATGCAGAAGCTTGCTAAAAGCCCATTGAAGTGTGCCAGAAGCTTGATTAAATCTACAGCAGTGACTCGTTAAGATGAATAATCATCCCTCCAAAACTGGAAATGATGGCTGCTTTAAGAACTTACTTTGAAAGATACTTGGAAGTAACTTAAAAGAGCGCTGCTCATAGCAAGGTTAATGCTTTGTAAATGCTTCATATACACAATGTTCAGGATAATATTTACAAGCTAAAGTTAAACAATTTATGTGTACACATGGCTTCAAAGTTGACCTACTGATTGTCTACAGATGAGCAATTCTAGTTCCATTCAATTAATATGATTCAGAAGCATGAATAATACTAAGAAATTATTTTCCTGACATGAATTAATCTATAACATTTACCTGAACCCCGATGTTTGGCCAGGAGGACCTTTCCATATGAACCCGTCCCAAGTTCTTGGATCAGGTCAAAGTGTCTTGATACCTCCATTATCTTCAGGTTTTCGGAGGTCTGGGTGATGAGTTGAAGGACTTGCCTTGCGGTGTTCTTGGTCACCTCCTTGATGTTAGAAGCCATTCTGAAGTCACGACAAAAAAGAAAATACAGATTAGTTTCTCTTGACATTGTAATTATGATATCAAACAGCATTAAACATCCCTCTGAATATTGCCCAGCATATATGGTCAGGTTTTTACAACCATATGTATCCCAGTTGGGTAGATATCATAGTCTGTGTCATCTCCAGTGATGGATACATATGACAGTTAAAAGCTGACAGAGATTACAAACCAAGAAATGGGTTTTGGTTGAAGCTGATCTCTAAACTACAGCACTAGTAGAGAGTGGCCGGTGAAAATTATCAACATTCTAGTTAATAGAGGTTCAAATGTCACTGGTATTGTAACAATAAGGCAAAAGAGAAATTAACAAACACTTCCATGAAAACTAAAAACAAATTGGAATGGTGGAATTTGGAACCCAAACTACTATTTAAAACAATTACTAAACAAAAAAAATGGATTGTGCTTTCACACCAAAACTGTTGGATCATGGAAATGATCAAATAATCTAAGATTTCACAGTTCAAATTTACTTCATAGATATATGAAGACAGAACATATCCATGTATGAGGTTGGTTATATTTAAAAAAGAATTAAGTATTGCAAGATAATATGGATTTCCAATCAATGTGTGGATCTCTACTCTGATCATGAATGGGAAGAGAAATCAAAATGTAAAGAAAATTAAAGAGTTTACCTATTTAACTCACTGCTAAGTTATCAGTTACAAAGAGTAGACAACAGGTTCTAAAAGAAAGATCATGATATTTTAGAGGAAACTATAATGTTTTTAATGACTAACCTTAGAAAATGAAGCTGCAGGTGGTATCTCAGTGGGTCTTCACTCGTGGAATCTTTGTAGACTTCCCAATGTGGTAAATCTTCTTCTTGAAATAGTTTCCGGATGAAGTAGTCAATGGGAATACAAACTCACTTTTGCTTCAAGTAAAAGTAAGATCAGTATGGACTGGATATACTTGTATGTGGGCTATATATGTGGGAAAGGGAATGGTTTTTGCTAATTGATGGGGGGATCTGATTGGCCAAAACACAGGAGCTGCTCATTAACATATTACTGGAGACTTTGGAAAGAGATCTAGAAGGGTGGAGCAATTAAGTCCATATCAATGGGGTTTGTTTATTCTGTTTTTGTGTGTGGAGGGATGAAACCTGAGCCTGAAACTAAGTAATCTGAGAGATTTTAATAAATATTATGTAATGAAAAATATTATGTAATGAAAAATTAAGACAATCAAGCCACTACATTCCAAATATTCTAAAGTCAAATATGTAGGCACACGTTAACTATGTACATTCTATTTTTAAGATCATGTATAAAACATCTGTATAAGTAAACGCATACATTCTTCCAGATATAGACACAAATACAGTATACAATCTTAAAAGTAACATAGAATTATATTTATCTGAGAAACTATAAAAAGGGGAAAACCAATATCAATTGATATAAAGTTTTAAACTCTACTTTGTGAATGGGCCCTGAATCTGAAGTTATTCTTTAAACAACAAAAATTCCCGATCACCAAAATCTTCACAAATGCTTTTCAGACTCTTGGGTGTACACTAATCTTATACAAGCAAAGAATTTATAAAATTTGAGGAGAAATCACACTTTTCTGCTATGGTGCTGCATTACTAGTAATTTTTAGTAGAATGGAACTGCTAAGAATCCCCCATGTGCTCCGACATTTATGTGTTTATTGAAGAGATCTGAAGGAACTTTCCTTGAAATTATGATATTTGTATCTTTACTGTCACATTGTATTTGTTGTATTTTGTTTCCACAATCTGTCTATGTTACTCTAAATGTTCACCTTGACATCACAAAATAGAAAACAGAGAGTGTGCCATTGTGGCAGACCCAGATCACATTGGGCGCCAAATTATTTTAACTGAAGAGAACATAAATCTCTTCACTTGAGTAAAATCCAAAGTTTGTTGGGGGTAAAGGTAAGGAGGTGGCCTCACCAGTGTACACCATGCTTCCAGATCTTATTACAAGGCATAGGGAACTATAGACCCAATGAGGAGGAAATGCAGGAAATACCCAGCTACTCTGTATTAGGTTGGATAATATAACATGACTGATAATGACCTTGTATGACAATAATAGATTGCTGGATTGTCATATTCATATTCAGGTCATTTTACTGTACCCAAAAATGTTGCTGTGGATGGACGTCCACTTAGATCTGCTTAGAGAAAGTGAGGTTATTGTTCGGGGGGTTCAAGCTGATCAGATTCAGATTACCAGCAGTGATTGCCGCCACAGCAATACTATTTACTTGAAATGGATACCTTGTTTTCTTTTTTTGGGGGAGGGGTTATTTGAATAACCATAGGGAGAATGTACCACATGGTATGATAGACTGAACAGGAAACGTGTTTTGTTTGTTTTATTTTCCTAATTGTCTGTTTGTTTTATTAATAAGGTAAGATAATATTGTTTTTGTGGGTTGGTAGGTTTACATTTTTTTGAAAAGCCTTATTTTTTTGCATGAAACTAAATCTAAAAGTAGCGTAAAGATTTTTGGTAATGTACACATTTTTAGTATCCTTATTTTTGAAAAATGTAACTTTATAGAAGATACTTAAAGTGAATTTAGTTGTAGAGAAATTATAGTTGTACTTGTTTTTCTGTGCAATGTAAAAACGTTCTAGTGCATAAAGCTGTGTATGGTCAATGGACCAGAGTATGGAGTATTTTAAGTTTCTTCTGGCATACCCATGGGTATTTGCCTAAAGTTTAAATATTCATTGCAATTAACACACAATATTATCAGTAGTCAGTGTCTTTGCAGGCATACAATACTACAAACACTGTTGGTTGGTGGAAATGAAAGCCATTGTCATTGTCAAATGTTTTTATTGACTATCTAGGTGGTCACCTCTACTATTGTTTAAGTGTTGGATTGGAAGCCATTGTCATTGTCAAAAGTCTGCCTAGGAGATCTCCTCTACTATTGTTTGATTGTTTACTGTAATGACTGAATCCTGTCACCATTGTTCTCAGCTTCCCCTCTGTCTATTGTTTGTTGGGTGTAGACTGAAACCACTCAGGGTACATTTTATTGTTATGGTAAATTTATGTGCCTCAGCACCTTGGCTGTACTGAATATTCCAGTCTCAGACAATTGGCTTAATCAAATTTTTGATTTTTTTTGTGTTATTTATTTTTCTTATAACTCCTTTTCTTGCATTAACTCAACTTGATAGTTTTACTCTGAAAAGTATCACAGTAAATACTTGAAGACATTGTGTACCATCTGCTAGAAATGGCTGCCATGTCTAGTATGGAAAGCGTTATAGCTCATACTCTTAAGCATAAGAGCAATTAATTTGTATGTAAAACTAAATTTAAAGATGCATTATACCCAGGGCAGCTTGCTATTTTTTTCCCCTAATTACTCTCCTAAATGCAGGAGATGCAGTTTCTCAGGTGATCTGGTTCATACTTGGTGGAGTTGCCCGAAACATTAGGACTTTTGGACAGCTGTTTTTCTGTAGATTACTACTCTAACTGCCAATCCCTGTACACACGGGCCAAATATCCGGCGGTATTGGGCAGTTCAATAGAAACCGTCCAACATTCAGAGCGTGTGTACGACAACTAACCCAGTTTTATTGTACAGTATTCACCAGCAGCAGTTTTGAAATGTATTTGCTTTTGAAGGCACAAGCTACAGATATGACATCCTTGTCTCAATACTTGGTTTGTCATTCACCCAGAACAATATGTCTGTGTGATATTTTCCATTACATGATATACACATGATTGTTCTAGGTCAGTGTCTCAACAAGTAGTGAAGAAACAATCAGAATGTTTGGAGATAAATCTATAGAAATAAGCTCAGACACGGCAGCTCCAATATTCCTTTCCCGACAGGTTCTACTAATTCTTGTCCAAATATTGCTTTCACCACATGGAGAGGTCATAGATGTTCTTATTGTTCGAAGGAATTCTTGCTTGGTGAGGGTCAGGTGTTAGTGTTTTTTATTTTTTTTTATGGCAACTCTTGTACAGGTTACTAATGTTACCATCTTTGTGTGTTCCAATATTGATATCAGCAGTGTAATATTCCTTTAAATTTCGTACCCGGGGGGTGTCTATAGTATGCCTGTAAAGTGGCGCATGTTTCCCATGTTTAGAAAAGTCTATCAGCAAAATGACATTTCTAAAGGAAAAAAAAGTCATGTAAAACTACTATCACTAGCACAAGTTATAATGAATTGTCGATCTGGAAATACACATAAAAGGTCATTGACAAAAACGGCATGGAATTTCCCCACAGGGGAACCCTGAACCAAAAAAAAATATCCATAATATCCAAATCCATACCAGACCCTTCAGGATATGGATTTTAATGGGAACCCCACGTTAAAATAAAAAAATGGCATTGGGTCCCCCCAAAAATCCTTATCAGAACCTTATCCGAGCACTCAACCTGGCAGGCCGCAGGAAAAGAGGGGTGGATGAGAGAGCGCTCCCCCTGAACCATACCAGGCCCTCAACATTGGGAAGATGCTTTGAGGTAGCCCCCCAAAGCACCTTGTCTCCATGTTGATGGGGAGAAGGGCCTCATCTCCAGAACCCTTTTTATGATGGTTGTGGGGGTCTGCGGGCGGGGGGCTTATCAGAATCTTGAAGCCCCCTTTAACAAGGGGACCCCCAGATCCCGCCCCCCCTGTGTGAATTGGTAATGGGGTACAAATGTACCCCTACCATTTCACAAAAAAAGTGTCAAAAATGTTAAAAAAGACAAGAGACGGTTTTTGACAATTTCTTTATTAATTTATTCTTCTTTCCCTGTTTCTTCTTCCATCTTCTTTCTTCTGGTCCTCCTTCAGTGTTCTTCTTCTTCCCCCGCATCTTCCTCCACTTTCTTCTCCGGTCTTCTCATCCAGCATCTCCATAGGGATTTCCCCGTGTTGTCAGAGGGGGCAGGGTCACCCTGCTTACGTAAATGGGTGAACCCGCCCCCTCTGACAACACGGGGAAATCCATAGGGATATCCTTGTGCGTCAGAGGGGTTCAGGGTCACCGGGTGGCCCCGCCCTCAATTATATAAGAACTGTCACCCCAACAGAAGCGTCACACAGCGAAACACTCCCACTGAGGTGGCTCATGTGGAGGATGAAGGCGGAGAAGCAAGAGGAAGATGCCGGACAAGAAGACAGGAGAAGGAAGCAGAGGAAGACACGGGGTAAGAAGAAAATGGAGGAAGAAGAAGAAAACCGAAGGAAGACCAGAAGAAAAAAGATGGAAGAAGAAATGGGGAAAGAAGAAGAAATTAATAAAGGAATTGTCAAAAACCGTCTCTTGTCTTTTTTAACATTTTTGACACTTTTTTGTGAAATGGTAGGGGTACAATTTGTATCCCATTACCAATTCACATGGGGGGGCCTGGGATCTGGGGATGCCCTTGTTAAAGGGGGCTTCCAGATTCTGATAAGTCCCCCAACTGCAGACCCCCACAACCACCAGGCAAGGGTTGTGGGGATGAGGCCCTTGTCCCCATCAACATGGGGACAAGGTGCTTTGGGGGTATTTTTTCCTCAATACATTATCTGGTTGTTTCTCCCTCTTGTATTAGTGATTCAGTCTACAATCAGGTAAAAAAGTGAGAATAGAGGATGAAGAGCACTGAGAATGGAGGAGGAGGATAAGAAATGAGAATGGAAGAGGAGAAGTTGAATGGAGAATGAGGCATAATAGAGGTGGAGGGGTCGTGCTTTGGATTTTCCCTAGTCATCAAGTGAGGCCTAATTGGAAGACACATACTGGAGTATAAGAGATCAAGCAAATCACCACGTGTATGCTGAAATGGTCTCAATTTATTACAGATGTGACATAAGTATTAAAAAACAGAAAAAAACACAGGCCATCAGTCAGATGTTTGTGACAATCAATTAGAAACAGGTGACAATAAGTGAGGAGGGAAGAGGAAGAATGGGAATGGAGATGGAAAAGTGAGAATGGAGATGGAGGAGGAAGAGAAGGAGGAGTGAGAATAGAGATGGTGGAATGAGAATGGTGATGAAGTGAAACTGGAGATGGGTAAATGAGAATGTCGATAGAGGAGTATAAATGGGAATCAAGGAATGAGAAAGATGATGGAGTGAGAAAGGAGAAGTGAGAATGTATATGGAGAAGTGAGAATAAAGATGGAGAAATGAGAATGGAGTTAAAGGAGTAAGAAAGGGAATGGAGGAGTGAGAATGGAGATGGTGGAATGAGAATGGCGATGGAGTGAGAATGGATATGGAGGAAGAAAAGAGGGAGGAGTGAGAAAGGAGATAAAGGTGGGGGTGAAGATGGAGAAGGAGGAGATGTTATTCTAGAGATGGAGGAGGAGAGTATTGAGAATGGAGAGGATAGATGATGGAAGAGGATAATATTTTGGGGGAGCTTTTGGAGGGGTCTGCAAACCTTTTTTTTAAACAGAATCTAGAACGGAAATTACATTTTTATCAATTTAAAAACATATTTCTTTGTAAATGTCAGTGCTAAAAAAAAAAAAAATACATACATATATAAAATTACTGTTCTTGGTCAAATAGATTTTGTTTTTAATCTTTAACTCACTGGGGAATCTTTAAATTCCCCAGGACAGGACCTCTCAGGCTATTTTATTTTTTATAATATATATAACAGAGGATCGTGCAACCATTTTGTTCTTCTCAAGTCTGTCTCAGAGACTTTTTCGTCCGTGAGCCATTCCGGCTGCTAGGCAAGTGAGAGAGGCCTATCCGGGTGGGCAAAGATCTGTTGACTCAAGGTGTGTTTGTCTTCAGGATCTCAAATTCCTCAGTGATCTGCATAAGGTATCTGAACCCTCCTGCAACTCCCTTTCTACTTCTTTACAGCTACCTCTTTAAACGTTTTACAATAAAGCATTGGAAATGTAACAAAGTGACTGGTGCATACATTGGTGGGCATAAGGCCTAATATAGACTCTAAGTCCAGTGTCTGGTGGAAATATAGGTAAGGGGGTGATGGCAAAGACCCAAATAAAATCAGTCACTCCTTCGGGGGTAAGCACTAAATATGGTTTTCTGAAGGTATTTCTGCTTTCCATGGCACATGAAGATATTTTATAATGTCCATTGCTGAGCACCTCTCAGTAGCATTCAGTGCCAAAAGATCCCAGAACATTTGCCTGGCTTCAAGAGAGAACTTCTTCCACTTTTCTGATGCTAAGGTAACATCCTTTCTGACTTGCCACCAAGCAAAGTCTCTGTACATTGGGTCACGTCTCTCTGCTCCTTTCCAAGGGTATGATCCAGTCATAGTAAAGTAAATGATGACACCAAAGGCCCAGATATCAATGCTCGGGAGTAGAAGCAACTGATCTCCTTGTTTACGGCTACACAGTTCCGGAGCCCTATATGGTGTGAATCGGGATATAGCTGGTACTTCAGTACCCTGGAACCGTGTCAGTCCAAAATCGGCCAATTTAATAATATTACATTCAAAGTCCATTAGCAGAATATTGTCCGGCTTGATGTCACGGTGGACTATCCCTTTGGTGTGCATGTATTCCAAAGCACTGGCTATCTGAGGAACACATCGCTTTACTGTATCTTCATTTAAACCAACCTATGAAAAAAAAAATACAGGACAAAATTAGCCACTAGACACCAACATGGCAAAATATAGACACCAACACTGAAAAAAATGTAATCAAATAAGAAGACTATATTATCCATTAAACAGCAACATAAAATATTAGCTAATTTCACTTGAAATTATACTTAAAGGAAACCTGTTGGTATACATATATGAGATTCACCATTGATGGTGCAAGATCCAGGACCATCATTTGTCACCTTGCTTCACAGCTGAGAAAGTTACATACCTAAAATCAAGGTTAATAATGAAATGATACAGTATACCACCAACTCACTGTAATGAGTGGGGAGTCCTTAAACCTCTACTTTAAATACTTTAAAGAAATTAAAGACGGGGAATAAATATTTTCTTAATTTAAAGATGATTATTGTTTTCATACAAACTTACATTTGGTTTTATTAGGGAATAAAGAGTTCCAGCCGTCGCCACCTCCTGGACAAATGCATAGTCTCTACTTGTGTGAAAGGCAACTTCATGGGTCCTAATGATGTTGGGATGGCCGCTGAGGCTGATAGACATCCCATATTCCACCAGAAAGTTGTCCATTGAAACTTTCGCCTTGCTAAGCAGCTTCACGGCCACTAACTGACCTGTCAAACAGAGAGAGAGAGAAAAGAGAATTAGTAACATAAACCAAATGCAGAAGCTTGCTAAAAGCCCATTGAAGTGTGCCAGAAGCTTGATTAAATCTACAGCAGTGACTCGTTAAGATGCATAATCATCCCTCCAAAACTGGAAATGATGGCTGCTTTAAGAACTTACTTTGAAAGATACTTGGAAGTAACTTAAAAGAGCGCTGCTCAAAGCAAGGTTAATGCTTTGTAAATGCTTCATATACACAATGTTCAGGATAATATTTACAAGCTAAAGTTAAACAATTTATGTGTACACATGGCTTCAAAGTTGACCTACTGATTGTCTACAGATGAGCAATTCTAGTTTCATTCAATTAATATGATTCAGAAGCATGACTAATACTAAGAAATTATTTTTCTGACATGAATTAATCTATAACATTTACCGGAACCCCGATGTTTGGCCAGGAGGACCTTTCCATATGAACCCGTCCCAAGTTCTTGGATCAGGTCAAAGTGTCCTGATACCTCCATCATCTTCAGGTTTTCGGAGGTCTGGGTGATGAGTTGAAGGACTTGCCTTGCGGTGTTCTTGGTCACCTCCTTGATGTTAGAAGCCATTCTGAAGTTACGACAAAAAAGAAAATACAGATTAGTTTCTCTTGACATTGTAATTATGATATCAAACAGCATTAAACATCCCTCTGAATATTGCCCAGCATATTTGGTCAGGTTTTTACAACCATATGTATCCCAGTTGGGGAGATATCATAGTCTGTGTCGTCTCCAGTGATGGATACATATGACAGTTAAAAGCTGACAGAGATTACAAACCAAGAAATGGGTTTTGGTTGAAGCTGATCTCTAAACTACAGCACTAGTAGAGAGTGGCTGGTGAAAATTATCAACATTCTAGTTAATAGAGGTTCAAATGTCACTGGTATTGTAACAATAAGGCATAAGAGAAATTAACAAACACTTCCATGAAAACTAAAAACAAATTGGAATGGTGGAATTTGGAACCCAAACTACTATTTAAAACAATTACTAAACAAAAAAAATGGATTGTGCTTTCACACCCAAACTGTTGGATCAAGGAAATGATCAAATAATCTAAGATTTCACAGTTCAAATTTACTTCATAGATATATGAAGACAGAACATATCCATGTATGAGGTTGGTTATATTTAAAAAAGAATTAAGTATTGCAAGATAATATGGATTTCCAATCCATGTGTGGATCTCTACTCTGACCATGAATGGGAAGAGAAAAAAAATCAAAATTTAAAGAAAATTAATGAGTTTACCTATTTAACTCACTGCTAAGTTATCTGTTACAAAGAGTAGACAACAGGTTCTAAAAGAAAGATCCTGATATTTTAGAGGAAACTATAATGTTTTTAATGACTAACCTTAGAAAATGAAGCTGCGGGTGATATCTCAGTGGGTCTTCACTCGTGGAATCTTTGTAGACTTCCCAATGTGGTAAATCTTCTTCTTGAAATAGTTTCCGGATGAAGTAGTCAATGGGAATACAAACTCACTTTTGCTTCAAGTAAAAGTAAGATCAGTATGGACTGGATATACTGTATGTGGGGTATATATGTGGGAAAGGGAATGGCTTTTGCTAATTGATGGGAGGATCTGATTGGCCAAAACACAGGAGCTGCTCATTAACATATTACTGGAGACTTTGGAAAGAAATCTAGAAGGGTGGAGCAGGTAAGTCCATATCAATGGGGTTTGTTTATTCTGTTTTTGTGTGTGGAGGGTTGAAACCTGAGCCTGAAACTAAGTAATCTGAGAGATTTTAATAAATATTATGTAATGAAAAATATGTAATGAAAAATTAAGATAATCAAGCCACTACATTCCAAATATTCTAAAGTCAAATATGTAGGCACACGTTAACCATGTACATTCTATTTTTAAGATCATGTATAAAACATCTGTATAAGTAAACGCATACATTCTTCCAGATATAGACACAAATACAGTATACAATCTTAAAAGTAACATAGAATTATATTTATCTGAGAAACTATAAAAAGGGGAAAACCAATATCAATTGATATAAAGTTTTAAACTCTACTTTGTGAATGGGCCCTGAATCTGAAGTTATTCTTTAAACAACAAAAATTCCCGATCACCAAAATCTTCACAAATGCTTTTCAGACTCTTGGGTGTACACTAATCTTATACAAGCAGAGGATTTATAAAATTTGAGGAGAAAACACACTTTTCTGCTATGGTGCTGCATTACTAGTAATTTTTAGTAGAATGGAACTGCTAAGAATCCCCCATGTGCTCCGACATTTATGTGTTTATTGAAGAGATCTGAAGGAACTTTCCTTGAAATTATGATATTTGTATCTTTACTGTCACATTGTATTTGTTGTATTTTGTTTCCACAATCTGTCTACGTTACTCTAAATGTTCACCTTGACATCACAAAATAGAAAACAGAGAGTGTGCCATTGTGGCAGACCCAGATCACATTGGGCGCCAAATTATTTTAACTGAAGAGAACATAAATCTCTTCACATGAGTAAAATCCAAAGTTTGTTGGGGGTAAAGGTAAGGAGGTGGCCTCACCAGTGTACACCATGCTGCCAGATCTTATTACAAGGCATAGGGAACTATAGACCCAATGAGGAGGAAATGCAGGAAATACCCAGCTACTCTGTATTAGGTTGGATAACATAACATGACTGATAATGACCTTGTATAACAATAATAGATTGCTGGATTGCCATATCCATATTCAGGTCATTTTACTGTACCCAAATATGTTGTTGTGGATGTACTTCCACTTAGATCTGCTTAGAGAAAGTGAGGTTATTGTTCGGGGGGGTCAAGCTGATCAGATTCCGATTACCAGCAGTGATTGCCGCCACAGCAATACTATTTACTTGAAATGGGTACCTTGCTTTCTTTTTTTTTTCGGGGGGGGGGGGGGTGGTTATTAGAATAACTCTAGGGAGAATGCTCCACATGGGATGATAGACTGAACAGGAAACGTGTTTTGTTTGTTTTATTTTTCCTAATTGTCTGTTTGTTTTATTAATAAGGTAAGATAATATTGTTTTTGTGGGTTGGTAGGTTTACATTTTTTGAAAAGCCTTATTTTTTTGTATTTGTATGAAACTAAATCTAAAAGTAGCATAAAGATTTTTGGTAATGTACACATTTTTATTATCCTTATTTTTTGAAAAATGTAACTTTATAGAAGATACTTAAAGTGAATTTAGTTGTAGAGAAATTATAGTTGTACTTGATTTTCTGTGCAATGTAAAAAGGTTCTAGTGCATAAAGCTGTGTATGGTCAATGGACCAGAGTATGGAGTATTTTAAGTTTCTTCTGGTATACCCATGGGTGTTTGTCTAAAGTTTAAAAATTCATTGCAATTAACACGCAATATTATGAGTAGTCAGTGTCTTTGCAGGCATATAATACTGCAAACACTGTTAGTTGGTGGAAATGAAAGCCATTGTCATTGTCAAATTTTTTTATTGACTATCTAGTTGGTCACCTCTACTATTATTTAAGTGTTGGATTGGAAGCAATTGCATTGTCAAAAGTTTGTCTAGGAGATCACCTCTACTATTGTTTGATTGTTTACTGTAACCACTGAATCCTGTCATCAGCTCCCCGTCTGTCTATTGTTTGTTGGGTGTAGACTGAAACCACTCAGGGTACATCTTATTGTTATGGTAAATTTATGTGCCTCAGCACCTTGGCTGTACTGAATATTCCAGTCTGAAATAATTGGCTTGATCAAATTTTTGATTTTTTTTGTGTTATTTATTTTTCTTATAACTCCTTTTCTTGCATTAACTCAACTTGATAGTTTTACTCTGAAAAGTATCACAGTAAATACTTGAAGACATTGTGTACCATCTGCTAGAAATGGCTGCTATGTCTAGTATGGAAAGCGTTATAGCTCATTCATCTTAAGCATAAGAGCAATTAATTTGTATGTAAAGCTAAATTTAAAGATGCATTATACCCAGGGCAGCTTGCTAACTTTTTCCCCTAATTACTCTCCTAAATGCAGGAGATGCAGTTTTTCAGGTGACCTGGTTCATACTTGGTGGAGTTGCCAGAAACATTAGGACTTTTGGACAGCTGTTTTTCTGTAGATTACTACTCTAATTACCAAACCATGTACACACGGGCCAAATATCCGGCGGTATTGGGCAGTTCAATAGAAACCGTCCAACATTCAGAGCGTGTGTACGACAACTAACCCAGTTTTATTGTACAGTATTCACCAGCAGCAGTTTTGAAATGTATTTGCTTTTGAAGGCACAAGCTACAGATATGACATCCTTGTCTCAATACTTGGTTTGTCATTCACCCAGAACAATATGTCTGTGTGATATTTTCCATTACATGATATACACATGATTGTTCTAGGTCAGTGTCTCAACAAGTAGTGAAGAAACAATCAGAATGTTTGGAGATAAATCTATAGAAATAAGCTCAGACACGGCAGCTCCAATATTCCTTTCCCGACAGGTTCTACTAATTCTTGTCCAAATATTTCTTTCACCACATGGAGAGGTCATAGATGTTCTTATCGTTGGAAGGAATTCTTGCTTGGTGAGGGTCAGGTGTTAGTGTTTTCTATTTTTTTTTTATGGCAACTCTTGTACAGGTTACTAATGTTACCATCTTTGTGTGTTCCAATATTGATATCAGCAGTGTAATATTCCTTTAAATTTCGTACCCGGGGGGTGTCCATAGTATGCCTGTAAAGTGGCGCATGTTTCCCATGTTTAGAAAAGTCTATCAGCAAAATGACATTTCTAAAGGAAAAAAAAGTCATGTAAAACTACTATCACTAGCACAAGTTATAATGAATTGTCGATCTGGCAATACACATAAAAGGTCATTGACAAAAACGGCATGGAATTTCCCCACAGGGGAACCCTGAACCAAAAAAAAAAATATCCATAATATCCAAATCCATACCAGACCCTTCAGGATATGGATTTTAATGGGAACCCCACGTCAAAATAAAAAAATGGCATTGGGTCCCCCCAAAAATCCTTATCAGAACCTTATCCGAGCACTCAACCTGGCAGGCCGCAGGAAAAGAGGGGTGGATGAGAGAGCGCTCCCCCTGAACCATACCAGGCCCTCAACATTGGGAAGATGCTTTGAGGTAGCCCCCCAAAGCACCTTGTCTCCATGTTGATGTGGAGAAGGGCCTCATCTCCACAACCCTTTTTATGATGGTTGTGGGGGTCTGCGGGCGGGGGGCTTATCAGAATCTTGAAGCCCCCTTTAACAAGGGGACCCCCAGATCCCGCCCCCCCCTGTGTGAATTGGTAATGGGGTACAAATGTACCCCTACCATTTCACAAAAAAAGTGTCAAAAATGTTAAAAAAGACAAGAGACGGTTTTTGACAATTTCTTTATTAATTTATTCTTCTTTCCCTGTTTCTTCTTCCATCTTCTTTCTTCTGGTCTTCCTTCAGTGTTCTTCTTCTTCCTCTGTCTTCTTCTTCCCCCGCATCTTCCTCCACTTTCTTCTCCGGTCTTCTCATCCAGCATCTCCATAGGGATTTCCCCGTGTTGTCAGAGGGGGCAGGGTCACCCTGCTTACATAAATGGGTGAACCCGCCCCCTCTGACAACACGGGGAAATCCATAGGGATATCCTTGTGTGCCAGAGGGGTTCAGGGTCACCGGGTGGCCCCGCCCTCAATTATATAAGAACTGTCACCCCAACAGAAGCGTCACACAGCGAAACACTCCCACTGAGGTGGCTCATGTGGAGGACGAAGGCGGAGAAGCAAGAGGAAGATGCCGGACAAGAAGACAGGAGAAGGAAGCAGAGGAAGACACGGGGTAAGAAGAAAATGGAGGAAGAAGAAGAAAACCGAAGGAAGACCAGAAGAAAAAAGATGGAAGAAGAAATGGGGAAAGAAGAAGAAATTAATAAAGGAATTGTCAAAAACAATCTATTGTCTTTTTTAACATTTTTGACACTTTTTTGTGAAATGGTAGGGGTACAATTTGTACCCCATTACCAATTCACATGGGGGGGCCTGGGATCTGGGGGTGCCCTTGTTAAAGGGGGCTTCCAGATTCTGATAAGCCCCCCAACTGCAGACCCCCACAACCACAAGGCAAGGGTTGTGGGGATGAGGCCCTTGTCCCCATCAACATGGGGACAAGGTGCTTTGGGGGTATTTTTTCCTCAATACATTATCTGGTTGGTTCTCCCTCTTGTATTAGTGATTCAGTCTACAATCAGGTAAAAAAGTGAGAATAGAGGATGAAGAGCACTGAGAATGGAGGAGGAGGATAAGAAATGAGAATGGAAGAGGAGAAGTTGAATGGAGAATGAGGCATAATAGAGGTGGAGGGGTCGTGCTTTGGATTTTCCCTAGTCATCCAGTGAGGCCTAATTGGAAGACACATACTGGAGTATAGGGATGAGCTTCGAGTTCGAGTCGAACTCATGTTCTACTCGAACATTGGCTGTTCGCAAGTTCGCCGAACAGCGAACAATTTGGGGTGTTCGCGGCAAATTCGAATGCCGCGGAACACCCTTTAAAAGTCTATGGGAGAAATCAAAAGTGCTAATTTTAAAGGCTTATATGCAAGTTATTGTCATAAAAAGTGTTTGGGGACCCGGGTCCTGCCCCAGGGGACATGGATCAATGCAAAAAAAAGTTTTAAAAACGGACGTTTTTTCAGGAGCAGTGATTTTATTAATGCTTAAAGTCAAACAATAAAAGTGTAATATCCCTTTAAATTTCGTACCTGGGGGGTGTCTATAGTATGCCTGTAAAGGGGCGCATGTTTCCTGTGTTTAGAACAGTCTGACAGCAAAATGACATTTGGAAGGAAAAAACTCATTTAAAACTACCCGCGGCTATTGCATTGCCGACAATACACATAGAAGTTCATTGATAAAAACGGCATGGGAATTCCCCACAGGGCAACCCCGAACCAAAATAAAAAAAAAAAAAATGATGTGGGGGTCCCCCTAAATTCCATACAAGGCCCTTCGGGTCTGGTATGGATATTAAGGGGAACCCCAGCCAAAATTTAAAAAAAAAATTGACGTGGGGTTCCCCCTAAATTCCATACCAGACCCTTCAGGTCTGGTATGGATTTTAAGGGGAACCCCGCGCCAAAAAAAAAAAAAAAAACGGCGTGGGGTCCCCCTAAAAATCCATACCAGACCCTTATCCGAGCACGCAACCTGGCAGGCCGCAGGAAAAGAGGGGGGGACGAGAGTGCGGCCCCCCCCCTCCTGAACCGTACCAGGCCACATGCCCTCAACATTGGGAGGGTGCTTTGGGGTAGCCCCCCAAAGCACCTTGTCCCCATGTTGATGAAGACAAGGGCCTCATCCCCACAACCGTGGCCGGTGGTTGTGGGGGTCTGCGGGCGGGGGGCTTATCGGAATCTGGAAGCCCCCTTTACCAAGGGGACCCCCAGATCCCGGCCCCCCCCCTGTGTGAAATGGTAAGGGGTTACTTACCCCTACCATTTCACTAAAAAACTGTCAAAAATGTTAAAAATGACAAGAGACAGTTTTTGACAATTCCTTTATTTAAATGCTTCTTCTTTCTTCCTTCATCTTCTTCTTCTGGTTCTTCTGGCTCTTCTGGTTCTTCCTCCGGCGTTCTCGTCCAGCATCTCCTCCGCGGCGTCTTCTATCTTCTTCTCCTCGGGCCGCTCCGCACCCATGGCATGAGGGGGGAGGCTCCCGCTCTTCTCTTCATCTTCTTCTTCATCTTCATCTTCTTCTTCATCTTCTTCTTCTTCTTCTTCTTCTCTTCTTCATCTCTTCTTCCTTCTTCATTTCTTCTGCGGGCCGCTCCGCATCCATGCATGGAGGGAGGCTCCCGCTGTGTGACGGCGTCTCTTCGTCTGACTGTTCTTAAATAACGGGGGGCGGGGCCATCCGGTGACCCCGCCCCCCTCTGACGCACGGTGAATTGACGGGACTTCCCTGTGACGTCACGGGGAATGCCACAGGGAAGTCCCGTCATGTCCCGTGCGTCAGAGGGGGGCGGGGTCACCGGGTGGCCCCGCCCCCCGTTATTTAAGAACCGTCAGACGAAGAGACGCCGTCACACAGCGGGAGCCTCCCTCCATGCATGGATGCGGAGCGGCCCGCAGAAGAAATGAAGAAGGAAGAAGAGATGAAGAAGAGAAGAAGAAGAAGAAGATGAAGAAGAAGATGAAGAGAAGAGCGGGAGCCTCCCCCCTCATGCCATGGGTGCGGAGCGGCCCGAGGAGAAGAAGATAGAAGACGCCGCGGAGGAGATGCTGGACGAGAACGCCGGAGGAAGAACCAGAAGAGCCAGAAGAACCAGAAGAAGAAGAAGATGAAGGAAGAAAGAAGAAGCATTTAAATAAAGGAATTGTCAAAAACTGTCTCTTGTCATTTTTAACATTTTTGACAGTTTTTTAGTGAAATGGTAGGGGTAAGTAACCCCTTACCATTTCACACAGGGGGGGGGCCGGGATCTGGGGGTCCCCTTGGTAAAGGGGGCTTCCAGATTCCGATAAGCCCCCCGCCCGCAGACCCCCACAACCACCGGCCACGGTTGTGGGGATGAGGCCCTTGTCTTCATCAACATGGGGACAAGGTGTTTTGGGGGGCTACCCCAAAGCACCCTCCCAATGTTGAGGGCATGTGGCCTGGTACGGTTCAGGAGGGGGGGGGGCCGCACTCTCGTCCCCCCCTCTTTTCCTGCGGCCTGCCAGGTTGCGTGCTCGGATAAGGGTCTGGTATGGATTTTTAGGGGGACCCCACGCCGTTTTTTTGTTTTTTTTTTGGCGCGGGGTTCCCCTTAAAATCCATACCAGACCTGAAGGGTCTGGTATGGAATTTAGGGGGAACCCCACGTCAATTTTTTTTTTTAATTTTGGCTGGGGTTCCCCTTAATATCCATACCAGACCTGAAGGGCCTTGTATGGAATTTAGGGGGACTCCCACATCATTTTTTTTTTTTAATTTTGGTTCGGGGTTGCCCTGTGGGGAATTCCCATGCCGTTTTTATCAATGAACTTCTATGTGTATTGTCGGCAATGCAATAGCCGCGGTAGTTTTAAATGAGTTTTTTCCTTCAAAATGTCATTTTGCTGTCAGACTGTTCTAAACACGGGAAACATGCGCCCCTTTACAGGCATACTATAGACACCCCCCAGGTATGAAATTTAAAGGGATATTACACTTTTATTGTTTGACTTTAAGCATTATTAAAATCACTGCTCCTGAAAAAACGGCCGTTTTTAAAACTTTTTTTTGCATTGATCCATGTCCCCTGGGGCAGGACCCAGGTCCCCAAACACTTTTATTGACAATAACTTGCATATTAGCCTTTAAAATTAGCACTTTTGATTATTCATGTTCGTGTCCCATAGACTTTAACGGTGTTCGCGTGTTCGAACAAATTTTTTTCCTGCTCGCATGTTCTGGTGCGAACCGAACAGGGGGGTGTTCGGCTCATCCCTACTGGAGTATAAGAGATCAAGCAAATCACCACGTGTATGCTGAAATGGTCTCAATTTATTACAGATGTGACATAAGTATAAAAAAACAGAAAAAAACACAGGCCATCAGTCAGATGTTTGTGACAATCAATTAGAAACAGGTGACAATAAGTGAGGAGGGAAGAGGAAGAATGGGAATGGAGATGGAAAAGTGAGAATGGAGATGGAGGAGGAAGAGAAGGAGGAGTGAGAATAGAGATGGTGGAATGAGAATGGTGATGAAGTGAAACTGGAGATGGGTAAATGAGAATGTCGATAGAGGAGTATAAATGGGAATCAAGGAATGAGAAAGATGATGGAGTGAGAAAGGAGAAGTGAGAATGTATATGGAGAAGTGAGAATAAAGATGGAGAAATGAGAATGGAGTTAAAGGACTAAGCAAGGGAATGGAGGAGTGAGAATAGAGATGGTGGAATGAGAATGGCGATGGAGTGAGAATGGATATGGAGGAAGAAAAGAGGGAGGAGTGAGAAAGGAGATAAAGGTGGGGGTGAAGATGGAGAAGGAGGAGATGTTATTCTAGAGATGGAGGAGGAGAGTATTGAGAATGGAGAGGATAGATGATGGAAGAGGATAATATTTTGGGGGAGCTTTTGGAGGGGTCTGCAAACCTTTTTTTTTAAACAGAATCTAGAAAGGAAATTACATTTTTATCAATTTAAAAACATATTTCTTTGTAAATGTCAGTGCTAAAAAAAAAAAAAAATACATACATATATAAAATTACTGTTCTTGGTCAAATAGATTTTGTTTTTAATCTTTAACTCACTGGGGAATCTTTAAATTCCCCAGGACAGGACCTCTCAGGCTATTTTATTTTTTATAATATATATGGCAGAGGATCGTGCAACCATTTTGTTCTTCTCAAGTCTGTCTCAGAGACTTTTTCGTCCGTGAGCCATTCCAGCTGCTAGGCAAGTGAGAGAGAGGCCTATCCGGGTGGGCAAAGATCTGTTGACTCAAGGTGTGTTTGTCTTCAGGATCTCAAATTCCTCAGTCATCTGCATAAGGTATCTGAACCCTCCTGCAACTCCCTTTCTACTTCTTTACAGCTACCTCTTCAAACGTTTTACAATAAAGCATTGGAAATGTAACAAAGTGACTGGTGCATACATTGGTGGGCATAAGGCCTAATATAGACTCTAAGTCCAGTGTCTGGTGGAAATATAGGTAAGGGGGTGATGGCAAAGACCCAAATAAAATCAGTCACTCCTTCGGGGGTAAGCACTAAATATGGTTTTCTGAAGGTATTTCTGCTTTCCATGGCACATGAAGATATTTTATAATGTCCATTGCTGAGCACCTCTCAGTAGCATTCAGTGCCAAAAGATCCCAGAACATTTGCCTGGCTTCAAGAGAGAACTTCTTCCACTTTTCTGATGCTAAGGTAACATCCTTTCTGACTTGCCACCAAGCAAAGTCTCTGTACATTGGGTCACGTCTCTCTGCTCCTTTCCAAGGGTATGATCCAGTCATAGTAAAGTAAATGATGACACCAAAGGCCCAGATATCAATGCTCGGGAGTAGAAGCAACTGATCTCCTTGTTTACGGCTACACAGTTCCGGAGCCCTATATGGTGTGAAGCGGGATATGGCTGGTACTTCAGTACCCTGGAACCGTGTCAGTCCAAAATCTGCCAATTTAATAATATTACATTCAAAGTCCATTAACAGAATATTGTCCGGCTTGATGTCACGGTGGACTATCCCTTTGGTGTGCATGTATTCCAAAGCACTGGCTATCTGAGGAACACATCGCTTTACTGTATCTTCATTTAAACCAACCTATGAAAAAAATAATACAGGACAAAATTAGCCACTAGACACCAACATGGCAAAATATAGACACCAACATTGAAAAAAATGTAATCAAATAAGAAGACTATATTATCCATTAAACAGCAACATAAAATATTAGCTAATTTCACTTGAAATGACACTTAAAGGAAACCTGTTGGTATACATATATGAGATTCACCATTGATGGTGCAAGATCCAGGACCATCATTTGTCACCTTGCTTCACAGCTGAGAAAGTTACATACCTAAAATCAAGGTTATTAATGAAATGATACAGTATCCCACCAACTCACTGTAATGAGTGGGGAGTCCTTAAACCTCTACTTTAAATACTTTAAAGAAATTAAAGATGGGGAATAAATATTTTCTTAATTTAAAGATTATTATTGTTTTCATACAAACTTACATTTGGTTTTATTAGGGAATAAAGAGTTCCAGCCGTCGCCACCTCCTGGACAAATGCATAGTCTCTACTTGTGTGAAAGGCAACTTCATGGGTCCTAATGATGTTGGGATGGCCGCTGAGGCTGATAGACATCCCATATTCCACCAGAAAGTTGTCCATTGAAACTTTCGCCTTGCTAAGCAGCTTCACGGCCACTAACTGACCTGTCAAACAGAGAGAGAGAGAGAGAGAGAGAAAAGAGAATTAGTAACATAAACCAAATGCAGAAGCTTGCTAAAAGCCCATTGAAGTGTGCCAGAAGCTTGATTAAATCTACAGCAGTGACTCGTTAAGATGCATAATCATCCCTCCAAAACTGGAAATGATGGCTACTTTAAGAACTTACTTTGAAAGATACTTGGATGTAACTTAAAAGAGCGCTGCTCAAAGCAAGGTTAATGCTTTGTAAATGCTTCATATACACAATGTTCAGTATAATATTTACAAGCTAAAGTTAAACAATTTATGTGTACACGTGGCTTCAAAGTTGACCTACTGATTGTCTACAGATGAGCAATTCTAGTTCCATTCATTTAATTTGATTCAGAAGCATGACTAATACTAAGAAATGATTTTCCTTACATGAATTAATCTATAACATTTACCTGAACCCCGATGTTTGGCCAGGAGGACCTTTCCATATGAACCCGTCCCAAGTTCTTGGATCGGGTCAAAGTGTTCTGATATCTCCATCATCTTCAGGTTTTCGGAGGTCTGGGTGATGAGTTGAAGGACTTGCCTTGCGGTGTTCTTGGTCACCTCCTTGATGTTATAAGCCATTCTGAAGTTACGACAAAAAAGAAAATACAGATTAGTTTCTCTTGGCATTGTAATTATGATATCAAACAGCATTAAACATCCCTCTGAATATTGCCCAGCATATTTGGTCAGGTTTTTACAACCATATGTATCCCAGTTGGGGAGATATCATAGTCTGTGTCGTCTCCAGTGATGGATACATATGACAGTTAAAAGCTGACAGAGATTACAAACCAAGAAATGGGTTTTGGTTGAAGCTGATCTCTAAACTACAGCACTAGTAGAGAGTGGCTGGTGAAAATTATCAACATTCTAGTTAATAGAGGTTCAAATGTCACTGGTATTGTAACAATAAGGCATAAGAGAAATTAACAAACACTTCCATGAAAACTAAAAACAAATTGGAATGGTGGAATTTGGAACCCAAACTACTATTTAAAACAATTACTAAACAAAAAAAAATGCATTGTGCTTTCACACCCAACTGTTGGATCATGGAAATGATCAAATAACCTAAGATTTCACAGTTCAAATTTACTTCATAGATATATGAAGACAGAACATATCCATGTATGAGGTTGGTTATATTTAAAAAAGAATTAAGGATTGCAAGATAATATGGATTTCCAATCCATGTGTGGATCTCTACACTGACCATAAATGGGAAGAGAAAAAAAATCAAAATTTAAAAGAAAATTAAAGAGTTTACCTATTTAACTCACTGCTAAGTTATCTGTTACAAAGAGTAGACAACAGGTTCTAAAAGAAAGATCCTGATATTTTAGAGGAAACTATAATGTTTTTAATGACTAACCTTAGAAAATGAAGCTGCAGGTGGTATCCCACTGGGTCTTCACTCGTGGAATCTTTGTAGACTTCCCAATGTGGTAAATCTTCTTCTTGAAATAGTTTCCGGATAAAGTAGTCAATGGAAATACAAACTCACTTTTGCTTCAAGTAAAAGTAAGATCAGTATGGACTGGATATACTGTATGTGGGGTATATATGTGGGAAGGGGAATGGCTTTTGCTAATTGATGGGAGGATCTGATTGGCCAAAACACAGGAGCTGCTCATTAACATATGACTGGAGACTTTGGAAAGAGATCTAGAAGGGTGGAGCAGGTAAGTCCATATCCTGTAACTAAGTAATCTGAGAGATTTCTAATAAATATTATGTAATGAAAAATATTATGTAATGAAAAATTAGGACAATCAAGCCACTACATTCCAAATATTCTAAAGTCAAATATGTAGGCACAGTTTAACCATGTACATTCTATTTTTAAGATCATGTATAAAACATCTGTATAAGTAAACACATACATTCTTCCAGATATAGATCACAAATACAGTATACAATCTTAAAAGTAACATAGAATTATATTTATCTGAGAAATTATAAAAAGGGGAAAACCAATATCAATTGATATAAAGTTTTAAACTCTACTTTGTGAATGGGTCTTGAATCTGAAGTTATTCTTTAAACAACAAAAATTCCCGATCTCCAAAATCTTCACAAATGCTTTGCAGACTCTTGGGTGTACACTAATCTTATAAGCATGTGCTCCGACATTTATGTGTTTATTGAAGAGATCTGAAGGAACTTTCCTTCAAATTATGATATTTGTATCTTTACTGTCACAATGTATTTGTTGCATTTTGTTTCCACAATCTGTCTACGTTACTCTAAATGTTCACTTTGACATCACAAAATAGAAAACAGAGAGTGTGCCATTGTGGCAGACCCGATCGCATTGGTGGTCAAATTATTTTAACTGAAGAGAACATAAATCTCTTCACATGAGTAAAATCCAAAGTTTGTTGGGGGTAAAGGTAAGGAGGTGGCCTCACCAGTGTACACCATGCTGCCAGATCTTATTACAAGGCATAGGGAACTATAGACCCAATGAGGAGGAAATGCAGGAAACACCCAGCTACTCTGTATTAGGTTGGATAATATCACATGACTGATAATGACCTTGTATAACAATAATAGATTGCTGGATTGCCATATCCATATTCAGGTCATTTTACTGTACCCAAAAATGTTGTTGTGGATGTACTTCCACTTAGATCTGCTTAGAGAAAGTGAGGTTATTGTTGTTCGGGGGGGGGGTCAAGCTGATCAGATTCAGATTACCAGCAATGATTGCCGCCACAGCAATACTATTTACTTGAAATGGGTACCTTGCTTTCTTTTTTTTTTCGGGGGGGGGGGTGTATTAGAATAACTCTATTGAGAATGCACCACATGGGATGATAGACTGAACAGGAAACGTGTTTTGGTTTTTTTATTTTTCCCATTTGTCTGTTTGTTTTATTAATAACGTAAGATAATATTGTTTTTGTGGGTTGGTAGTTTTACATTTTTTGAAAAGCCTTATTTTTTTGTATTTGTATGAAACTAAATCTAAAAGTAGCGTAAAGATTTTTGGTAATGTACACATTTTTTGTATCCTTATTTTTTGAAAAATGTAACTTTATAGAAGATACTTAAAGTGAATTTAGTTGTAGAGAAATTATA
This sequence comes from Aquarana catesbeiana, assembly GCF_042186555.1. Taxonomy (NCBI): domain Eukaryota; kingdom Metazoa; phylum Chordata; class Amphibia; order Anura; family Ranidae; genus Aquarana; species Aquarana catesbeiana. The sequence continues at coordinate 962,919,064 of NC_133324.1, forward strand.
GTTGTACTTGTTTTTCTGTGCAATGTAAAAACGTTCTAGTGCATAAAGCTGTGTATGGTCAATGGACCAGAGTATGGAGTATTTTAAGTTTCTTCTGGCATACCCATGGGTATTTGTCTAAAGTTTAAAAATTCATTGCAATTAACACGCAATATTATGAGTAGTCAGTGTCTTTGCAGGCATATAATACTGCAAACTCTGTTAGTTGGTGGAAATGAAAGCCATTGTCAAAAGTTTTTATTGACTATCTAGGTGGTCACCTCTACTATTGTTTACGTGTTGGATTGGAAGCAATTGTCATTGTCAAAAGTTTGTCTAGGAGATCTCTTCTACTATTGTTTGATTGTTTACTGTAACGACTGAATCCTGTCACCATTGTTCTCAGCTCCCTGTCTGTCTATTGTTTGTTGGGTGTAGACTGAAACCACTCAGGGTAGATCTTATTGTTATGGTAAATTTATGTGCCTCAGCACCTTGGCTGTACTGAATATTCCAGTCTCAAATAATTGGCTTAATCAAATTTTTGATTTTTTTTGTGTTATTTATTTTTCTTATAACTCCTTTTCTTGCATTAACTCAACTTGATAGTTTTACTCTGAAAAGTATCACAGTAAATACTTGAAGACATTGTGTACCATCTGCTAGAAATGGCTGCCATGTCTAATATGGAAAGCGTTATAGCTCATACTCTTAGGCATAAGAGCAATTCATTTGTATGTAAAGCTAAATTTAAAGATGCATTATACCCAGGGCAGCTTGCTAATTTTTTCCCCTAATTACTCTCCTAAATGCAGGAGATGCAGTTTCTCAGGTGACCTGGTTCATACTTGGTGGAGTTGCCCGAAACATTAGGAATTTTGGACAGCTGTTTTTCTGTAGATTACTACTCTAACTGCAAAACCCTGTACACACGGGCCAAATATCCGGCAGTATTGGGCAGTTCAATAGAAACCGTCCAACATTCAGAGCGTGTGTACGACAACTAACCCAGTTTTATTGTACAGCATTCACCAGCAGCAGTTTTGAAATGTATTTGCTTTTGAAGGCACAAGCTACAGATATAACATCCTTGTCTCAATACTTGGTTTGTCATTCACTCAGAACAATATGTCTGTGTGATATTTTCCATTACATGATATACACATGATTGTTCTAGGTAAGTGTCTCAACAAGTAGTGAAGAAACAATCAGAATGTTTGGAGATAAATCTATAGAAATAAGCTCAGACATGGCAGCTCCAATATTCCTTTCCTGACAGGTTCTACTAATTCTTGTCCAAATATTGCTTTCACCACATGGAGAGGTCATAGATGTTCTTATCGTTGGAAGGAATTCTTGCTTGGTGAGGGTCTTTGTGTGTTCCAATAGTGATATCAGCAGTGTAATATTCCTTTAAATTTCGTACCTGGGGGGTGTCCATAGTATGCCTGTAAAGTGGCGCATGTTTCCCATGTTTAGAAAAGTCTATCAGAAAAATGACATTTCTAAAGGAAAAAAAGTCATGTAAAACTACTATCACTAGCACCAGCTATAACGAATTGTCGATCCGGCAATACACATAAAAGGCCATTGACAAAAACGGCATGGAATTTCCCCACAGGGGAACCCCGAACCAAAAAAAAAAATATGAATAATATCCATATCCAAATCCATACCAGACCCTTCAGGATATGGATTTTAATGGGAACCCCACGCCAAAATAAAAAAATGGCATTGGGTCCCCCCAAAAATCCTTATCAGAACCTTATCCGAGCACTCAACCTGGCAGGCTGCAGGAAAAGAGGGGTGGATGAGAGAGCGCTCCCCCTGAACCATACCAGGCCCTCAACATTGGGAAGATGCTTTGAGGTAGCCCCCCAAAGCACCTTGTCTCCATGTTGATGGGGAGAAGGGCCTTGATAGGGTTAGGGATTTGATTTAGAGTTCTCGCTTAATCTGAATGTCTACGTGTAAATCTGTTATAAAATATAATGCCTGCGTTGCAGTCTCTTATGAAATTAACCTTTGTCTGCTGACACATTATTCTTTCAATGAAATTGCTTTTATTGTAACCTTTGGCTGCTGATACATCCGTATCTGTTGAAACTGCTTTTATTATCTGATATCTATGTTGCGCTTTGATACTTGTGTTTATATAACCCACCTTATAAAAGATCCAATAAAACAAGACAGTTCAGATCAGTTCGGGACATTCAGTGCTCGAGACTGATACACGGATATCTGACTCTGTGTCTATTTCTCATAGAGCTAAGATTTGACAAAGCAATATAAACTTAAAGCAACTTATTTAAGAGTTGAACCTAACATTTTTGGCGCCCGAATAGTGGTTGCATCTCCACAACCCTTTTTATGATGGTTGTGGGGGTCTGCGGGCAGGGGGCTTATCGGAATCTTGAAGCCCCCTTTAACAAGGGGACCCCCAGATCCCACCCCCCCTGTGTGAATTGGTAATGGGGTACAAATGTACCCCTACCATTTCACAAAAAAAGTGTCAAAAATGTTAAAAAAGACAAGAGACGGTTTTTACAATTCCTTTATTAATGTATTCTTCTTTCCCTGTTTCTTCTTCCATCTTCTTTCTTCTGGTCTTCCTTCAGTGTTCTTCTTCTTCCTCTGTCTTCTTCTTCCCCCGCATCTTCCTCCACTTTCTTCTCCGGTCTTCTCATCCAGCATCTCCATAGGGATTTCCCCGTGTTGTCAGAGAGGGCAGGGTCACCCTGCTTACGTAAATGGGTGAACCCGCCCCCTCTGACAACATGGGGAAATCCATAGGGATATCCTTGTGCGTCAGAGGGGTTCAGGGTCACCGGGTGGCCCCGCCCTCAATTATATAAGAACTGTCACCTCAACAGAAGCATCACACAGCAAAACACTCCCACTGAGGTGGCTCATGTGGAGGACGAAGGCGGAGAAGCAAGAGGAAGATGCCGGATGAGAAGACAGGAGAAGGAAGCAGAGGAAGACACGGGGTAAGAAGAAAATGGAGGAAGAAGAAGAAAACCGAAGGAAGACCAGAAGAAAAAAGATGGAAGAAGAAATGGGGAAAGAAGAAGAAATTAATAAAGGAATTGTCAAAAACCATCTCTTGTCTTTTTTAACATTTTTGACACTTTTTTGTGAAATGGTAGGGGTACAATTTGTACCCCATTACCAATTCACATGGGGGGGCCTTGGATCTGGGGGTGCCCTTGTTAAAGGGGGCTTCCAGATTATGATAAGCCCCCCAACTGCAGACCCCCACAACCACCAGGCAAAGGTTGTGGGGATGAGGCCCTTGTCCCCATCAACATGGGGACAAGGAGCTTTGGGGGTATTTTTTCCTCAATACATTATCTGGTTGGTTCTCCCACTTGTATTAGTGATTCAGTCTACAATCAGGTAAAAAAGTGAGAATAGAGGATGAAGAGCACTGAGAATGGAGGAGGAGGATAAGAAATGAGAATGGAGAGGAGGAGAAGGTAGAATGGAAGAGGATAAGTTGAATAGAGAATGAGGCATAATAGAGGTGGAGGGGTCGTGCTTTGGATTTTCCCTAGTCATCCAGTGAGGCCTAATTGGAAGATACATACTGGAGTATAAGAGAGCAGGCAAATCACCACGTGTATGCTGAAATGGACTCAATTTATTACAGATGTGACATAAGTATAAAATAACAGAAAAAACACAGGCCATTCAGTCTTTGGCCATCAGTCAGATGTTTCTGACAATCAATTAGAAACAGGTGACAATAAGTGAGGAGGGAAGAGGAAGAATGGGAATGGAGATGGAAAAGTGAGAATGCAGATGGAGGAGGAAGAGAAGGAGGAGTGAGAATAGAGATGGTGGAATGAGAATGGTGATGAAGTGAAACTGGAGATGGGTAAATGAGAATGTCGATAGAGGAGTATAAATGGGAATCAAGGAATGAGAAAGATGATGGAGTGAGAATGGAGAAGTGAGAATGTATATGGAGAAGTGAGAATAAAGATGGAGAAATGAGAATGGAGTTAAAGGAGTAAGAAAGGGAATGGAGGAGTGAGAATGGAGATGGTGGAATGAGAATGGCGATGGAGTGAGAATGGATATGGAGGAAGAAAAGAGAGAGGAGTGAGAAAGGAGATAAAGGTGGAGGGTGAAGATGGAGAAGGAGGAGATTTTATTATAGAGATGGAGGAGGAGAGTATTGAGAATGGAGAGGATAGATGATGGAAGAGGATAATATTTTAGGGGACCTTTTGGAGGGGTCTGCAAACCTTTTTTTAAACAGAATCTAGAAAGGAAATTACATTTTTATTAATTTAAAAACATATTTCTTTGTAAATGTCAGTGCTAAAAAAAAAAATACATACATATATAAAATTACTGTTCTTGGTCAAATAGATTTTGTTTTTAATCTTTAACTCACTGGGGAATCTTTAAATTCCCCAGGCTATTTTATTTTTTATAATATATATGGCAGAGGATCGTGCAACCATTTTGTTCTTCTCAAGTCTGTGGCAGAGACTTTTTTGTCCGTGAGCCATTCCGGCTGCTAGGCAAGTGAGAGAGGCTATCTGGGTGGGCAAAGATCTGTTGACTCAAGGTGTGTTTGTCTTCAGGATCTCAAATTCCTCAGTGATCTGCATAAGGTATCTGAACCCTCCTGCAACTCCCTTTCTACCTCTTTACTGCTACCTCTTCAAACGTTTTACAATAAAGCATGGAAATGTAACGAAGTGACTGGTGCATACATTGGTGGGCATAAGGCCTAATATAGACTCTAAGTCCCGTGTCTGGTGGAAATACAGGTAAGGGGGTGATGGCAAAGACCAAAATAAAATCAATCACTCCTTCGGGGGTAAGCACTACATATGGTTTTCTGAAGGTATTTCTGCTTTCCATGGCACATGAAGATATTTTATAATGTCCATTGCTGAGCACCTCTCAGTAGCATTGAGTGCCAAAAGATCCCAGAACATTTGCCTGGCTTCAAGAGAGAACTTCTTCCACTTTTCTGATGCTAAGGTAACATCCTTTCTGACTTGCCACCAAGCAAAGTCTCTGTACATTGGGTCACGTCTCTCTGCTCCTTTCCAAGGGTATGATCCAGTCATAGTAAAGTAAATGATGACACCAAAGGCCCAGATATCAATGCTCGGGAGTAGAAGCAACTGATCTCCTTGTTTACGGCTATACAGTTCCGGAGCCCTATACGGTGTGAAGCGGGATATAGCTGGTACTTCAGTACCCTGGAACCGTGTCAGTCCAAAATCTGCCAATTTAATAATATTACATTCAAAGTCCATTAGCAGAATATTGTCTGGCTTGATGTCACGGTGGACTATCCCTTTGGTGTGCATGTATTCCAAAGCACTGGCTATCTGAGGAACACATCGCTTTACTGTATCTTCATTTAAACCAACCTATGAAAAAAATAATAAAGGACAAAATTAGCCACTAGACACCAACATGGCAAAATATAGACACCAACATTGAAAAAAATGTAATCAAATAAGAAGACTATATTATCCATTATACAGCAACATAAAATATTAGCTAAATTCACTTGAAATGATACTTAAAGGAAACCTGTTGGTATACATATATGAGATTCACCATTGATGGTGCAAGATCCAGGACCATCATTCTTCACCTTGCTTCACAGCTGAGAAAGTTACATACCTAAAATCAAGGTTAATAATGAAATGATACAGTATCCCACCAACTCACTGTAATGAGTGGGGAGTCCTTAAACCTCTACTTTAAATACTTTAAAGAAATTAAAGACGGGGAATAAATATTTTCTTAATTTAAAGATTATTATTGTTTTCATACAAACTTACATTTGGTTTTATTAGGGAATAAAGAGTTCCAGCCGTCGCCACCTCCTGGACAAACGCATAGTCTCTACTTGTGTGAAAGGCAACTTCATGGGTCCTAATGATGTTGGGATGGCCGCTGAGGCAGATAGACATCCCATATTCCACCAGAAAGTTGTCCATTGAAACTTTCGCCTTGCTAAGCAGCTTCACGGCCACTAACTGACCTGTCAAACAGAGAGAGAGAGAGAGAGAGAGAAAAGAGACTTAGTAACATAAACCAAATGCAGAAGCTTGCTAAAAGCCCATTGAAGTGTGAAAGAAGCTTGATTAAATCTACAGCAGTGACTCGTTAAGATGAATAATCATCCCTCCAAAACTGGAAATGATGGCTGCTTTAAGAACTTACTTTGAAAGATACTTGTAAGTAACTTAAAAGAGCACTGCTCAAAGCAAGGTTAATGCTTTGTAAATGCTTCATATACACAATGTTCAGTATAATATTTACAGGCTAAATTTAAACAATTTATGTGCACACATGGCTTCAAAGTTGACCTACTGATTGTCTACAGATGAGCAATTTTTAGTTCCATTCAATTAATATGATTCAGAAGCATGACTAATACTAAGAAATTATTTTCCTGACATGAATTAATCTATAACATTTACCTGAACCCCGATGTTTGGCCAGGAGGACCTTTCCATATGAACCCGTCCCAAGTTCTTGGATCGGGTCAAAGTGTCCTGATACCTCCATCATCTTCAGGTTTTCAGAGGTCTGGGTGATGAGTTGAAGGACTTGCCTTGCGGTGTTCTTGGTCACCTCCTTGATGTTAGAAGCCATTCTGAAGTCACGACAAAAAAGAAAATACAGATTAGTTTCTCTTGACATTGTAATTATGATATCAAACAGCATTAAACATCCCTCTGAATATTGCCCAGCATATATGGTCAGGTTTTTACAACCATATGTATCCCAGTTGGGTAGATATCATAGTCTGTGTCGTCTCCAGTGATGGATACATATGACAGTTAAAAGCTGACAGAGATTACAAACCAAGAAATGAGTTTTGGTTGAAGCTGATCTCTAAACTACAGCACTAGTAGAGAGTGGCAGGTCAAAATTATCAACATTCTAGTTAATAGAAGTTCAAATGTCACTGGTATTGTAACAATAAGGCATAAGAGAAATTAACAAACACTTCCATGAAGACTAAAAACAAATTGGAATGGTGGAATTTGGAACCCAAACTAATATTTAAAACAATTACTAAACAAAAAAATGGATTGTGCTTTCACACCCAACTGTTGGATCATGGAAATGATCAAATAACCTAAGATTTCACACTTCAAATTTACTTCATAGATATATGAAGACAGAACATATCCATGTATGAGGTTGGTTATATTTAAAAAATAATTAAGTATTGCAAGATAATATGGATTTCCAATCCATGTGTGGATCTCTACTCTGACCATAAATGGGAAGAGAAAAAAAAAATCAAAATTTAAAGAAAATGAAAGAGTTTACCTATTTAACTCATTGCTAAGTTATCTGTTACAAAGAGTAGACAACAGGTTCTAAAAGAGAGATCCTGATATTTTAGAGGAAACTATAATGTTTTTAATGACTAACCTTAGAAAATGAAGCTGCAGGTGTTATCTCACTGGGTCTTCACTCGTGGAATCTTTGTAGACTTCCCAATGTGGTAAATCTTTTTCTTGAAATAGTTTCCGGATGAAGTAGTTAATGGAAATACAAACTCACTTTTGCTTCAAGTAAAAGTAAGATCAGTATGGACTGGATATTCTGTATGTGGGGTATATATGTGGGAAAGGGAATGGCTTTTGCTAATTGATGGGAGGATCTGATTGGCCAAAACACAGGAGCTGCTCATTAACATATGACTGGAGACTTTGGAAAGAGATCTAGAAGGGTGGAGCAGGTAAGTCCATATCAATGGGGTTTGTTTATTCTGTTTTTATGTGTAGAGGGTTGAAACCTGAGCCTGAAACTAAGTAATCTGAGAGATTTTAATAAATATTATGTAATGAAAAATATTATGTAATGAAAAATTAAGACAATCAAGCCACTACATTCCAAATATTCTAAGTCAAATATATAGGCACACTTTAACCATGTACATTCTATTCTTTAAACTTCTTTAAACAACAAAAATTCCCGATCACCAAAATCTTCACAAATGCTTTTCAGACTCTTGGGTGTACACTAATCTTATACAAGCAGAGGATTTATATATAAAATTTGAGGAGAAAACACACTTTTCTGCTATGGTGCTGCATTACTAGTAATTTTTAGTAGAATGGAACTGCTAAGAATCCCCCATGTGCTCCAACATTTATGTGTTTATTGAAGAGATCTGAAGGAACTTTCCTTGAAATTATGATATTTGTATCTTTACTGTCACAATGTATTTGTTTTATTTTGTTTCCACAATCTGTCTATGTTACTCTCAATGTTCACCTTGACATCACAAAATTGAAAACAGAGAGTGTGCCATTGTGGCAGACCCAGATCACATTGGGCGCTAAATTATTTTAACTAAAGAGAACATAAATCTCTTCACATGAGTAAAATCCAAAGTGTGTTGGGGGTAAAGGTAAGGAGGTGGCCTCACCAGTGTACCCCATGCTGCCAGATCTTATTACAAGGCATAGGGAACTATAGACCCAATGAGGAGGAAATGCAGGAAATACCCAGCTACTCTGTATTAGGTTGAATAATATAACATGACTGATAATGACCTTGTATAACAATAATAGATTGCTGGATTGTCATATTCATATTCAGGTCATTTTACTGTACCCAAAAATGTTGTTGTGGATGTACTTCCACTTAGATCTGCTTAGAGAAAGTGAGGTTATTGTTCGGGGGGGTTCAAGCTGATCAGATTCAGATTACCAGCAGTGATTGCCGCCATAGCAATACTATTTACTTGAAATGCGTACCTTGTTTTTTTTTTTGGGGGGGGGGTTATTAGAATAACTATAGGGAGAATGTACCACATGGTATGATAGACTGAACAGGAAACGTGTTTTGTTTGTTTTATTTTCCTAATTGTCTGTTTGTTTTATTAATAAGGTAAGATAATATTGTTTTTGTGGGTTGGTAGGTTTACATTTTTTTGAAAAGCCTTATTTTTTTTGCATGAAACTAAATCTAAAAGTAGCGTAAAGATTTTTGGTAATGTACACATTTTTAGAATCCTTATTTTTTGAAAAATGTAACTTTATAGAAGATACTTAAAGTGAATTTAGTTGTAGAGAAATTATAGTTGTACTTGTTTTTCTGTGCAATGTAAAAACGTTCTAGTGCATAAAGCTGTGTATGGTCAATGGACCAGAGTATGGAGTATTTTAAGTTTCTTCTGGCATACCCATGGGTATTTGTCTAAAGTTTAAATATTCCTTGCAATTAACACGCAATATTATCAGTAGTCAGTGTCTTTGCAGGCATACAATACTACAAACACTGTTGGTTGGTGGAAATGAAAGCCATTGTCATTGTCAAATGTTTTTATTGACTATCTAGGTGGTCACCTCTACTATTGTTTAAGTGTTGGATTGGAAGCCATTGTCATTGTCAAAAGTCTGCCTAGGAGATCTCCTCTACTATTGTTTGATTGTTTACTGTAATGACTGAATCCTGTCACCATTGTTCTCAGCTTCCCCTCTGTCTATTGTTTGTTGGGTGTAGACTGAAACCACTCAGGGTAGATCTTATTGTTATGGTAAATTTATGTGCCTCAGCACCTTGGCTGTACTGAATATTCCAGTCTCAGACAATTGGCTTAATCAAATTTTTGATTTTTTTTTTGTGTTATTTATTTTTCTTATAACTCCTTTTCTTGCATTAACTCAACTTGATAGTTTTACTCTGAAAAGTATCACAGTAAATACTTGAAGACATTGTGTACCATCTGCTAGAAATGGCTGCCATGTCTAATATGGAAAGCGTTATAGCTCATATTCTTAAGCATAAGAGCAATTCATTTGTATGTAAAGCTAAATTTAAAGATGCATTATACCCAGGGCAGCTTGCTAATTTTTTCCCCTAATTACTCTCCTAAATGCAGGAGATGCAGTTTCTCAGGTGACCTGGTTCATACTTGGTGGAGTTGCCCGAAACATTAGGACTTTTGGACAGCTGTTTTTCAGTAAATTACTACTCTAACTGCAAAACCCCGTACACACGGGCCAAATATCCGGCGGTATTGGGCAGTTCAATAGAAACCGTCCAACATTCAGAGCGTGTGTACGACAACTAACCCAGTTTTATTGTACAGCATTCACCAGCAGCAGTTTTGAAATGTATTTGCTTTTGAAGGCACAAGCTACAGATATGACATCCTTGTCTCAATACTTGGTTTGTCATTCACCCAGAACAATATGTCTGTGTGATATTTTCAATTACATGACATACACATGATTGTTCTAGGTCAGTGTCTCAACAAGTAGTGAAGAAACAATCAGAATGTTTGGAGATAAATCTATAGAAATAAGCATGGCAGCTCCAATATTCCTTTCCCAACAGGCTCTACTAATTCTTGTCCAAATATTGCTTTCACCACATGGAGAGGTCATAGATGTTCTCTTTTTTTTTTTTTTTTTTTTTTTAGGTTTTAAATTGTTTATTGAGGCAAAATGTTAAACATCAACAATTCTTTACCCACACAGGGGAGAAGAGCAGATATAATATTTTGAACATGTAGATACAAATATAAACGGATTTAACATGAAAATCTCTGCACTGTAGTTATTGACATCTGGAATTTCAATTCAGAAATAATGAAAGAGAGCTTCTATATGACCCAGTTGGGTATTCGCAACAAAAAGCCGACTGCCCCAGCGACCATACACCCCAAAACGGGATCATGCTGTGTCAGGGCACCATGGGCCCCGGTTCTCCGTTAATAAGTAAATTCCCAACAGTTCATGAAAATTGGTGCAATGCCAAACATTTAAGTTCTTGAAAATGATACTACAGTTTAAGAGTCGAGATCTCAGAACCAGTGTCTATTCTGCTAGGTTTTAAACTTATACAAGCGTGGGTGAAAAATAACATCTTTAAAGTAATATTCTAAAGGATCATAATAGGCATGTGTATAATCCTGTATCCTCAACTTCACACCCCACCATTCTGATTCGGTGGGAGAGAAAGCACGAAGAAAATTTTATTTTACTATGAAAAATAAAAAAAGAGAGAGATATAGTAAGAAAGAGAGAAAGAGAGAGAGATGAGAGGATTGAGTGGGGGGGGTTGCCAGGGCCCTCGAGGAGAGCTGTGTTAGAGTGTCAAGCAGCCGGGCAGGGGAACTTATTTAGCCGATTAAGAAACAAATTTAGGGATTAGAGGGTCACTCCCATATGGCGAGCCCACGGATCCCATATACGTTTGAATCTCTCAGTCTTGTCAAGAATGATGTTAGAAATTTTCTCTTGGTACATAATCCAGGAGATTTTCTGTTTGGCTATATGGAATGAAACTTTAGGAAGTTTCCATGCCCTGGCTATTGTAATTTTGGCTCCGATAAGAATATAGTGGATTAGAATCTGGTCATATTTAGGCGTTTTGGGGACTTTTTGGTTTAATAGGGCTACAGTTGGGTTTTGTGGGATCGCCAAGTCAGTGACTTTGCAAATTAGATTGAATATTTTGTTCCAGTAGCCTCTGATATGTGGGCATTCCCAAAAGATATGTAAGAGGGTACCCATATGTCCACATCCCCTAAAACATGTAGGGGAGGATTGTGGGTAGAACTTAGCTAACCTAGTGGGGACTAGATACCACCGTGTTATGATTTTGAGATCTGCTTCAGTAAGAGAGACATTTAGGATCCCCTTAAAAGCGGACGCGACATGGGAATGCCATGTATCGAGATCCCATTCAAATCCGACTTCACGCTCCCAGGTTGTCATATAGGTAGCTTTCTCCTGAGGTTCGGCTAAAGCTGAGTATATGAGAGAAATTCCCCCTTTCATGTCCATGGCTGAGGAGCACCACTGTTCATAGGGAGTGATATGAAGTGGAAGCGATTCCTGGGATAGGGTGGAGAGTAGGAAATGTCTCAGTTGGTGAAGGCGAAATTTTTCTGATTGGGGCATTTTGAGTTTGGATGTGCATTGTGCCAAAGTGAGGGGACCACTAGAGTTACAGAAATAAACTATTCTGTACATTCCCTTATCAAGCCACCATTGTGTTTGTGCCTGGAGGGAAGAGGGGATTATTAAAGATGTATGCCAAGGGTTTCCATGAAGATATTAGATTGTGTAGTTTGTGCATGGTGTCACACAATGTGAATGAATGTGAGAGGGAGGGGGAGAGGATCGACGGTCTAGTTTTATGGGGACGCCATAAAAGGTAATCTATAGTGAAATTGGGTATAGCTTGTCTTTCCATCTCTATCCATTCAGGTTTGGGGCCTCTGTAGTAGATGGCTGAAATCTGACTAAGATGTGCTGCCTGGTAGTACCACCAGAGATTGGGCAGTCCAAGACCTCCTTTTTTCCTTGGTCTAAAAAGAGTTTTTTTAGGGAGCCTGTGATTCGATTTATTCCAAATAAATTGGATGATCGAGGATTGTAACTTGGAGATATGAAATTTGGGGACAGGAATGGGAAGGGAGCGGAACAGGTACAGGATTTGCGGTAATAGTGTCATTTTGACTGCGTTTAATCTTCCTAGCCAAGATAATTTATGTAGTGACCATTGATCAAGATCAGAGTTGAGTTTTTTGAACATGGGGGGGTAGTTAAAGCTGTATAGTTGCTCTATTAGAGGGTTTAACTGAATACCTAAATATGTGATGGAATTTGAGCTCCATACAATTGGGAAGTGTTCCTTTAGGCTTTCCAAGATGCGTGATGGGGTGGATATGTTAAGTGCTATGGATTTGGACATATTCACTTGTAATCCCGAGATCCGTCCAAATTTATTAAGAAGGGAGAAAATATTGGGGGTAGAGACGAGGGGGGAAGTGATGAAGAGTAGGACATCGTCCGCGAATAGGGCACATTTGTGCGTTGACTGGCCACAGTTAAAGCCATGGATGTCGTGGTGATTCCTTATTGCAATAGCTAAATTTTCTATGCCAATGGCAAAGAGCAAGGGTGATAAAGGGCAACCTTGTCTAGTCCCTTTGGTTATGGGGAAGGGTTCAGATAAATGGCCTTGGATCCTAATCTGGGCTCTGGGTTGGGAATAGAGAGCTGCAAGGAGATTTAAGAAATGGGAGCCGAAACCCCATCGCTCTAATGTTCCGAAAAGATAAGGCCATGTAATGGAGTCAAAAGCTTTTTGGAGGTCTATAGATAAGAGGTAGCCTTCTTGGGGTGGATTACCATCCCATTTTGACTGCAGTATAGATATGACATCTATTGCTCTCCTTATCTGGTCCGGACCCTGCCTCCCTGGTATAAAACCCACTTGGTCTCTATGAACGTATGTTCCTATAAAGGAGCCTAGTCTGTTGGAAAGGATTTTGGTTATTATTTTCAGGTCATTGTTCATGAGGGATATAGGTCTGTAATTGCTGACCAAGCTCTGATCTTTTCCCGGTTTGGGTATGACTGAGATATAGGCTAGGTTTGTCGCTGAGTCTACAGGTGATTCTTTGTTAAGGGAATTAAAGAGCCGGACCAGATAAGGAGCTAGAGAGGCTCCAAATTTTTTGTAGTACAATGACGAGAACCCGTCTGGGCCTGGGGCTGAGCCCATTCTAGTTTCTTTTATAACTTCCATAACCTCCTCTATAGAAATAGGGGCTTCCATTAGGGCGTGATGAGAATCAGATATTTTGGGGAGGGGGATACTATCAAAAAATTTGTTGAGTTTCTGGGCATTATCCTGACTAGGATAGGAATATAGCTTGGAGTAGAATGAGTGGAATGTTTCTAGTATTGTCTTGGGGTTTTGTGTTAGAGAACCTGAAATGGATTTAATTTTGGGTAGAGCTTGGTGTCTATATCTGGAAGAAAGTTTTGAGGCCAGTTGGGGGCCAAACTTATCGGCATTAAGATAAAATCTTCCACTAACCCATTTGAGGTGTTTTTCTGCAGTAGATGTGAGAGCAGTGTTTAATGCAATCCTAGAAGCATCCATTTTGGCCAGAGACGCGGGTGTGGGGTGTTGCTTGTGCTGTTTACAGATGAATTGGAATTCTTTTTGCAATTTTTTTATGTCAATTTTTTTTTCTCTTTTTAGTTTCGCTGCAAGTTGTATAAGGTTACCCCTTATTACTGTTTTATGTGCTTCCCATAAAGAGCCTGGAGAAATCTCCGGTGTGTCATTAAGGCGGAAGTATTCTAAGATGTCTTTTTCTATCATGGTGCTGTGTACAGGGTTGGATAGGAGAGCTTCATTGAGGCGCCACTGTGGTGGGCTTCTTGTGTGTAGGAACCTGCATAGCTTGGTGGAGACCAGTGAATGGTCAGACCAGGGGACTTCGTTAATTACTGCCCGAGATGCTAGGTGAATGTCAGTGGTGTGTATAAAAATATGATCTATACGTGCATATGTTCTGTGGGGGGCTGAGAAGTGAGTATAGTCTTTGGCACTAGGGTTTAACTCTCTCCATACATCAATCAGACCCAAAGAGTGCAGAAGTTGAGCAATACGAAGGCTCTGATTGGGGGGCCTTTTGAGCTTCGAGTGGCTTTTTGTTGATTTGTCAAGCATATGATCAAAGGCAATATTTGAGTCCCCTCCCATGATCACCTTGCCCTCCAAATGTGGGGAGAGCGAGTTGAGCATAGATGAGAAGAAAGAAGCCTGTCCCCTATTAGGAGCATAATATGATACCATGGAGAGAGTTGCACTGTTTATTTGACCTTTCACAAGTATGTATCTTCCCTCTTCGTCCTTAATGATTTTGGTCAAGGAAAATGGTGTGCGTTTGGAAATAAGTACAGCTACTCCTCTTTTTTTGTCATCTGCATTGGCCAAGTAAAAGTTGGGATAATTACGGTGCAGGAAAGATGGGTTGAAAGATTTCGGGAAGTGAGTTTCTTGGATGAGTATAACATCTAACCCTCTGGAGTGGTAGCTATGGAAGGCTTTGCGCCTTTTTACTGGGGAGTTTAGTCCCTGAGCGTTGTGGGTTGCTATTTTAAGAGATGACTGTGGGGTAGGTTCGTTAGCCATGGACATTGTGTGAGGTATTCATCAATAAGATACGGGTTCTTACCCAATCTAGGGTTGGGGTATCATCCGTCCTTGGATTGTGATCTCGGCCATGGAATCTCGGATATTTTGCTTGGTCAGCTCTCCTCGAAGGCACCTAGGTGGGAGGAAGAAAGGGTGGGGAAAAGAGCAGGACAGAGAATAACGGGAGAAAAGAATAGAACCAACTGAAAGAGAAGGAGTCCAGTGTGTAAAAAGGAACCCTGGATCCTTTAATTGCAGGGTCAGAATCCTGCGCTGAGCCCCTAAATTAAAGAGCTCAGTAAAATATGGACGGCCCAAAATAGGGTCGTACGTCTATTGTGACCAAGGGGCAGAAATTTCCTCTCGGTTACAATAGGTGGAGTGGCATGTGGAGCCGCTCCGGCGTCAGAGCATTTGTTAGAAACAATGAAAAAGATATTAAAAAAAAAGTAAAAAAGCTAATGGAGAAATCTCCCTATAGCAGGAGCTAATATTAACATAGCATGAGCGAACTAGAGTGTTTTCCAATTACTATCTCTAAATAAAAGGGCAAACTCCCCTTTGTAAACTGGACAAAGAAAAACTAGCACCACTTGTATACACTGTAATCAAGAGAATGACCGGCGTCATATCATGTTGGATAAATCTGTTACTCAAAATAACACAGTATGGGGGGGCAGGGAAGGGAGGGGGAAAGGTGAAGGGTGGGAGGTAAGGAAAATGAGGGGGGGTGAGTCTTATGGGGGTTTGAGGTGTTCCAAGATAAGGCCCAAGCCTGAGACCTAAAAGGAAAAAATAAAAGTTAGAAAGTTTTTGGCAGTCCTCCTAAGATGAAGGGAAATTCTGCATCCAGTGCTTCAGAAGAGATTGGCAAAAAACAGCTAAAGGAGGTCAGGTCTTGAAAAAGACCAGGAGTGTGTAGGAGAAGCCTCTACACATTTACTGTGGGATGATTTGAGCTACGTGAGAAGATGATAGCAGAGTTCATCTGGGGGGCATGGATTCCCGTTGTTTCTTTGTTTGTTGTTTCACCCACAGTGGGGTAAGGGGGCTGCTTGGAGGGGGCCGTTTAGACGAAGCTGATCGATTTTCTACGTTGTGTGGAGGTATATCTTGAGGTATTAGCCCGAGGCGAAGGAGCAATTGCTCGTCCATTTGGAAATTCGAAAAGCCGTAGGATTTCTCTTTGTAGTTGAATTGCAGCCGGAAAGGAAATGTCCATCTATAGTTGATCATTTTCTGTGAGAGCACTTCTAAGAGTGGTCTAAGTGATCTTCTTTTTTGAATCGTGGTCGGTGAGATGTCAGCGAAAATCTGGATTTTATTGCTAAACAGGGTGATGTCATCTTTGTAGCGGGATATTTTCATGACCTCTTCTTTTACCCCGTAAAAGTGTGTCTTGACCACTATATCCCTGGGGAGTCCATCTTGGCGGGGGGGTTGAAGCACTCTGTGGGCCCTGTCCAATTCGAGCTTGTCATCTGCAATGTCAGGGATGATTTCTTTGATTAGGGCTTTAACTGTGTTAGGGATATCCATGTTGGCTTCAGGGATACCTCACACTCTAAAGTTATAGCGTCTGCTTCTGTTCTCCAGGTCTTCAATTTTGGCCAGAGCATTCTCAAGTTGATCCTGTAGAGAATGGATACAGGTGGCATGTTGGTTGGTGCGTGCTGCAGAATCATCTACAGCCTGTTCAATAGCGTCCATTCTTGCCCCTAGACTCTGGAGATCTGCTTTAATCGATGTAGTGATTTGCATGGCGTTTTGTGCTAGCCCTGTAGCAAGCATGTCCGAGAAGCAGTTAAGCAGTTGTGCCATCTCTGGGGGATGATTATTGGTGATGGGGGAGGCCTGTGGGGAGTCTGCAATGGTGTCAGGGGAATTAAGAAGGGGAGAATAAGGGTTGCCGTTCTGCATTCTGCTGAGGAGAGATTCGGTGGACGCAGGTGATGCCAAGTAGCTTTGGGCCCCCATAATGTTACTCACTTGTGCCGTGGATGGTGTGGATAACGCTGGAGGATACACCGGGCCTTGTATGTTAGCAGTGTCTCCGCATGGAGTAGTTGCAGCCGCCATCTTGGAAGGTCCCGGGGGGAGCTAGGCCAAAGTTCAGCTGCCTATTAACGTCTTTCTTCTGCTGGGATCCGGACATTTAGGCTGGTGCCCAGATGTAAGAGGGTCTGATACCTGGTCCTCCTGCCAAGATCCGCTAAATATAGCGCTTATGCTGAGCTCTGGAGGGCCGGAGCGGTGCGGAGCTCTCAGTAAGCGTGTCGCCCCGGAGGTCCCGTGCATGCGCACTCCGGTGATAGGTGTTCTTATCGTTGGAAGGAATTCTTGCTTGGTGAGGGTCAGGTGTTAATGTTTTTTATTTTTTTTTATGGCAACTCTTGTACAGGTTACTAATGTTACCATCTTTGTGTGTTCCAATATTGATATCAGCAGTGTAATATTCCTTTAAATTTCGTACCTGGGGGGTGTCTATAGTATGCCTGTAAAGTGGCGCATGTTTCCCATGTTTAGAAAAGTCTATCAGCAAAATGACATTTCTAAAGGAAAAAAAAAGTCATGAAAAACTACCATCACTAGCACCAGCTATAATGAATTGTCAATCCGGCAATACACATAAAAGGTCATTGACAAAAACGGCATGGAATTTCCCCACAGGGGAACCCCGAACCAAAAAAAAAAATATCCATAAGATCCATAATATCCAAATCCATACCAGACCATGCAGGATATGGATTTTAATGGGAACCCCACGCCAAAATAAAAAAATGGCATTGGGTCCCCCCAAAAATCCTTATCAGAACCTTATCCAAGCACTCAACCTGGCAGGCCGCAGGAAAAGAGGGGTGGATGAGAGAGCGCTCCCCCTGAACCGTACCAGGCCCTCAACATTGGGAAGATGCTTTGAGGTAGCCCCCCAAAGCACCTTGTCTCCATGTTGATGGGGAGAAGGGCCTCATCTCCACAACCCTTTTTATGATGGTTGTGGGGGTCTGCGGGCGGGGGGCTTATCGGAATCTTGAAGCCCCCTTTAACAAGGGGACCCCCAGATCCTGCCCCCCCCTGTGTGAATTGGTAATGGGGTACAAATATACCCTTACCATTTCACAAAAAAAGTGTCAAAAATGTTAAAAAAGACAAGAGACGGTTTTTGACTATTCCTTTAATAATTTATTCTTCTTTCTTCTGGTCTTCCTTCGGCGTTCTTCTTCTTCCTCTGTCTTCTTCTTCCCCCGCATCTTCCTCCGCTTTCTTCTCCGGTCTTCTCATCCGGCATCTCCATTGGGATTTCCCCGTGTTGTCAGAGGGGGCGGGGTCACCCTGCTTACGTAAATGGGTGAACCTGCCCCTTCTGACAACACAGGGAAATCCATAGGGATATCCTTGTGGGTCAGAGGAGTTCAGGGTCACCGGGTGGCCCCGCCCTCAATTATATAAGAACTGTCACCTCAACAGAAGCGTCACACAGCGAAACACTCCCACTGAGGTGGCTCATGTGGGGGACGAAGGCGGAGAAGCCAGAGGAAGATGCCAGACGAGAAGACAGGAGAAGGAAGCGGAGGAAGACACGGGGTAAGAAGAAAATGGAGGAAGAAGAAGAAAACCGAAGGAGGACCAGAAGAAAAAAGATGGAAGAAGAAATGGGGAAAGAAGAAGAAATTAATAAAGGAATTGTCAAAAACCGTCTCTTGTTTTTTTTTAACATTTTTGACACTTTTGTGAAATGGTAGGGGTACAATTTGTACCCCATTACCAATTCACACGGGGGAGCCTGGGATCTGGGGGTCCCCTTGTTAAAGGGGGCTTCCAGATTATGATAAGCCCCCCAACTGCAGACCCCCACAACCACCAGGCAAAGGTTGTAGGGATGAGGCCATTTTGTTCTTCTCAAGTCTGTGGCAGAGACTTTTTTGTCCGTGAGCCATTCCGGCTGCTAGGCAAGTGAGAGAGGCCTATCCGGGTGGGCAAAGATCTGTTGACTCAAGGTGTGTTTGTCTTCAGGTTCTCAAATTCCTCAGTGATCTGCATAAGGTATCTGAACCCTCCTGCAACTCCCTTTCTACCTCTTTACTGCTACCTCTTCAAACGTTTTACAATAAAGCATTGGAAATGTAACGAAGTGACTGGTGCATACATTGGTGGGCATAAGGCCTAATATAGACTCTAAGTCCCGTGTCTGGTGGAAATACAGGTAAGGGGGTGATGGCAAAGACCCAAATAAAATCAGTCACTCCTTCGGGGGTAAGCACTACATATGGTTTTCTGAAGGTATTTCTGCTTTCCATGGCACATGAAGATATTTTATAATGTCCATTGCTGAGCACCTCTCAGTAGCATTGAGTGCCAAAAGATCCCAGAACATTTGCCTGGCTTCAAGAGAGAACTTCTTCCACTTTTCTGATGCTAAGGTAACATCCTTTCTGACTTGCCACCAAGCAAAGTCTCTGTACATTGGGTCATGTCTCTCTGCTCCTTTCCAAAGGTATGATCCAGTCATAGTAAAGTAAATGATGACACCAAAGGCCCAGATATCAATGCTCGGGAGTAGAAGCAACTGATCTCCTTGTTTACGGCTATACAGTTCTGGAGCCCTATACGGTGTGAAGCGGGATATAGCTGGTACTTCAGTACCCTGGAACCGTGTCAGTCCAAAATCTGCCAATTTAATAATATTACATTCAAAGTCCATTAGCAGAATATTGTCCGGCTTGATGTCACGGTGGACTATCCCTTTGGTGTGCATGTATTCCAAAGCACTGGCTATCTGAGGAACACATCGCTTTACTGTATCTTCATTTAAACCAACCTATGAAAAAAATAATACAGGACAAAATTAGCCACTAGACACCAACATGGCAAAATATAGACACCAACATTGAAAAAAATGTAATCAAATAAGAAGACTATATTATCCATTATACAGCAACATAAAATATTAGCTAAATTCACTTGAAATGATACTTAAAGGAAACCTGTTGGTATACATATATGAGATATATGAGATTCACCATTGCTGGTGAAAGATCCAGGACCATCATTCTTCACCTTGCTTCACAGCTGAGAAAGTTACATACCTAAAATCAAGGTTAATAATGAAATGATACAGTATCCCACTAACTCACTGTAATGAGTGGGGAGTTCTTAAACCTCTACTTTAAATACTTTAAAGAAATTAAAGACGGGGAATAAAATAAATTAATTTAAAGATTATTATTGTTTTCATACAAACTTACATTTGGTTTTATTAGAGAATAAAGAGTTCCAGCTGTCGCCACCTCCTGGATAAATGCATAGTCTCTACTTGTGTGAAAGGCAACTTCATGGCTCCTAATGATGTTGGGATGGCCACTGAGGCTGATAGACATCCCATATTCCACCAGAAAGTTGTCCATTGAAACTTTTGCCTTGCTAAGCAGCTTCACGGCCACTAACTGACCTGTCAAACAGAGAGAGAGAGAGAGAGAGAGAAAAGAGAATTAGTAACATAAACCAAATGCAGAAGCTTGCTAAAAGCCCATTGAAGTGTGCCAGAAGCTTGAGTAAATCTACAGCAGTGACTCGTTAAGATGCATAATCATCCCTCCAAAACTGGAAATGATGGCTGCTTTAAGAACTTACTTTGAAAGATACTTGGAAGTAACTTAAAAGAGCGCTGCTCAAAGCAAGGTTAATGCTTTGTAAATGCTTCATATACACAATGTTCAGGATAATATTTACAAGCTAAAGTTAAACAATTTATGTGTACACGTGGCTTCAAGGTTGACCTACTGATTGTCTACAGATGAGCAATTCTAGTTCCATTCATTTAATTTGATTCAGAAGCATGACTAATACTAAGAAATTATTTTCCTGACATGAATTAATCTATAACATTTACCTGAACCCCGATGTTTGGCCAGGAGGACCTTTCCATATGAACCCGTCCCAAGTTCTTGGATCGGGTCAAAGTGTCCTGATACCTCCATCATCTTCAGGTTTTCGGAGGTCTGGGTGATGAGTTGAAGGACTTGCCTTGCGGTGTTCTTGGTCACCTCCTTGATGTTAGAAGCCATTCTGAAGTCACGACAAAAAAGAAAATACAGATTAGTTTCCCTTGACATTGTAATTATGATATCAAACAGCATTAAACATCCCTCTGAATATTGCCCAGCATATATGGTCAGGTTTTTACAACCATATGTATCCCAGTTGGGGAGATATCATAATCTGTGTCGTCTCCAGTGATGGATACATATGACAGTTAAAAGCTGACAGAGATTACAAACCAAGAAATGGGTTTTGGTTGAAGCTGATCTCTAAACTGCAGCACTAGTAGAGAGTGGCTGGTGAAAATTATCAACATTCTAGTTAATAGAGGTTCAAATGTCACTGGTATTGTAACAAGAGAATAAGAGAAATTAACAAACACTTCCATGAAAACTAAAAACAAATTGGAATGGTGGAATTTGGAACCCAAACTACTATTTAAAACAATCACTAAACAAAAAAAATGGATTGTGCTTTCACACCCAACTGTTGGATCATGGAAATGATCAAATAACCTAAGATTTCACACTTCAAATTTACTTCATAGATATATGAAGACATAACATATCCATGTATGAGGTTGGTTATATTTAAAAAAGAATTAAGTATTGCAAGATAATATGGATTTCCAATCCATGTGTGGATCTCTACTCTGACCATAAATGGGAGGAGAAAAAAAATCAAAATTTAAAGAAAATTAAAGAGTTTACCTATTTAACTCACTGCTAAGTTATCTGTTACAAAGAGTAGACAACAGGTTCTAAAAGAAAGATCCTGATATTTTAGAGGAAACTATAATATTTTTAATATATAGAGAAAGGGATTTGGGACTTTAAAATGAAGCAGTTGAAATGCGGAGGATTAAAATTGTAAATTTATTAATCATAGTAAATATAGTAAAAGAATTTCATATATATATATATACACATACAGAAATAATTGGCACAAAAATATAGGCATGATCGATGGACAAGTATACACAATTGAGTACATGGTTCCACAGAGTAAATGGTGGTCAAGGTGGTATTGGTACAAAATAACATATAGCTTATAGGTGTCAGGGGTGGCATGTCCGGTAACTGACAATAAAGTTACATGGAGAAATACTGTAGTCATAATATTATTGAAAAAATGATGGCATCAAATGCAGGAGGCGGAGCAGACATGCATTGTTAGAGCTCCACACCGCTGAGGAGAGAAGAGAAGGACAAAGTGGAGCCTGAAGGCTCAAAAGGTATCCATTTGAACCTTTTTGCCCCAGGGAACAAACTGTGAAAGTTTGGGCAGGAAATATGGTACTGGGAGGAAACCGTGGCAGAAATAAAAATCACCTCACAAAGAGCTCACAGGCACTCACTGCAGCTGAAGCAGCTCCAGTCACCTCACAATATACAGCATCAGGGCGCTCTCACAGACAGAAAATGTCACAGCAAGACTCTCCATTTGAGTCAGATACAGAACAAATCCTCTCACAAACTTCTCCACAAGCCTCCTCAGTATCCCCAGTAATATTATTACAATTTGAAAAGATGCTTCATAAGGCTTTAAAACAAACCTCAGACCAAATAACAAAAAGCCTAACCAAAGAAATAAGAGAGCTGGGAAACCGCACCGCAGCCTTAGAAATAAAAATGGATGAAATTGAAATTACAACCCAAGAAAATATAACAGAATTGGAACAATTAAAAAAAGAGAATTTAATACTTCAAACTAAGCTCGAAGATTACGAAAATAGAGCCAGATGTTCAAACTTGCGCATAAGGGGAATACCTGAAACTGTGACAGACCTGCAATCTACTATTACTGCTCTATTACAAGAACTAAAGCCAGATATCCCTATTGAACGTTTAGAACTGGACAGAGTACACAGAGCCCTCACAGCCAAAAAGAAAGATGGACCCTCACGTGATATAATCACAAAATTTCATTATTACAGAACGAAAGAACAAATACTAATTGCTGCAAGAGAAAAAAAAGGAACTTAATTTTCAAGAACACAATTATCAAATTTTTGCTGACCTATCCCAACTTACTATTACTAAAAGACGATCCATGAAACCCCAACTAATAGAACTGCAATGCCACAACATTATGTATCAATGGGGCTTCCCCTTTTCAGTCAGATTTAACTACCAAGGTACAATTTACAGAAGCAGATCAGCAGATGAACTACAACAAACCCTTTTAAAATTAAATCTGACAGAACCCACAAGCAGCAACACTCCCACATGCAGAAGAATGGCATCATCTTCACCTTCAGGCAGCACCCAGAAAATTTCAGAACAAAATGGGAATCATCATTCTCACAAAAGAGGCCGTTATGCCACATCATCCATGGACCAAGAAGATTCAATGGACTGACATCCTAATTCCTGATATCTCTTCATTTATTATACTAAAAGATGGTTCTCTATAAAAAACCTATATTTATAACTGAATGTAACTGCATTCTGATAGTCACACACTGTGTGGGATCATGTTACATTCCAGTTATATTTCTTATTACTTCTGATTCATATAGCCTTAGAATATATAAGTGAAATAAGGAAATTCTTGTTCAGTTATATATTATCAGGTAATAACAATAGATTTATTACTTTTTAGGACAAATATGTTCAATAAGCCAGAAGTAATGGAAGCTTTTTCTTTCTTTTCTTAAAACAAATATATTATTACCTAACTAGTTCCTAGAATTATGTTTTCGTTTATTCTAATCTGAAGCAATACAACCTCAATTTTATGAGTTAACATATCTAAACAGTTACATATGAATAAAATATGTAATTGTTTACTCTAAAAGGGTTAAAATCCCAAAATAATTCAAACTATCTTCATCAATACCAAAGTTATTAACAGTACCTTTCTAACTGAATTATTTAGCCTAGGGCAAGACTAACCATATACAACCACCCTGGAATAAATAATTTCAACAAAAACTATATTCTGCACTCCAATTAATGAAACATCATTTTGATGTCTTTTGACATAGCACTTCTCTCCTGTAAGCGGAAGATCCGTGTACCCCCATTAGCCCTCCTCATTCTCCCAACCATATTATGTGGGAGTGTGACGATGGCACTTATTCCCCTGAGAGAAATATTTATTCTCTTTCACGGGTAAATTGTGATTACTTGCAAAAAATAAACCAGTGAATTCTGGAGTAAAGAGTAAACAAAAAACATATGAGATTAGATGATACATTGTATAAATTCTTTTCTATCTATTCATCTCTTCAGTCCACACAGGTTGATCTGCGCAGTCAGCTCTGCATAACAAAAAGTAAGTCAAAACTATTTGATCTATTGCCATGGCACCACTGAATATACTTTCCCTGAATGTTCAGGGAATAAATGTCCCTCAAAAAAGGACCAAAGCCTTCCGTACTTTCCATAACAAGAAGGCTCACATAGTATGCCTCCAAGAAACACACTTCACCAAAGATTCTACTCCAAAATATATTTCTCCTTTTTATCAACAAATTTACACGGCTTCTGCCTGTACCAAGCAAAGGGGAACTCTAATTGCATTTCACCGATCCACACCATTCACCTTATCATCAGAAATTAAAGACCCAGAAGGTAGATACCTGATACTCATGGGTTATATAATGGATACAGCAATCACGGTGATTTCCTACTACGCTCCTAACAAACAACCTACACCATTCCTCTCACATATATTACAAGTGATTAATACACACAAAATAGGAACAGTGATAATGTGTGGGGATTCGAACCAGGTCCTCCTCCCATTTCTAGATAAATCACCTTTTACACCATCCAAAATAACCTCTAGATTACCTTTTTCTCAACTTCTTTCCAAATACAATCTGGTAGATTCATGGAGAGAAAGTAACCCAATGAAAAAGAAATTCACTTATTTCTCGCACCCTCATCAAACCTTCACCAGAATAGATCATATTTTTCTAACAATAGGAATGATACCAGAAATTATTGCATCAGATATAATTCCGATTCCATGGTCTGACCATAATGCAGTATACACTACTATAGCCTCAGCCATACCAAAAGCGCATGACCCAACGTGGTACTTACTGGACATAATGCTCAAACACCCACTACATCAGATGGCCATTGAACAAGCTTTAAAGGAATACATATCAATTAATAATACAACAGACATCTCCCCAATAACACTGTGGGAAGCTCATAAGCCTGTCTTGCGTGGTACAATACAAAGACAAATGGCACTATTTAAACGGGAACGCAAAAATCTAGCAAAAAAACTAGAACTCATTTTTAATGCAGCCTACATATCATTTCAAGATAATCCATCTCAGAGTACAAAATCTCATCTGGAAAAATCTAGATTGGATTACGATCTATTTCTCACTGAGTCAGTTGATAAATCCCTCAAACGCTCCAAACACAATTTCTACATGAATACAAACAAACCAGGTACATATTTGGCTTGGGCATTAAATTCAACTAACAAATCTTTCAAACCAATACGTTTGAAATTATCAAAAAATGTTTATACTTGTAATCCAGTTAAAATAGTCCATAAATTTCACTCACATCTCGCAACTTTATACAAGACAAACAATGAATTTAATCCTACAGAAGCTGAATCCTTCTTCTCAAAAATAACCTTACCTGAGTTATCTCAGAATCAAAAAAGCAGTTTGGATGAGCCTATAACTATAGATGAAGTTGCTAACGCCATAAAAGACCTAAAACTTAACAAAAGACCAGGCCCAGACGGCTACTCGGCTTTATACTATAAAACATTCTCAGAAATACTCTCTCCCATTCTCACTGAAACTTTTAACAAACTTCTAGATGGACATTCTTTTCGGCAAGAAACACTAATGGCAATTGTTTGTATGATCCCAAAACCCCTTTCTGATGATACTTCCTGTGTGAATCGGCCTATCTCTCTGTTAAACCTCGATATTAAATTATTAGCAAAAATAATAGCAAAACGCCTCAATAGCATTATAGGAAGATTAATACATAGAGATTAGGGATGAGCTTCGTGTTCGAGTCGAACCCATGTTCGACTCGAACATCGGCTGTTCGATCGTTCACCGAATTGCGAACGATATGGGCCGTTCGCGCCAAATTCATGTGGCGCGTCACGGCCCATAATTCACTGCGGCATCACAGTGCATTGCTTGCTGATGATTGGCCAAGCATGCACTATGACCCACATGCTTGGCCAATCACAGCGCCGCCTTAACAGAGAGCCATAATTGGCCAAAGCCAAGGAGGCTTTGGCCAATTATGGCTCAGGGGATTTAGTACACGCCCCACACTATATAAGGCCGCCTGCACGGCGGCCCTGTGCAGTGTGTTCCGGTGTGCTTAGAGAGAGAGAGAGACAGTGTCATTTCATTTGAGTTAGCTAGATTAGGCAGGACAGTCAGTCAGTTAGCTGCACTTAAAGTGTATTGTGTATATATATGCATCCCAGGTGTTGTGTGTGTATATATATATATATATATATATATATATATATATATATATATATATATACACTGTATTCAGTTTAGCTAGATCCGTTCCTGTTATCTTCTAGACCATTTACATTTAGTGCAGTGCGTCCTGCTCACAGTGTTCAGCTAGATCCGTTCCTGTTATATTCCTACTGACAGGCAGGCTTGTCTTGTTACAGTATTTTGAAGAAAATTACTGGTGTTCTTTTGATCCTATTAGTACCACAGTCAGGCAGCTAGACTATTTACATTTAGTGCAGTGCGTCCTGCTCACAGTGTTCAGCTAGATCTGTTCCTGTTATCTTCTTACTGACAGGCAGGCTTGTCTTGTTACAGTATTTTAAAGAAAATTACTGGTGTTCTTTTGATCCTATTAGTACCACAGTCAGGCAGCTAGACTATTTACAGTTAGTGCAGTGCGTCCTGCCCACAGTGTTCTGCTAAACCTTCAAGTAAGTGGGGTGCGTCCTGCTCACAGTGTTCAGCTAAACCTACAAGTTAGTGGGGTGCGTCCACCTCACAGTGTTCAGCTAAACCTACAAGCTAGTGGGGTGCGTCCTGCTCACAGTGTTCAGCTAGATCCGTTTCTGTTATCTTCTTACTGACAGGCAGGCTTGTCTTGTTACAGTAAATACAGCTACCTGAAGAAAATTGCTGGTGTTCTTTTGATCCTATTAGTACCACAGTCAGGCGGCTAGACTATTTACAGTTAGTGCAGTGCGTCCTGCTCACAGTGTTCTGCTAAACCTACAAGTTAGTGGGGTGCGTCCACCTCACAGTGTTCAGCTAAACCTACAAGCTAGTGGGGTGCATCCTGCTCACAGTGTTCAGCTAGAACCGTTCCTGTTATCTTCTTACTGACAGGAAGGCTTGTCTTGTTACAGTATTTTAAAGAAAATTACTGATGTTCTTTTGATCCTATTAGTACCACAGTTAGGCAGCTAGACTATTTACAGTTAGTGCAGTGCGTCCTGCTCACAGTGTTCTGCTAAACCTACAAGTTAGTGGGGTGCGTCCTGCTCACAGTGTTCAGCTAAACCTACAAGATAGTGGGGTGCGTCCTGCTCACAGTGTTCAGCTAGATCCGTTTCTGTTATCTTCTTACTGACAGGCAGGCTTGTCTTGTTATAGTAAATACAGCTACCTGAAGAAAATTGCTGGTGTTCTTTTGATCCTATTAGTACCACAGTCAGGCAGCTAGACTATTTACAGTTAGTGCAGTGCGTCCTGCTCACAGTGTTCTGCTAAACCTACAAGTTAGTGGGGTGCGTCCTGCTCACAGTGTTCAGCTAAACCTACAAGATAGTGGGGTGCGTCCTGCTCACAGTGTTCAGCTAGATCCGTTTCTGTTATCTTCTTACTGACAGGCAGGCTTGTCTTGTTACAGTAAATACAGCTACCTGAAGAAAATTGCTGGTGTTCTTTTGATCCTATTAGTACCACAGTCAGGCAGCTAGACTATTTACAGTTAGTGCAGTGCGTCCTGCTCACAGTGTTCTGCTAAACCTACAAGTTAGTGGGGTGCGTCCACCTCACAGTGTTCAGCTAAAGCTACCTGTAGAAGGTTGGTGGTGTTCTCATACTACAGGCAGGCAGTTGATTTTGCTAGCTGCAGTATCAGTACATATATATATATATATATATATATATATATATATATATATATATATATCCCAGCTTAGTGCAGCTACAGGCCATTAGTATGTCTGGAAGGCCAAGAAGGAGAGGCAGACAGTCACAAGCCAATAAGAGAGGGCAAGCAGGCTCTGTGTCTAGTGCTGGTCGTGGAGACGGTGCATCCTCATCAGCACGTGGCCATGGCACACGCTTGGCCTTTTTTTCGGCAGCTGGCCATGTTGAGCCGCAACATGCGGAAGACTTGGTCGAGTGGATGACCAAGCCGTCCTCATCCTCCTCATCCTCTCTCACCCATGCCCAGGGTACTTTGTCTGGCAAAGCAGCGGCCTCTTCCCTCGGCTCAATGTCATCAGTGACTCCTTCCCTAGCCCCACCATGTCCTCCTGAGGAGTCCCTCGAACTGTTTGACCACAGTGTTGGGTACATGCTCCAGGAGGATGCCCAGCGTTTGGAAGGCTCTGATGATGATACTGAGCTCGATGAAGGCAGTAACACGAGCATGGACAGAGGGGGTGCCCAAGAAGGACAGCAATCTGGCAGTCATGCTCCCCCTGCTGCAGCATACTGCCAGGTTTGCTCCAGTGATGAGGAGGGAGGGGATGATGAGGTCACTGACTCAACGTGGGTGCCTGATAGGAGAGAGGAGGAGGAGGCGGCACATCACCAACGAGGCAGGATGCCCTCCAGGGGCCAGCCTAAGGGCAGCACATTGACTGCATCACACCCCAAAGCTCCACATGTGCAGGGCGCTGCAGTCTCTGCGCGTTATTCAAAAAGTTCTTTGGTGTGGGCCTTTTTTGAGACGAGTGCATCAGATCGCACCGCTGCTTTTCGCAACATATGTCTCAAGCGTATCTCGCGTGGCCAAAACATCTCCCGCTTGGGTACCACATGCTTGACCAGACATATGTTGACCTGCCATGCAGTTCGTTGGCAAGTGTATCTAAAAGACCCACACCAAAGAACAAAGAGGACCTCTGCTTGCTCCTCATCAGCTGAGATTTCCAACCCCACTAGACCTTCAGTCCTCTCTGAGACCTGCACTGAGAGGAATGAAGGTGTAGAATTAGGTGTGTCACAGCCACGTACTTGTGGGCAATCTGATTTTGGTACACCGATGTCAGATTGTACCAGGCAAATTTCCCTGCCCCAGCTGCTGCACCACCGAAAGAAGTTTGCTCCCAGCCATCCACATGCCCAGCGGTTGAATGCTAGCTTGGCAAAATTGCTAGCACTTCAACTGCTGCCTTTTCAGTTGGTAGACTCTGCCCCCTTCCGTGAGTTTGTGGAATGTGCGGTTCCTCAGTGGCAGGTACCCAAACGCCACTTTTTCTCATGGAAGGCGATTCCGGCTCTCTACCAGCATGTGGAAGGCAATGTCCATGCCTCGCTGGACAGGGCGGTCAGCGGTAAGGTGCATATTACCGCTGACTCATGGTCCAGCAGGCATGGACAGGGACATTACCTAAGTTTCACGGCGCATTGGGTGACTCTGCTGGCAGCTGGGAAGGATGCAGGACAAGGTGCAGTAGTGTTGGAGGTTGTTCTGCCACCACGCCTCCAAAATGCTAATGATTGTGACACACCTCTCTCCTCCACCCCCTCCTCTTCTTCTTCCTCCATGGCCTCTTCCTCGGAACCAGCGGTGCTCCGTAGTTGTTCAAGGGGCTACGCAAGTACGCAGGCCAAAAGATGCCATGCGGTGCTTGAGCTGGTGTGCTTGGGGGACAGGAGCCACACTGGGGCAGAGGTTCTGTCAGCTCTGCAGGGGCAGGTTCAGAGGTGGTTGACGCCACGCCAACTTAAGGCAGGAATGGTGGTTTGCGACAATGGCACCAACCTCCTCTCTGCCCTCCGACAGGGACAAATGACCCATGTGCAATGTTTGGCTCACGTCCTTAACTTGGTGGTGCAGCGGTTCTTGGGCAGGTACCCGGGCTTACAGGATGTCCTGAGGCAGGCCAGGAAAGTCTGTGTGCATTTCCGACGGTCATATAATGCCAGTGCTCGGCTGACGGACCTCCAAAAGGAGTTTAACCTGCCCAAGAACCGCCTAATCTGTGACATGCCCACCAGGTGGAACTCAACGTTGGCCATGCTGCAGCGGCTGCACATGCAGCAGAGGGCCATCAATGAGTACCTGTGTGACTATGGCACCAGGACAGGGTCAGGGGAGCTTGGTTTTTTTTCCCCACGCCAGTGGGCCATGATCAGGGATGCATGCACTGTCCTGTCACCATTTGAGGAGGCCACGAGGATGGAGAGCAGTGACAGTGCATGCATCAGTGACACTGTCCCCCTTGTCCACCTGTTGGAGCACACGCTGCGTGGAATAATGGACAGGGCACTTGAGGCAGAAAAGAGGCAGGAAGAGGAGGACTTCCTTAGCTCTCAAGGCCCCCTTTATCCAGACAGTGTTCCTGCGTGCCCGCCGATCACACAGGAAGAGGACGAGGAGGAAGAGGAGGAGGAGGAGGAGGAAGATTGTGTCAGTATGGAGGTGGAGCCTGGCACTCAGCATCAGCAGCAGTCTTTAAGGGATCAGTCCCAAGAAACACATGGACTTGTACGTGGCTGGGAGGAGGTGGCTGCGGACCATGTCGTCCTTAGTGACCCAGAGGACTCCGGACCGAATGCCTCAGCAAACCTACGCTGCATGGCCTCCCTGATCCTGCAAAGCCTGCGTAAGGATCCTCGTATTCGTGGTATCAAGGAGAAGGACCAATACTGGCTGGCAACCCTCCTTGATCCACGTTACAAGGGTAAGGTTGTGGACCTTATCTTGCCATCGCAGAGGGAGCAGAGGATGAAACATCTTCGGGAGGCCTTGCAGAAAGGTCTGTGCAACGCGTTCCCAGAGACTGGGAGGTTACAAACTCCTGTTTCTGGACAACACGTTGCTGAGGCTTCGGTCAGTCAAAGAAGGAGCGGTGGAGAAGGTGGCCGTCTGACCGATGCGTTCATTTTTTGGTCCGCAGCCCCAAGGTATGATCGGTTCCAGCAACCATCGCCAGCGTCTGTTTTACATGGTGCAGGAATACCTAGGGGCAAGATCAGACTTGGACACCTTTCCCACCGAAAATCCTCTGGGTTACTGGGTCTTGAGGATGGATCACTGGCCAGAGCTTGCACAGTATGCAATTGAGCTACTGGCCTGTCCTGCATCCAGCATTCTTTCAGAACGCACATTCAGTGCTGCTGGAGGCGTGGTAACCGATCACAGGGTGCGTCTGTCCACTGACTCGGTCGATCGACTGACCTTCATAAAAATGAATGAGTCTTGGATCACCACCAGCTACCAAGCACCTGATGCTGATGTAACCGAATAATTTTTTTTGAAATCTCAGATCCCTTCAAAGACTGCCTATGCTGATGCTGAGTGACTATCCCTGAGTAATTATCCTCTTCCTCCTCAATCATCACGCTGATAGCTTGTAAGAACATTTTTGGTTCTGGGCGCCATCACCAGTGCCTAAGGCACAATTTTTCAGCCCCTGTTTAACAGGGGCGTGTAATTACAATTTTTGATGTAATACTTTGCAGCAGGGCTCGTTCCTGCATTCCAACTAGAGTGTCTGTGAGGGGTTGCAGTGTTGTGGCACCAGCACCAGTGCCTAAGGCCCAATTTTTCAGCCCTTGTTTAACAGGGGCGTGTAATTACAATTTTTGATGCAATACTTTGCAGCAGGGCTCGTTCCTGCATTCCAACTAGAGTGTCTGTGAGGGGTTGCAGTGTTGTGGCACCAGCACCAGTGCCTAAGGCCTAATTTTTCAGCTCCTGTTCAACAGGGGCATGTAATTACAATTCTTGATCTAATATTTCACAGCAGAGCCCTGTGAGGGCTTACAGTGTTGTGGCCACAGCAACACCTAAGGCCCAAATTTCTGCTGAGTATATAGGGCAGGACCCTACTTTCAAACAACTAACTTACAAACGAATCCTACTTGCAAACGGAAGGAGACAACAGGAAGTGAGAATAAATCTACCCCTAGGAAGGGAAATTCTCTCCTGTAAGAGTTAATATGGGAAAAACATTTCTCCTTTCCACTGATGCTTTCCAATCCACTGGGACAAAAAGTGAGGTGAAATCTTCTGAAGAGGAGGAAAGACAGCAAAACAAATGTCACAGGGGTGATAATCCTTCCCTATGTTTTCCAAAAAGCTTAAAAAAGATTTTTTGGCTGGAGCTAAACACGTTAAAAATGTACCCGTTCAAAATTACAAAGAGATTCTACTTAACAACAAATCTACAGCCTGTATACTGCTGTTCAGAGTATATAGGGCCTGGTGGCCCCACACCTTTCCTTATTTTAATTTGGGTGCGGGGTTCCCCTTAATATCCATACAAGACCCAAAGGGCCTGGTAATGGACTGGGGGGTACCCATGCCGTTTGTCTCACTGATTTTCATCCATATTGCCAGGACTCGACATTACATTAACCCCGCAAGCAGTTTTAAATGAGATTTTTTTCCTTTAAAAATGACATTTGGTGCAGGGACTGTTCTAAACACGGGAAACATGCGTCACTTTACAGGCATACTATAGACACCCCTCAGGTACGATATTTAAAGGAATATTTCACTTTTTTTTTTTTTACTTTAAGCATCATTAAAACCACTGCTCCCAAAAAAACGGCCGTTTTTAAAAGTTTTTTTTGCATTGATACATGTCCCCTGGGGTAGGACCCGGGTCCCCAAACCCTTTTTAGGACAATACCATGCAAATTAGCCTTTAAAATGAGCACTTTTGATTTCGAATGTTCGAGTCCCATAGACGTCAATGGGGTTCTAACGTTCGTGCGAACTTTCGGTCCGTTCGCAGGTTCTGGTGCGAACCGAACCGGGGGGGTGTTCGGCTCATCCCTAATAGAGATCAAGTAGGCTTCATGCCAAATAGACAGGCAGGCGATAATATACGCAGGGCAGTGTTATTGGCACATATTGCTAAAAAACGGAAAATCCCTTTATGTTTTCTATCTCTCGATATTAAGAGGGCATTTGACACAGTATCCTGGCAATATATGCAATATTCATTACAAAAATGGGGTTTTGGACCCCACTTTTTAACATGGATCAAAGCATTATATAATAAACCCAAAGCCTATATAAAATATGCTGGATACAAATCTGAAGCCTTTAATATCGAAAGAGGTACCCGACAGGGTTGCCCATTATCTCCCTTATTATTTGCCCTTATACTCGAACCCATGGCCCAATACATCAGAACAAACCAAACTATAACTGGCATTGAAGTAGGAGGTATTACACACAAATTATGTATATTTGCAGACGATATATTACTTTTTCTATCATCACCACAGGTCTCTGGTCCTAACTTAATACCAGCTCTTGATGGATTTGCAGCCCTATCCGGCCTTATGATTAATCCTAAGAAATGCCTAGTGCTTAATATTTCACTCACAAACATGGAATTGATCCCGGCTAGGGCTGCACTCCCATTCACATGGGCAGAAAAATCAATCCCATATCTTGGAATTCATTTAACAGCATCTCATTCTGACTTATTCTCAACCAATTATCCTCCTGTATTAAGACAGATCACAAATCTAATAAAACAATGGTCGCAACTTCCTTTATCCTGGATAAGATTAATGCAATCAAAAATGACTATTCTACCCAAATTTCTTTATCTATTCAGAGTCCTCCCTATTCCAATTCCTTCCTATTTTTTGAGAATAGTACAAAAAAGAGCAACTTCGTTTATATGGGGCTCTTCTAAACCACGTATACCTATACACACACTACATCTTCCCAAAAATAAAGGAGGTCTGGGATACCCTAATTTTACTAACTACTACAGAGCAGCACATTTGGCCAGTCTGTCCAAATACCATGCAGGAAACAGGAAATCCCATTATGGGTATTTATAGAGGCTTCAGAAAATGACCCTCTATTAATATCAAATTTATTATGGCTTGATCCTAAAGACCGCTTTAAAATTCATAATCCCATAACTAAACACTTCTTATCTCTCTGGGATAAACTAAAAACCAAATATCAGTTACAATCTCCACACAATCCTCTCCTTTCTTTTATCAGAAATCCGGCCTTTTATCCGGCATGGATCTACCCAAATTCTTTTAAAGCTTGGACAACAGCAGGCATTCAGACACTAAATGACTTCATAGCATCTAAATCATTCCTTTCATTCCCATCGCTTAGAGAAAAATATGATCTACCAAACTCTGAGATATTTAGATATCTCCAAATCAAAAATTTCTATACACCATTCCTAAAGGGGGATACACCAATATTCCAATTATCCATTTTTGAATCAATCTGTACAAAAGATCCATTTGCTAAAGGTACAATTTCATCACTTTATAATCAATTATATGGAGTAGCAAATCTTAATAGACCCTCTTACGTTCAGAGGTGGGAGGAGGACCTGGGACGAACTTTAGAAGACACGGACTGGTCTAACATATGGCTCACATCTAAGTCATCTTCACCCAACATCTTAGCACTGGAGACAAATTATAAAGTCCTAACTCGCTGGTACCTTGTACCCGCTAGAGTGGCAAAATATTCACCTAATACCTCAACTCTTTGTTTTCGAGGATGCCCAGAAATAGGCACATATTTACACATATGGTGGACGTGCCCAGTAATCCAAACCTTCTGGAAGGAAGTCTTCGTGATTGCATCTAAAATATTTTAAAAAATAATACAACCAGATCCATATTTAACTTTACTTAATCTAAAACCGGAATGGTTAACACTCTCTCAATTCAAACTTATGATCCAACTAATAACGGCTGCAAAACAAACAGTGGCCAAGGCATGGAAATCTCCTACATTGGTACTAGCAGAAACAATTCACAGAATGAATAATACAATGTCCCATGCTAAGATAGTAGCCATCGATCAAAATCAAATTCCAAAATTTGAAAAACTTTGGCATCCTTGGATAAAACAACAGTTCCTGTCAAACTTCAATGACTCTGTCCTGTTGCCATGGTAACAGATTAAATGACTTACAGAGACACCCATTCTAAGGCTTCAAAGAGAACAAAAAAGAATAATAAACTGACGAGCGGGACAACCTTGTGGACCATACCTCTACCTTTCAACCCTTTTTCTTCTTTCTCTTTCCTTTTCTCCACCTTACGATTAAAGCTCATTATCAGAATTTATTTGACCTATATACATTCTACTTGTAAACAATATGTATAGTAGGTATAAATCATTTAAATACCTACAAAAGTAACTAAGGAAATGATATATATCTTTAATTTAGGTTTACGTGAACCCAATGTTTAATATTTGAAATTTCATGATATTTACCTATATAAACCCTACTGTAAAACAATGAGCTTACTTTATAGATCCTTGTAAACTTACTTTATGTATCTTTATAACATTGTATACTCAATAAACTTCTTTTGACAAGGAAAAAATTATGGCATCAAGGTACAATGGATAAAGCAAGGCATCAAGTATAGCGCGACGCGTTTCGTGGGGGATTTTGTTCACTCATCGGGAGCTGATGCGTAATAATCCTGTAAAAAATATATACATATAATAATAAACCTCAATCCATATAGAGAGGAATTGAATAAAAAATGTTGGAAAAGTTTGGCCAAAAATACACTTACCAACCCTGACACTGAGCGCGGCGCATGGCAGATGGCATGGAGTTGGCCGGGGGCAACAAACCTCTGGGCGAGAGCTGAGGCAGCATGTGGTGTCTGAATGGCATCAGGTAATGAAGTAACAGTATCTAAGTAGTGAAGTGGTCTCCATATGGCAACCATGGTGGAACATAAATTATCAGAAAGAGAGGATATCTGGGAATGGATATTAAAAAGTAATATATCAGTATATATTATTTAAAATAGGGTAAATTAAGTTATGTTATGTTGAGTAGTATGTAGATAGTATACCCAGAGATACTCGTATATAAAAGTACTGCCTCAGCTCCCGCCGCGAGGTTTGTTGCCCCCGGCCTACTCCATGCCATCTGCCATGCGCCGCGCTCAGTGTCAGGGTTGGTAAGTGTATTTTTAGCCAAACTTTTCCAACATTTTTTTATTCGATTCCTCTCTATATGGATTGAGGTTTATTATTATATGTATATATTTTTTACAGGATTATTATGCATCAGCTCCTGATGAGTGGACAAAATCACCCACGAAACGCGTTGAGCTATACTTGATGCCTTGCTTTATCCATTGTACCTTGATGCCATCATTTTTTCAATAATATTTTGACTACAGTATTTCTCCATGTAACTTTATGGTCAGTTACCGGACATGCCACCCCTGACACCTATAGGCTATATGTTATTTTGTACCAATACCACCTTGACCAACATTTACTCTGTGGAACCATGTATTCAATTGTGTATACTTGTCCATCGATCATGCCTATATTTTTGTGCCAATTATTTGTGTATGTGTATATATATATATATATATATGAAATTCTTTTACTATATTTACTATGATTAATAAATTTACAATTTTAATTCTCCGCATTTCAACTGTTTCATTTTAAAGACCCAAATCCCTTTCTCTATATATACTTGATACCGGGATGGAGGCGACTAGTGCGCCTCATTTAAAGTCCCAACTCCCCCTCCATTGTACACTATAATATTTTTAAAGACTAACCTTAGAAAATGAAGCTGCAGGTGGTATCTCACTGGGTCTTCACTAGTGGAATCTTTGTAGACTTCCCAATGTGGTAAATCTTCTTCTTGAAATAGTTTCCGGATAAAGTAGTCAATGGAAATACAAACTCACTTTTACTTCAAGTAAAAGTAAGATCAGTATGGACTGGATATACTGTATGTGAGGTATATATGTGGGAAAGGGAATGGCTTTTGCTAATTGATGGGAGGATCTGATTGGCCAAAACACAGGAGCTGCTCATTAACATATGACTGGAGACTTTGGAAAGAGATCTAGAAGGGTGGAGCAGGTAAGTCCATATCAATGGGGTTTGTTTATTCTGTTTTTGTGTGTGGAGGGATGAAACCTGAGCCTGAAACTAAGTAATCTGAGAGATTTTAATAAATATTATGTAATGAAAAATATTATGTAATGAAAAATTAAGACAATCAAGCCACTACATTCCAAATATTCTAAAGTCAAATATGTAGGCACACTTTAACCATGTACATTATATTTTTAAGATCATGTATAAAACATCTGTATAAGTAAACACATACATTCTTCCAGATATAGATCACAAATACAGTATACAATCTTAAAAGTAACATAGAATTATATTTATCTGAGAAACTATAAAAAGGGGAAAACCAATATCAATTGATATAAAGTTTTAAACTCTACTTTGTGAATGGGCCCTGAATCTGAAGTTATTCTTTAAACAACAAAAATTCCCGATCACCAAAATCTTCACAAATGCTTTTCAGACTCTTGGGTGTACACTAATCTTATACAAGCAGATGATTTATATATAAAATTTGAGGAGAAAACACACTTTTCTGCTATGGTGCTGCATTATTAGTAATTTTTAGTAGAATGGAACTGCTAAGAATCCCCCATGTGCTCCGACATTTATGTGTTTATTGAAGACATCTGAAGGAACTTTCCTTGAAATTATGATATTTGTATCTTTACTCTCACATTGTATTTGTTGTATTTTGTTTCCACAATCTGTCTACATTACTGTAAATGTTAACCTTGACATCGCAAAATAGAAAACAGAGAGTGTGCCATTGTGGCAGACCCAGATCACATTGGGGGCCAAATTATTTTAACTGAAGAGAACATAAATCTCTTCACATTAGTAAAATCCAAAGTTTGTTGGGGGTAAAGGTAAGGAGGTGGCCTCACCAGTGTACCCCATGCTGCCAGATCTTATTACAAGGTATAGGGAACTATAGACCCAATGAGGAGGAAATGCAGGAAATACCCAGCTACTCTGTATTAGGTTGGATAATATCACATGACTGATAATGACCTTGTATAACAATAATAGATTGCTGGATTGTCATATTCATATTCAGGTCATTTTACTGTACCCAAAAATGTTGCTGTGAGTGGACTTCCACTTCGATCTGCTTAGAGAAAGTGAGGTTATTGTTCGGGGGGGTTCAAGCTGATCATATTCAGATTACAAGCGGTGATTGCCGCCACAGCAATACTATTTACTTGAAATGGGTACCTTGTTTTCTTTTTTTGGGGGGGTTATTAGAATAACTCTAGGGAGAATGCACCACATGGGATGATAGACTGAACAGGAAACGTGTTTTGTTTGTTTTATTTTCCTAATTGTCTGTTTGTTTTATTAATAAGGTAAGATAATATTGTTTTTGTGGGTTGGTAGGTTTACATTTTTTTGAAAAGTCTTATTTTTTTTTGCATGAAACTAAATCTAAAAGTAGCGTAAAGATTTTTGGTAATGTACACATTTTTAGTATCCTTATTTTTTGAAAAATGTAACTTTATAGAAGATACTTAAAGTGAATTTAGTTGTAGAGAAATTATAGTTGTACTTGTTTTTCTGTGCAATGTAAAAACGTTCTAGTGCATAAAGCTGTGTATGGTCAATGGAGCAGAGTATGGAGTATTTTAAGTTTCTTCTGGCATACCCATGGGTATTTGCCTAAAGTTTAAATATTCATTGCAATTAACACACAATATTATCAGTAGTCAGTGTCTTTGCAGGCATACAATACTGCAAACACTGTTGGTTGGTGGATATGAAAGCCATTGTCAAATGTTTTTATTGACTATCTAGGTGGTCACCTCTACTATTGTTTAAGTGTTGGATTGGAAGCCATTGTCATTGTCAAAAGTCTGCCTAGATCTCCTCTACTATTGTTTGATTGTTTACTGTAATGACTGAATCCTGTCACCATTGTTCTCAGCTTCCCCTCTGTCTATTGTTTGTTGGGTGTAGACTGAACCCACTCAAGGTAGATCTTATTGTTATGGTAAATTTATGTGCCTCAGCACCTTGGCTGTACTGAATATTCCAGTCTCAGACAATTGGCTTAATCAAATTTTTTTTTTTTTTTTTGTGTTATTTATTGTGTAACTCTGAAAAGTATGACAGTAAATACTTGAAGACAGTGTGTACCATCTGCTAGAAATGGCTGCCATGTCTAGTATGGAAAGCGTTATAGCTCATACTCTTAAGCACAAGAGCAATTCATTTGTATGTAAATATACATTTAACGATTCATTACACCCAGGGCAGCTTGCTATTTTTTTCCCTAATTACTCTCCTAAATGCAGGAGATTATGCAGTTTCTCAGGCGACCTGGTTCATACTTGGTGGAGTTGCCTGAAACGTTAGGACTTTTGGACAGCTGTTTTTCTGTTGATTACTACTCTAACTGCTTCTGCAAAACCCTGTACACACGAGCCAAAAATCCGGCGGTATCGGGCAGTTTGATAGAAACCGTCCAACATTTGGACCGCGTGTACGACAGCTAACCCAGTTTTATTGTACAGTATTCACCAGCAGCAGTTTTGAAATGTATTTGCTTTTGAAGGCACAAGCTACAGATATGACATCCTTGTCTCAATACTTGGTTTGTCATTCACCCAGAACAATATGTGTGATACTTTCCATTACATGATATACACATGATTGTTCTAAGTCAGTGTTTCAACAAGTAGTGAAGAAACAATCAGGATGTTTGGAGATAAATCTATAGAAATAAGTTTAGACATGGCAGCTCCAATATTCCTTTGCTGACAGGTTCTAT
Source organism: Aquarana catesbeiana (assembly GCF_042186555.1). NCBI lineage: Eukaryota > Metazoa > Chordata > Amphibia > Anura > Ranidae > Aquarana > Aquarana catesbeiana. The sequence continues at coordinate 962,958,853 of NC_133324.1, forward strand.
TAATTCTTGTCCAAATATTGCTTTCACCACATGGAGAGGTCATAGATGTTCGTATCATTGGAAGGAATTCTTGCTTGGTGAGGGTCAGGTGTTAGTATTTTTTATGGCAACTCTTGTACAGGTTACTAATGTTACCATCTTTGTGTGTTCCAATATTGATATCATCAATGTAATATTCCTTTAAATTTCGTACCTGGGGGGTGTCTATAGTATGCCTGTAAAGTGGCGCATGTTTCCCATGTTTAGAAAAGTCTGAAAGCAAAATGACATTTCTAAAAGGAAAAAAAAGTCATGTAAAACTACTATCACTAGCACCAGCTATAATGAATTGTCCGTCCGGCAATACACATAAAAGTTCACTGATAAAAACGGCATGGAATTTCCCCACAGGGGAACCCCGAACCAAAAAAAAAATATATATGTGGGGGTCTCCCTAAATTCCATACCAGGCCCTTCAGGTCTGGTATGGATATTAAGGGGAACCCCACGCCAAAATAAAAAAAATGGCATTGGGTCCCCCTCAAAATCCATACCAGACCCTTATCCGAGCACACAACCTGGCAGGCCGCAGGAAAAGAGAGGATGACGAGAGTGTAGAGAGGTAGCCCCCAAAGCACCTTGTCTCCATGTTGATGGGGGAAAAGGGCCTCATCTCCACAACCCTTTTTACGGTTGTTGTGGGGGTCTGTAGGCGGGGGGGCTTATCGGAATATGGAAGCCCCCAGATCTCCCCCCCCCCGTGTGAAATGGTAATGGGGTACAAATGTATCCCTACCATTTCACAAAAAAAGTGTCAAAAATGTTCAAAAAGACTGTTTTTGACAAAACCTTAATTAATTTCTTCTTCTTTCCCTGTTTCTTCTTCCATCTTCTTTCTTCTGGTCTTCCTTCGGTGTTGTTCTTCTTTCTCCATCTTCTTCTTCCCCCGCATCTTCCTCCGCTTTCTTCCACGATCTTCTCGTCCAGCATCTCCATAGGGGTTTCCCCGTGTTGTCAGAGGGGGGCTGGGTCACCCTGTTTACATAAATGGGTGAACCCACCCCCTCTGACAACACGGGGAAAGCCATAGGGATATCCTTGTGCGTCAGAGGGGTTCAGGGTCACCGGGTGGCCCCGCCCTCAATTAAATAAGAATTGTCACCTCAACAGAAGCGTCTCAAAGTGGAACACTCCCACTGAGGCGGTTCGTGTGGAGGACGAAGGCGGAGAAGCCAGAGGAAGATGCCGGATGAGAAGACCGGAGAAGGAATCAGAGGAAGACGAGGGGGAAGAAGAAAATGGAGGAAGAAGAAGAAATCCGAAGGAAGACCAGAAGAAAAAAGATGGAAGAAGAAACTGGGAAAGAAGAAGAAATTAATAAAGGAATGGTCAACAACAGTCTCTTGTCTTTTTGAACATTTTTGACACTTTTTTTGTGAAATGGTAGGTGTACAATTTGTACCTCATTACCAATTTACACAGGGTGCGCCCGGGATCTGGGGGTCCCCTTGTTAAAGAGGGCTTCCAGATTCTGATAAGCCCCCTTCCTGCAGACCCCCACAACCACCGGGCAAGGGTTGTGGGGATGAAGCCCTTTTCCCCCATCAACATGGGGAAAAGGTGCTTTGGGGGGCTACCCCAAAGCACCCTCCCCATGTTGAGGGCATGTGGCCTGGTATGGTTCAGGAGGGGGGGCGCTCTCTCATCCCCCCTCTTTTCCTGCAGCCTGCCAGGTTGCGTGCTCAGGTAAGGGTCTGGTATGGATTTTTGGGGGAACCCCATGCCATTTTTTTCAAATTTTGGCGCGGGGTTCCCCTTAAAATCCTGACCCGAAGGGTCTGGTATTGATTTTGAGGGGGACCCCACGCCATTTAAAAAAAAAAAAATTGCCACGGGGTTCCCCTTAAAATCCATACTAGACCCTCAGGTCTGGTATGGATTTTGGAGGGGGACACCCATGCCATTTTTTTTTAATTTTGGCATGGGGTTCCTCTTAATATCCATATCCATACCAGACCTGAAGGGCCTGGTATGGAATTTAGGGAGACTCCCACGCATTTTTTCTTATTATTTTGGTTCAGGGTTTCCCTTTGGGGAAATTCCACGCCATTTTTATAAGCTTTTAAAATTAGCACTTTAGATTTCTCCCATATACTTTTAAAGGGTGTATTGCGGCTTTCAAATTTGCCGCGAACACCCCAAATTGTTCGCTATTCGGCAAACGGGCAAACAGCCAATGTTCAAGTCGAACTCATGTTCGACCCGAACATAAAGCCCATCCCTATTCAGAAGCAGCAGTTTTGAAAGCGATTTGCTTTGGAAGGTGCAAACTACAGGTTTGGTATCCTTGTCTAAATATTTGGTTTGCAATTTTCACAGAACATCATATTAGTATGATATTTTCCATTACTTAATATACACATGAGTGTTCACTGAGTAGTGAAGAAATGATCATGATGTTTGGAGCTGAATCTCTTGAAATAAGCCCAGACATGGCAGCTCCATTATTCCTATCCTGACAAGCAATTTTAATCCTCCTGCAAACTATTTTATGCTGATAATATTTTTATTCTCATTTCTTTTTTCAAAAAGTCCTTTTTAAACTAAATTCATTGCTGTACATATTACTAGAAGGCATAAAAACCCTCAAGAACCTACAGCCAATGTTACATTGTTTTTTTTCCTCGATACATTATCTGGTTGGTTCTCCCTCTTGTATTAGTGATTCAGTCTACAATCAGGTAAAAAAGCGAGAATGGAGGAGGATAAGAAATGAGAATTGAGAGGAGGAGAAGGTAGAATGGAAGAGGAGAAGTTGAATGGAGAATGAGGCATAATAGAGGTGGAGGGGTAGTGCTTTGGATTTTTCCTAGTCAGCCAGTGAGGCCTAATTGGAAGACACATACTGGAGTATAAGAGATCAGACAAATCACCATGTATATGCTGAAATGGTCTCAATTTATTACAGATGTGACATAAGTATAAAAAACTGAAAAAACACAGGCCATTCAGTCTTTGGTCATCAGTCAGGTGTTTGTGACAATCAATTAGAAACAGGTGACAATAAGTGAGGAGGTAAGAGGAAGAATGAGAATGGAGATGGAGGAGTGAGAATGGAGATGGAAAAGTGAGAATGGAGATGGAGGAATGGGAATGGAGATGGAGGGGGAAGAGAAGGAGGAGTGAGAATAGAGATGGTGGAATGAGAATGGAGATGAAGTGAAACTGGATATGGGTAAATGAGAATGTCGATGGAGAAGTATAAATCAAGGAATGAGAAAGAGGATGGAGAAGTGAGAATGTATATGGAGAAGTGAGAATAAAGATGGAGAAGTGTGAATGGAGATGGAGATGGAGGAATGGAGAAAAGAGAATGGAGTTAAAGGGGTAAGAAAGGGAATGGAGGAGTGAGAATGGAGATGGTGGAATGAGAATGGCGATGGAAAAGTGAGAATGGTGATGGAGGAGTGAGAATGGATATGGAGGAAGAAAAGAGGGAGGAGTGATAAAGGTGGGGGGTGAAGATGGAGGAGGAGGAGGAGATGTTATTATAGAGATGGAGGAGGAGAGTATTGAGTAAGGAGAGGATAGATGATGGAAGGGGATAATATTTTGGGGGACCTTTTGGGGGTCTGCAAAACTTTTTTTAAACAGAATCTAGAAAGGAAATTACATTTTTATCATTTAAAAAAAAACATTTTTCTTTGTAAATGTCAGTGCTAAAAAAATAAATAAATACATATATAAAATGACTGCTCTTGGTCAAATTGATATTTTTTAAAAATCTTTAACTCCTGAAAAATCCTCAGGACAGTGCCTCTCATGCGGTTTTATTTTTTATAACGCTTTGCCTATTAGCCTAAAAAATGGCAATATTGATTTGACAGGTTCAGTAGGTTCACATCCAGTCTTTGAAGTTCTCCAAACTCTGCTTGAACATAACCCATGGCAGTTTAACTCATCCTTAATGCCACTGTTGCCCCCAAAGAAAATGTTTTATATAAATAAATGACCCTAAGAAAATAAAATAAAGCTAAAAACTAGAAGAAAGTCAAATACTAAAAATATAACGCCCAACCCAAAAACACTAAACCAAAATAAAACTTTTTTTGGCTTAATGAAAGAGAAAAAACTAACTACCTACTATTAACAAAATGCTGAAAAAAACACCCCAAAATTAAAAAAAAAGCAGGACTAAAAAGAACTGTGGGGCCTGTTTATGTTGCAGTGAATACAACCAGGCTTATACTCCACTCTCCATAGCCAGGGATACTGCAATACACTGCAAAAGTATCATTAGAAAAATATATACAGCATACAATATAGTAATGCATATAACACTGAATACTGTTTATAGCACCATACTGAAAGCAAACTACACTAACTCGTCTTTCCCTTTAACAAATGTCAGTTGTCTTTCACTCACACTAAATTCACCAACACTGACAAAAGGGTGCTGTGAAGTCAGTCTTTTATAGTGTGTGGGCTGAAACTTTACTGTGACCCAACATTTCACACCTGACTAGAGGTCAAATATATGAATATTGCTTGAGCCAACGATGGCTCAAGCAATGCATTGGACATTTAATGGGAGGAGTTCCAACGAAACATCCCTAAAGTTCAGATCTCTAAACAGTCAAACAGTGTTTACAGTTTGAACTTATGCTCGGACCTAACATTTGGCTCTATAATACCTATGATGTAGAGTTTTGTCCACACTGATTTTTTTGTTCCATATAATTTCCAGGGCCATCTTAAATTTTCTTGTACAAAAAGGTTTTATTGAAAAAATATACATCAACAAATAAGTACAAAACGGTGATGGATACATCATGAGTTAACAGGTATATGACTGCCGGTATCCGGCGAGTGAAACGATTATTAAAAAATTTAAGCCTGGACTCAGGCGGTACAATGCCGAGGCCAGGCGACATACCAAGACATATTCTCATCCCTCATATTCTAGCGTAGTGGTATGGTATCAGCACATATTGATATGATTGCAAACATACAGGAAGAACTAAGATTTCTAAACGAGATGTTGTTGCAATACATAGCGTTTCATGAAGAAATAAATCAAAAAATAAAATAAAAAATAAAAATATAAAATAAAGAGAAAACAAAAAAAGAACCAGTACTAAAGTCAGATTAAATTGAATAACCTTAAAGAGGATAAAATACCTCTGAATGTACTAAATTTGTGTAACATATTAAATTTCCGGTCCTTATAAAATTAAGCCAGAGGGCCTGAATAGGGAGGAGAGAGAAATTGAAAGTGGGAAAGAAGGCGGGAAGAAAGGAGAGAAAGGAGGGGAGGACCCTGGGGTGGGGGGAACAGAGGCTTATTATAGAGAAAGGAGCGTTTGATCAAATCTTGATGGGCGATTGTAAGTCACTCAGGGTTGCCATATACTGAGGAATTTATCATGAGTGTCCATCAATATGGCCGTAAGTTTCTAATTTACCATATCAATCATTCACAGTATTTTTAACTGCTTCAAAACTAAGGTTCGGGGTTTTCCAGGCCCTTGCTATGGTGAGTTTAGTTGCAGTGAAAATCTGTGCTGCTAACTGACGTCCAGGACGAAGAAGTTCTGCAATTGGTTTCCATAAAAGGGCCTCAAAAGGGTCCCGCTTTATATTGGTGTTGAAAAGATTATGTAATAGTGCATATACTCTAACCCATAGTCTGCAGACCCTGGGACAGGTCCACCAAATATGCGCCATCGTGCCCTCCTGTGAGCACCCGCGAAAACAAAGGGGGGAGCAAGATGGGATAAAACTTGCTAATCTAGCCGGAGTATAATACCATCTATAGAAGACTTTATAGGCGTTCTCTAAAAAAAAAGAACATTCTTGGAACATTTAGATAGTGCTGTCGTCATGCTATGCCAGTCCTCCGGATCTAATTGTTTCCCAAACTCAGCCTCCCATTGGAGATGATAGGGTCTCAATGGTATTGTCTTGGAAATATTTATAGCGGTATAGATTAGAGAAATCAAACCCGAGGATTGGGGGCGTGATCTACAAAGGCTTTCAAATGGTGTCATGACAAAGGGGGCAGAATGAGATATTGTAAGCTGTCGGAGAAAATGTCTAATTTGCAGGTAACTGTAATGCTCTCTAAAGGGGGATATTGTGTGAAGAACGTAAGGCAGCGAAAGATAATCTTGGTTGGGGTGAAAAACGAATGGATATCTATGAAGCCATTATCAGACCACCACTTAAATTGCAGTGGGTTATCACAACCTGGTTGAAATAAAGGGCAGTGGAGGATACGAAGTAGTGGGAGATGGGGAGAAATTAGGCCTGCTGAATACTTGACCGCATCCAACAATTTGAGGGAATGAGCTAAACAGGTACCTATTGTAGGGGGGCGATGTGCTCTAGGACGCCAAGGAAGAGAAGCTAGAGGTGTTGGGTGTGCGTCGACCAAGTCAATGGTGGCCCATAGGGGCATTTGTTGCTAGCCATGTTAAATTTTCATTATGATTTGATCCATAATTTTTAAAAACACTGTAGATAAGTAATCACGTGAAAAAAAAAAAAAAAAATCAACAGTGTTCTAAGATGTCTACGTTATTACATTCAACAAGGACACAAATCTTGTACAATTCCCCAGAGAGCATTTGTCAAGTCTGTCTCTTGATTATTAGGTGATCAAAAGGACTTATAATATTTCCACCTCAGCTCCTATAGTAAGTGTAGTAGCGGCACTTGCGGTAGCTCTGGAATGGACATCATTTCCTCTGAATGACATATGCATTACAGTACTCCTTGTATGTGTAGCGCCCTGCTCCTGTTGATCAGGCGCTTGCATGTAAATTTAGGGGGTTGTGTGTTCTGTATATAGTTCAGATTTAATCTGTGGCTAAATTTAGCTTCTGTTCCAGCATTGGCTGTGTTGCATGTAGTTCCACACTGTTGTCTGTAGGTGTTGTTGTCACCACAGGCCAGTGTTGGAAGAGCAACAGGCTGAAGTGTATTGAGTGCTCTTCTTTCTCAGAAGTAACTCAGTGGGGGTGGTCCACCGCTGTGCATTCTGGGAGAAGGTACTTAAGGGGCAGATGCCATTTTTGTTTCTCTCGTACCTCCTGGCCTAAGGTATGTGGTGACTTTTCTCCTGCCTCTGGGCCACGCTGGCCTAAGGCTATGTGACTACAAGTAGGCCCAGAAGCCTGTCTGGGGCCTACTACCACAGAAGTGGTCCTTAGGCTGTCTTTCCTTTTAGGAAGAAGCCGAGCCAAGCTGAGAAGATCCAGGGGAGGACCCTTGCTGGAGAGAGCCAGGATGAAGGCTGGTCTCTCGGGAGGGCCTGGTAACTTACTTGGAGGACACACCTATACTTACCTACAGCACAGTACTGCCGGGTCGGCTTAAAGGTTCTGGTACTGTGTTTGCTGCTCAACTAATACTAAATCCTGTGGCAGAGGATCGTGCAACCATTTTGTTCTTCTCAAGTCTGTGGCAGAGACTTTTCGTCCGTGAGCCATTCCGGCTGCTAAGCAAGTGAGAGAGGCCTATACGGGTGGGCAAAGATCTGTTGACTGAAGGTGTGTATGTCTTCAGGATCTCAAATTCCTCAGTGATCTGCATAAGGTATCTGAACCCTCCTGCAACTCCCTTTCTACCTCTTTACTGCTACCTCTTCAAAAGTTTTGCAATAAAGCATTGGAAATGTAACAAAGTGACTGGTGCATACATTGGTGGGCATAAGGCCCAATATAGACTCTAAGTCCCCTGTCTGGTAGAAATACAGGTAAGGGGGTGATGGCAAAGACCCAAATAAAATCAGTCGCTCCTTCGGGGGTAAGCGCTACATATGGTTTTCTGAAGGTATTTCTGCTTTCCATGGCACATGAAGATATTTTATAATGTCCATTGCTGAGCACCTCTCAGTAGCATTGAGTGCCAAAAGATCCCAGAACATTCGCCTGGCTTCAAGAGAACTTCTTCCACTTTTCTGATGCTAAGGTAACATCCTTTCTGACTTGCCACCAAGCAAAGTCTCTGTACATTGGGTCACGTCTCTCTGCTCCTTTCCAAGGGTATGATCCAGTCATAGTAAAGTAAATGATGACACCAAAGGCCCAGATATCAATGCTCGGGAGTAGAAGCAACTGATCTCCTTTTTTTTGGCTACACAGTTCCGGAGCCCTATATGGTGTGAAGCGGGATATAGCTGGTACTTCAGTATTCCAAAGCACTGGCTATCTGAGGAACACATCGCTTTACTGTATATCTTCATTTAAACCAACCTATGAAAAAAAAATAATACAGGACAAAATTAGCCACTAGACACCAACATGGCAAATTATAGACACCAACATTGAAAAAAATGTAATCAAAAAGGAAGACTATATTATCCATTATACAGCAACATAAAATATTAGCTAAATTCACTTGAAATGATACTTAAAGGAAACCTGTTGGTATACATATATGAGAGTCACCATTGATGGTGCAAGATCCAGGACCATCATTCTTCACCTTGCTTCACAGCTGAGAAAGTTACATACCTAAAATCAAGCCTAATAATCAAATGATACAGTATCCCACCAACTCACTGTAATGAGTGGGAAGTACTTAAACCTCTACTTTAAATAAATTAAAGAAGGGGAATAAATATTTTCTTAATTTAAAGATTATTATTGTTGTTTTCATACAAACTTACATTTGGTTTTATTAGGGAATAAAGAGTTCCAGCCGTTAAGATGCATAATCATCCCACCAAAACTGGAAATGATGGCTGCTTTAAGAACTTACTTTAAAAGATACTTGGAAGTAACTTAAAAGAGCGCTGCTCAAAGCAAGGTTAATGCTTTTGTAAATGCTTCATATACACAATGTTCAGGATAATATTCACAAGCTAAAGTTAAGCCATTTATGTGTACATGTGGCTTCAAAGTTGACCTACTGATTGCCTACAGATGAGCAATTCTGTTGATTCTTGGATCTCGGATGTCAGACTTTGCTTTTTTTCCAAAGCAAACATACAAGTCTCTTCTAACAGAAAAAACTCTACCTGCTGCCAATTTAACATTTTTTTGGTGGCTCTGAAATGATTCAGAAGCACTAACACTGCTTGCAATTTAGCATTTTTTTTAAAGTTTTCTTACACTAGTTCCATTCAATTAATATGATTCAGAAGCATGACTGATACTAAGAAATAATTTTCCTTACATGAATTAATCTATAACATTTACCTGAACCCCGAAGTTTGGCCAGGAGGACCTTTCCATATGAACTCGTCCCAAGTTCTTGGATGGGGTCAAAGTGTCCTAATACCTCCATCGTCTTCAGTTTTTCGGAGGTCTGGGTGATGAGTTGAAGGACTTGCCTTGCGGTGTTCTTGGTCACCTCCTTGATGTTAGAAGCCATTCTGGAGTCACGACAAAAAAGAAAATACAGATTAGTTTCTCTTGACATTGTAATTATGATAACAAACAGCATTAAACATCCCTCTAAATATTACCCAGCATATATGGTCAGGATTTTACAAGCATATGTATCCCAGTTGGGGAGATATCATGTTCTGTGTCATCTCCAGTGATGGATACATATGACAGATAAAAGCTGACAGATTACAAACCAAGAAATGGGTTTTGGTTGAAGCTGATCTCTAAACTACAGCACTAGTAGAGAGTGACAGGTCAAAATCCTCAACATTCTAGTTAATAGAGGTTCAAATGTCACTGGTATTGTAACAATAAGGCATAAGAATAACTAACAAACACTTCCCATGTAAACTAAAAACAAATTGGAATGGTGGAATTTGGAACCCAAACTACTATTTAAAATAATTACTAAACAAAAAAATTGGATTGTGCTTTCACACCCAACTGTTGGATCATGGAAATTATCAAATAATTATCAAATAAGATTTCACAGTTTGAAATTTACTTCATAAATATATGAAGACAGAACATCTCCATGTATGAGGTTGGTTATATTTAAAAAAAAAAAAAAAAAAATATTGCAAGATAATGTGGATTTCCAATCCATGTATGGATCTCTACTCTGACCATAAATGGGAAAAGAAATACAAAAAAAAAATCAAAATTTAAAGAAAATTAAAGAGTTTACCTATTTAACTCACTGCTACAGTTATCTGTTACAAAGAGTAGACAACAGGTTCTAAAAATAAGATACTAATATTTTAGAGGAAACTATAATGTTTTGAATGACTAACCTTAGAAAATGAAGGTTCAGGTGGTATCTCACTGGGTCTTCACTAGTGGAATCTTTGTAGACTTCCCAATGTGGTAAATCTTTTTCTTGAAATAGTTTCCGGATGAAGTAGTCAATGGAAATACAAACTCACTTTTGCTTCAAGTAAAAGTAAGATCAGTATGGACGGGATATACCGTATGTGGGGTATATATGTGGGAAAGGGAATGGCTTTTGCTAATTGATGGGAGGATCTGATTGACCAAAACACAGGATCTGCTCATTAACATATGACTGGAGACTTTGGAAAGAGATCTAGGTGGAGCAGGTATGGAGATCTAGGTGGAGCAGGTAGGTCCATATCAATGGGGTTTGTTTATTCTGTTTTTGTGTGTGGAGGGTTGAAACCTGAGCCTGAAACTAAGTAATCTGAGGGATTTAATAAAAATTATGTAATGAAAAATATTATGTAATGAAAATTAAGAAAAGCAAGCCACTACATTCCAAATATTCTAAAGTCAAATACGTTGGCACACTTTAACCATGTACATTCTATTTTTAAGATCATGTATAAAACATCTGTATAAGTAAACATAAATTATAAAAAATTCCCTTCGCGCTGGTAGATGTGAGAGAGAAATAAATTTTTTTTTAAATAGTGTAAAATAATAAATGTGAATATTGCAGCAAAATTAAAAGTGCTCACACAACCACTTAATGGATAAATAATTAAAATGAATTTCGCGCAATATTAGCAAGGGTGATGTGTATGGTGCTGAGGTGGGGACAAAAAAATTGTTTTTGTGGTGTCTGTAATAATAGATAGGATCAACGATCTCTATGTTGGAACATATGTCTATTACCACTTTTTGACATTAAAGTGAAGGTGCTGTATTTGAAGTGAAAACGTTCCAATATCTAGAATACCAAAAAGGATGATACTGTGCCAACAAGGTTAGGATACCATAAATAAATTAACGTGAATAAATACTGGTGAATAAAAAAATCCTTATTTAAAAATCCTTATAAAAATTGAATAAATTAATATAAAGTGCAACCCATCAAAAAGGTGAATAAATTATACACAGACAAATGTCAACAGTGAACTAAAATATAGTGCAATCGCAATTCATCTAACTGTGCCTTAAAAAATAAGCAGCAGCATTGCAGGATTGAAAATGCACAGTTCATAAATTCTAGGATAGATGGCGCTGTTGGAGAGGTAAAAAAGTCCTTCTATTCAGATCTGTGTATGTTCTATATGCTGGATAAATTATTCCTACAGTGGTGTCCTGAAGGACTTTTTTACCTCTCCAACAGCGCCATCTATCCTAGAATTTATGAACTGTGCATTTTCAATCCTGCAATGCTGCTGCTTATTTTTTAAGGCACAGTTAGATGAATTGCGATTGCACTATATTTTAGTTCACTGTTGACATTTGTCTGTGTATAATTTATTCACCTTTTTGATGGGTTGCACTTTATATTAATTTATTCAATTTTTATAAGGATTTTTAAATAAGGATTTTTTTATTCACCAGTATTTATTCACGTTAATTTATTGATGGTATCCTAACCTTGTTGGCACAGTATCATCCTTTTTGGTATTCTAGATATTAGAACGTTTTCACTTCAAATACAGCACCTTCACTTTAATGTCAAATAGTGGTAATAGACATATGTTCCAACATAGAGATCGTTGATCCTATCTATTATTACAGACACCACAAAAACAATTTTTTTGTCCCCACCTCAGCACCATACACATCACCCTTGCTAATATTGTGCGAAATTCATTTTAATTATTTTTGTATAAGTAAACACATACATTCTTCCAGATATAGATCACAAATACAGTATACAATCTTAAAAGTAACATATAATTATATTTATCTGAGAGACTATAAAAAGGGGAAACCAATATCAATTGATATAAAGTTTTAAACTCTTCTTTGTGAATGGGCCCTGAACCTGAAGTTATTCTTTAGACAACAAAAATTCCGAAATTCACCAAAATCTTCACAAATGCTTTGCAGACTCTTGTGGTGTACACTAATCTTTAAAAAAACAGAGGATCGATATATATAATTTGAGGATAAAACACACTTTTCTGCTGTGGTGCTGCATTACTAGTAATTTTTAGTAGAATGGAACTGCTAAGAATCCCCCATGTGCTCCGACATTTATTTGTTTATTGGAGAGATCTGAAGGAACTTTCCTTGAAATTATATTTGTATCTTTATGTCACATTGTATTTGTTGCATTTTGTTTCCACAATCTGTCTAGGTTACTCTAAATTTTCACTTTGACATCACAAAATAGAAAACAGAGAGTGTGTCATTGTGGCAGACCCAGATTGCATTGGGGGCCAAATTATTTTAACTGAAGAGAAAATAAATCTTTTCACATGAGTAAAATCCAAAGTTTGTTGGGGTAAAGGTAAGGAGGTGGCCTCACCAGTGTACCCCATGCTGCCAGATCTTATTACAAGGCATAGGGAACTATAGACCCAATGAGGAGGAAATGCAGGAAATACCCAGCTACTCTGTATTAGGTTGGATAATATAACATGACTGATAATGACCTTGTATAACAATAATAGATTGCTGGATTGCCATATCCATATTCAGGTCATTTTACTGTACCCAAAAATGTTGTTGTGGATGGACTTTCACTTAGATCTGCTTAGAGAAAGTGAAGTTATTGTTCGGGGTGGGGTCATTCAAGCTGATCAGATCCAGATTACCAGCAGTGATTGCCGCCACAGCAATACTATTTACTTGGAATGGGTACCTTGCTTTTTTTTTGTGGGGGGGTATTAGAATAACTCTAGGGAGAATGTACCACATGGGATGATAGACTGAACAGGAAACATGTTTTGTTTGTCTTATTTTACTAATTGTCTGTTTGTTTTATTAATAAGGGAAGATAATATTGTTTTTGTGGGTTGGCAGGTTTAATTTTTTTGAAAAGACTTATTTTTTGCATTTGTATGAACTAAAGCTAAAAGTACTCTGATGTGAACTTCAGCTAACTAACCTTAAATCAGAGTGATTTGCATAAATATTAGGAGGTTAATCTCAGGCTTTCTCCTTTTATTTTTTATTCTTTCTAAAGCTAAATGTAGCCTAAAGATTTTTGGTAATGTACACATTTTTAGCATCCTTATTTTTTGAAAAATTTAACTTTATAGAAGATACTTAAAGTGAATTTAGTTGTAGATAAATTAGAGAGGAGAGAAAAACACTGTAAATCGTGGTGAGGAGCAGCTACACAAGGTGCGACTACTACACTGGACAAAATGGTGATAACAATGTAGCGCGTGACAAAAGAGCATACAATTAGTGTTAATCATATAAAATGACAAAAAATGATGTAGAGGAGGGTGAAAATTCAATACATCAAAGAAACGAGAAACAAGAAATGGAAATGTCCGTATCTGAACAAAGAAAATAGAAAGTCCCACTATGTCCAAACAGACTATACAGCAACTGGATGGTGTAGGCTCCTGAAATGATGGGAATCAATATGCAGATCCATCCATGGCAGGGAACATAAAAAGGCAGCGAACATCAACAACAGGATGGTGAGTATATGCTCTTACCAGATCTGGTGGACTCAAATGTCAGCGACAGAGTCGTCAAAGCAGTATGCTGCATCTGGCAGGTGTATAGATGTCCAAATGGATGGAACCTCAACACGAAATCCAAGAGCACTCCTCTGGACTTTCGGGTCCAACACGAATTCAGGAACCACAGAATGGAAACACGGAAGGTGGATGGAGCCAGGAGGTAATGCTTGTGGAGACCTCCAAACCCAATGCCACTTCAGGGACTCAGGAACAAAAATCTTGAAGGGTGGGTATGGCCAAATTATGATGTCCACTCATAACAGGGAATCATGTGGAGAAAAAATAATGCTTCCACATGGTGCAGATAAAAACGGGTGGTAATTTATTTATAAAAAAAACAATAAAATACATGTGATCACATAAAAAGAAAGGGCAATATGAAGAGTAATAAGAACGCCCTACGCGTTTCGACCAAATGGTCTTCTACTGGGGCATGAATCACCTCTGCATATTTCCAAATATCTAGAGACATGATAAACAGTGAGGACCAATCAGCAAGGAAAACAAACCACTTCGTCTCATTGGAAGAGAAAAACATATGAACATCTGAAAAAAATGGTTAAGTCACATAAGCCAATGGTGTGTAAGGAGTATGGAGCACGTGAACTGGATGGCCAATCAATGAGTAAGACTGAGGATCGCACTTCCTGGTGACGGGTCCACGTGGCAAACAAAGGGAAGTGACGTCATGATGCAAAAGCCCACAAAAACGCGGATCTAAATCATGTGACGCCTGAAAGAAGCGTCGCATGATTGCATCAGATTGGAAGGAAATAGTCATCTGACTAATGTAAACAGAATCCTACGGACCAATGGTATTGAGAATATGCAGGTCACATGGATCGGGTAGACAACAGAAGTAGAAACAATCAAACCCCATGAACCCAGACCCACGTGGCAACCAAGGAAGTGATATCAATGTTGTGAAGCCCGCAAAAATGCAGGCTTCAAGACACGTGATAAGTGCAGACCAAATCATGTGACCGCAATGTGTAAGTGTCTAAAAAACGGTGTTTTAAAGCGTCTTAAAGCGGCCCAAGTGTCTAAAAAACTGTGTTTTAAAGTGTCTTAAAGCGGCCCAATGGTTGTGTAATGAAACATGTCACAGGGTAAGGCCAACCCAATTGAATGGGAAAAGTTATACAAAAAGAAATTATTCTAACATGATATTAACATCAACCAAACATGGGATGATTTTGGGTCTAACGTGATAATGTGAACACGGTTAAGAGGTGAATCATAATCTAAGTTAGGGAAACGTGACAGGAGGGAGAAACACCCTGAAATCACGTAACTGGAAGTGGCTCCCGAACCGAGAACCAATACCAAAATTGAGGGAATGAATGAAGATGGGAGCATGTGTAATGAAATTACTGAAAAAAATATGAAAAATAAATAAATATGAGTATAAAAAGAAAAAAAAAAAAAAGCGTCAGTCGCCTGGTCGGAGGTGGTCAAACAAAGGGGGACTATGTGCTAATAAAAATAGAGAGGAAACAAAAGGGAGGGATTAAGTATTATTAAGACTGATTAATGAATGAGTTGAGGTCCCACTCATCATTCAACCCAAAAGGAAAGTAGGACCTCAATTCATGGATCCAGTACGTTTCCAGGCGTGACTCGCCCCTCCAATGGGGGACGAATTTATCAATCACCTGGAATAACGTACCCGTAGGATCTTTATTGTGAAACTGTAGGTAGTGACGTGGTATTGTGTGTTTGCTTTTACCACCCTTAATCCCAGCAACATGTTCGTTAACTCTGGTAGAGAAGGTTCTGATGGTGCAACCAACGTATTGCTTATGGCAAGGGCAGGTAAGCAAGTACACAATATACTGAGAGGTGCAGGTGGTGAAGTGCCTCATAGAATAAATACACAAAGTAACGGTGGATCTAGAGGTGTCAGTTTTATGTCTCCCTCAATATTATGGAGGCACACGTTACATTTGCAACAGGGGTAGTAGCCTTTGCACTGCTGAAAAAAGGACACTTTTTTAGGGGGATCAATCACATTACGGCCACTTGCCCCTGAATGGACCGTGCACCCCTAAAAATAACCCCAGACTGTTCTGGGAGGACCGGACCGAGTAGTCTGTCATTTGTGAGCACCTTCCAGTGTTTTTTGAAAATCTCACTAATCTGTTTAGATTGGGTGGAATAGGTAGTGAAGAAGGACCATCTAAATCTAGAGTCTGAAGATTCCTTGGGGCACTCCACTAGAGTAGAGCTTCTCTCCATAGAGAGTACTTTATTGATTTCAAAATCCAAGTCCTCAGAATGGTAACCTTTTTCTAAAAATCTATTCTTAAGAATCTGAGACTGAGCCAAATAGTCAGTAGTCCTTGCGCAGTTGCGACGCAACCTTAAAATTTGGCTACGAGGGACAGATTTTAACCATTGGGCCTGATGGCGACTCCCAACTGGAATATATCCATTACGATCGGTAGGTTTGAAGTACGTTCTAAACTCCAAATGCTGTTAGACTACCATGATCTCCAGGTCTATAAAGTGCACCGAAGTGGTTAGCCTCATAACTCAAAGCAATCCCTCAGTCATTCAGGTTAAGTGTAGCCATGAAAACATCCAGGGACTCTCAATCACCATCCCATATGAGGAGGATGCCATCTATATACCTCGCCCAGAGAATCAATTCTGATCTCTGGGTGGCATAGATGACATTCTCCTCCCACTGGGCCATGAAGAGGTTGGCAAGGCTAGGGGCGTATTTTGCCTCCATAGCCACACCTCTTTTTTGTAGATAAAATTGGTTTTGGAACCAGAAATAATTATGCCGGGTGGCAAATCTGAGAAGTTGCATAATAAAGTTCTATTGTAATAGAGGAAGCTTAGCATCCTTAAGAAGATAACTCTCCACGGCATCAAAGCCTAAACTATGGGGTATACACATATACAGTGCAGCTACATCTGCTGTGACTAGAATCATCCCTTCTTCCCTTTTTTACATTCTGGGTTGTCAAATCCCTCTCTTTTTAATCCCCCCAGTACTGTAGCATCGTCCATTCAAGTTTTCAAAAGTCTTGTTCTACAGGACTTAGACAAATTATCTAATCAAAAGACAAAAGTTTATACCAATCCTAATATTAGAGTTGGATTAAAACTACTCTGCGAGAGGAAAAACCTTATAATCCATCCCGTAGACAAAGGCGGGGAGATCGTTATTCTAGACAAAAAGGATTACTTAACAGAAATGAACAGGATGCTGGATGATTCCTGCACATATAGCATTTCACCATTCCTACGGATCCTACTCCTCATTTTAAAAAAGCCTTGGTTGAATTAATAGATGAAGGCTTTTCATTGGGGATCCTTAACAAAAAAGTGAAAAAAAACTTTCTGGTTCCTCAGGTTCCACGCATTCCCACCATTTATTACCTTCCCAAGGTCCATAAAGACCCAGTCAATCCCCCTGGCTGACCTATAGTCAATGGGATTGACTCGGTCACGGCACGTATAGGCAGATACGTGGATTTTTATCTTCAACCCCTGGTTCACTCTACTCCTTCATATTTGAAGGATACCAGAGATACCATCCAACTTCTGGAATCAGTAGAGTTTAGAGAAGGGATGATTCTAGTCACAGCAGACGTAGCTGCACTGTATACCCCATAGTTTGGGCTTTGATGCCGTGGAGAGTTATCTTCTGAAGGATGCTAAGCTTCCTCTATTACAGCAGAACTTTATTATGCAACTTCTCAAATTTGCCACCCGGCATAATTATTTCTGGTTCGAAAACCAATTTTATCTACAAAAAAGAGGTGTGGCTATGGGGGCGAAATTCGCCCCTAGCCTTGCCAACCTCTTCATGGCCCAGTGGGAGAAGGATGTCGTCTATGCTGCCCAGAGATCAGAATTGATTCTCTGGGCGAGGTATATAGATGACATCCTCCTCATATGGGATGGTGATCGAGAGTCCCTGGATGTTTTCATGGCTACACTTAACCTGAATGACCGAGGGATTGCTTTGAGTTATGAAGCTAGCACCACTTCGGTGCACTTTCTCGACCTGGAGATCATGGTAGTTGAACAGCATTTGGAGTTTAGAACGTACTTCAAACCTACCGATCGTAATGGATATATTCCAGTTGGGAGTTGCCCAATGGTTAAAATCTGTCCCTCGTAGCCAATTTTTAAGGTTGCGTCGCAACTGCACAAGGACTACTGACTATTTGGCTCAGTCTCAGATTCTTAAGAATAGATTTTTAGAAAAAGGTTACCATTCTGATGACTTGGATTTTGAAATCAACAAAGTACTCTATGGAGAGAAGCTCTACTCTAGTGGAGCGCCCCAAGGAATCTTCAGACTAGATTTAGATGGTCCTTCTCTACCTATTCCACCCATTCTAAACAGATTAGTGAAATTTTCAAAAAATACTGGAAGGTGCTCACAAATGACAGACTACTCGGTCCAGTCCTCCCAGAATGGGCTGGGGTTATTTTTAGGGGTGCACGGTCCATTCAGGGGCAAGTGGCCCCAAATTGTATTGATCCCCCTAAAAAAAGTGTCCTTTTTTCAGTAGTGCAAAGGCTACTACCCCTGTCGCAAATGTAACGTGTGCCTCCATAATATTGGGGGGAGACATAAAACTGACACCTTTAGATCCACCGTTACTTTGCGTATTTATTCTATGAGGCACTTCACCACCTGCACCTCTTAATATATTGTGTACTTGCTTACCTGCCCTTGCCATAAGCAATACGTTGGTCGCACCATCAGAACCTTCTCTACCAGAGTTAACGAACATGTTGCTGGGATTAAGGGCGGTAAAAGCAAACACACAGTACCACGTCACTACCTACAGTTTCACAATAAAGATCCTACGGGTACGTTATTCCAGGTGATTGATAAATTTGTCCCCCATTGGAGGGGCGAGTCCCGCCTTCGCGGGGTGTCACGCCTGGAAACGTACTGGATCCATGAATTGAGGTCCTACTTTCCTTTTGGGTTGAATGTTGAGTGGGCCCTCAACTCATTCATCAATCTTAATAATACTTAATCCTTCCCTTTGTTTCCTCTCTCTATTTTTATTAGCACACAGTCCCCCTTTTTTTGACCACCTCCGACCAGGCGACTGACGCTTTTTTGCGATGCCTCCCTCTTCTGGCGGTGGTCCTTTTATTTATACTCATTTTTATTTATTTTTCATAATTTTTCAGTAATTTCATTACACATGCTCCCATCTTCATTCATCCCCTCAATTTTGGCATTGGTTCTCGGTTCGGGAGCCACTTCCATTTACGTGATTTCGGGGTGTTTCTACCTCCTGTCACGTTTCCCTAACTTAGATTATGATTCACCTCTTAACCGTGTTCACATTATCACGTTAGACCCAAAATCATCTCATGTTTGGTTGATGTTAATATGTTAGAATAATTTCTTTTTGTATAACTTTTCCCATTCAATTGGGTTGGCCTTACCCTGTTTCATTACACAACCATTGGGCCGCTTTAAGTTGTTTTTTTAGACACTTACACATTGCGGTCACATGATTTGGTCTGCACTTATCACGTGTCTTGAAGCCTGCATTTTTGCGGGCTTCACGACATTGACATCACTTCCTTGGCTTGCCACGTGGGTCTGGGGTCATGGGGGTTTGAATGTTTCTACTTCTGTTGTCTACCCGATTCACGTGACCTGCATATTCTCAATACCATTGGTCCGTAGGATTCTGTTTACATTAGTCAGATGACTATTTCCTTCCAATCTGATGCATTCATGTGACGCTTCTTTCAGGTGTCACATGATCTAGATCCGCGTTTTTGCGGGCTTTTGCGTCATGACGTCACTTCCCTTTGTTTGCCACGTGGACCCGTCGCCAGGAAGTGTGATCCTCTGACTTACTCATTGATTGGCCATCCAGTTCACGTGCTCCTTACACACCATTGGCTCATGTGACTTTACCATTTTTTTCAGATGGTCAGATGTTTTTCTCTTCCAATGAGAAAAAGTGGTTTGTTTTCCTTGCTGTTTATCACATCTATAGATATTTGGCAATATGCAGAGGTGATTCATGCCCCAGTAGAAGACCATTTGGTCGAAACGTGTAGGGCGTTCTTATCACTCTTCATATTGCGCTCTCTTTTTATGTGATCACATGTATTTTATTTTTTTTTTTTATAAATAAATTACCTCCCATTTTTATCTGCACCATGTGGAAGCATTATTTTTTCTCCACATGATTCCCTGTTATGAGTGGACATCATAACTTGGCCATACCCACCCTTCAAGATTTTTGTTCCCGAGCCCCTGAAGTGGTGTTGGGTTTGGAGATCTCCACAAGCATTACCTCCTGGCTCCATCCACATTCCGTGTTTCCATTCTGTGGTTCCTGAATTAGTGTTGGACCCGAAAGTCCAGAGGAGTGCTCTTGGATTTCGTGTTGAGGTTCCATCCATTTGGACATCTATACACCTGCCAGATGCGGCATACTGCTTTGACAACTATGTCGCTGACATTAGAGTCCACCAGATCTGGTAAGAGCATATACTCACCATCCTGTTGATGTTCACTGCCTTTTTATGTTCCCTGCCATGGATGGATCTGCATATTGATTCCCATCATTTCAGGAGCCTACACCATCCAGTTGCTGTATAGTCTGTTTAGACATAGTGGGACTTTCTATTTTCCTTTGCTCGGATACGGACATTTTCATTTCTTGTTTCTCGTTTCTTTGATGTATTGATTTTCACCCTCCTCTACATCATATTTTTTGTCGTTTTATATGATTAGCACTAATTGTATGCTCTTTTGTCACGCGCTACATTGTTATCACCATTTTGTCCAGTGTAGATAAATTATAGTTGTACTTGTTTTTCTGCGCAATGTAAAAACGTTCTAGTGCATAAAGCTGTGCATGGTCGATGGACCAGAGTATGGTGCATTTTAGGTTTCTTCTGGCATACCCATGGGTATTTGTCTAAAGTTTAAATATTCATTGCAATTACCATGCAATATTATGAGTAGTCAGTGTCTTTGCAGGCATACAATACTGCAAACACTGTTGGTTGGTGGAAATGAAAGCCATTGTCATTGTCAAATGTTTTTATTAACTATCTAGGTGGTCACCTCTACTAATAATGGACACCCTTAACGTAGTCAACCTTTCATCTCGCCTTCTTTCCACCTCTGATATTTCCCTGTTGTCTAGGGGTTTGAATTTTTGCCCCACGAACCACTTTGATTTGTTCAACACTATTCTTGACGTGAACAGATTTGTACAGAATTTGACACTACAAAAACACTACTATATGGAGAATGAAGATGATCAAATCCCACATCCGAATCAAATTACTTTACAACAGAGTCTTCAGCCAACTGGTGAGTCAACTCTTTTTCCCCATTTTATTTTCCGATGTATGTACATCAGTAGACCTATCAGATTTAGCTATTGAATCAAGCTCACATACACCGGCAGATAACACCAAGTGTCATACAGTATCCTTTAATTTGAAATCTGACTTTTACCCCATTAACTCCAGAGGAAAGGACATGGACACATCAGAAATTGGTAGAGAAGGATTTGGCACACCTTGCAAATAACATTGTCCATAACAAATCTGGGAACCTCACTGCTGAGGAGAAAAAAAATCTCTTAACTTACATAAAGATCCCTCGCTTGTAATAAGAAATGCAGATAAAGGGGGGGCTGTGGTGATAGTAAAAGCCTCCGCATATAGAGAAGAAGCTCTATGCCAGCTGTCAGATTCCTCTACCTACAGCAAACTAAAAGGTGATCCCACCGAACCTTTCAAAAAGGAGTTGGTATGTCTTCTTGACAGAGCGGTCTCTAGACCAATTGGAAATTAAGAAGGCTAGATTGAATAAAACTTTGCAAGAAGGTTTGGACTCCCTATGTCAGAACAGGGAACTGGTGATCAGACCTGCTGATAAGGGGGGTGGGATTGTCGTCTTGGATCGGCAAGATTATATGCATGAAATGCATAGCATTCTTGACGACGACTCCACTATACCCTCCTTCCAGCTGATCCTAAAAATAAATATCTGAAGGCACTTAAGGTGATTGTGACAAGGGGTCGGCGAATGGGGATTCTCACTGAGAAAGAGAGCTTGTACTTTATACCTTCGGCCCCGCGCACACCGACCATCTATTATCTACCCAAGATACATAAAAGTCTTGTCTGCCCCCCCCGGGACGCCCCATTGTCAGTGGCATAGACTCGCTGACATCCCGGGTGGGCAGATGCATTGACTTTTTCCTACAACCCCTGGTACAGAAGTTGCCCTCCTATATCAAAGATTCTCGGCATGTTATTCAATTACTTTCTGGGGTCCAGTATCGTACTGGGATGTGGTTGGTCACTGCAGATGTAACATCTCTGTATACCATTATCCCGCATGAGTTGGGTTTCAAGGCCGTCGAATATTTTCTGAACAGAGATTCTGGCCTTGTCCAGGCTCAGGTGGTATTCTTGATGGACCTCTTAAGGTATGCCACCTCCCATAATTATTTCTGGTTCAACAACAATTTCTACAGACAAGATATGGGAGTGGCTATGGGGGCTAAATATGCCCCCAGCCTGGCAAATCTTTTCATGGGGAAATGGGAGGAGGATGTCATCTATGCCCAGGACACCCCCCAATTAGTCCTGTGGGCCAGATACTTAGATGACATCCTCCCCCTATGGAATGGCGATTACCTGGAATTACAGGAGTTTTTGGCTGCCCTTAATGGGAACCATATTGTTATTAAGTTGAACTATGAAACCAGTCAGACCGTTATCAACTTTCTTGATCTCAAAATCTCGGGGGATGGGGACAAATTTATCACATCCACTTTCTTCAAAGATACGGACAGGAACTCATTCATACCAGTAGACAGCTGTCATTACCACCCTTGGCTCGATTCGATTCTGAAAAGTCAATACTTACGAATTAAGAGGAATTGTTCTAGTCAATCAGAATTTCTAGTACAGGCGGAAATTCTTACAGAAAGGTTCTCTCAAAAGGGATACTCAAAAGACTCCCTGGAGAGGACTTTAAATATTGTGAAACAAACTAATAGGGATGACCTATTGGTTGAAAGAGGCCCCCGGGTTGGGGATAATTTTATGTAGAGTGTCCCCTTTGTGACATCTTTCTCTTTGCAGCATAATATCAAGAATTTGATATACAAGCACTGGCATGTTGTAAAGAGTGATACTATTCTCAATGCGGTTCTACCAGAAAAGCCTTGTGTGGTTTTTAATGGAGCACCTTCATTGAGAAACCAGTTGGCCCCCAATATTTTGAATCCTCCGAGCACTAAACCAACCTTTTTTTGACCAACTAACTGGTTTTTACCAGTGCAAAAAATGTAGAGTTTGTGCTTTGAGTGCATGCTCCCATAGACGCACCACTACCTTCGTTTCTACCAGCACACAGGAGAGACACACCATTAAACCCTTTATTACTTGGGCACTGCAACAGGTAAACGACTTTCTCCGTAGCACATGTGGCCTGCAATATGTAGGCAGGACTAAGCGACCCCTTCAGGTGCGACTTAATGAACATATCACCAACATCTTAACGGGTTTTAGAAATCATTCTGTGTCAAAACACTATCTTTTGGTGCACGATAAGAACCCCTCCAAAACTATTTTTTGGGGATAGACAGGTATAGACCCCATTGGAGGGGCAGTTCACTAATCAGGGGGATATCCCAATTGGAGATGAGCTGGATCCATAAACTTAGGACCTATGCCCCTTATGGGTTGAATATCGAGACGGACGTAAATGCTTTTATTGACAACTCCTAATTATCGTCGTAATATTTTTATATATTTTTAATATCATGTTGTTGTGAACTCGCTCTGAGATACCAGCTAGTGGACTAATAGGCTGTGGATTCCATGCAAATATTGCATGCATTCAATTTTAAATATTCATAATTATATGATTTTAGTGTATATTTACATCTATTTCTATTATTTAAATTTGAATGTTGAGTAAAAAAAAATCAATAAATTAAATGTAAATATCATTTTTTATATTATATTTATTTATTTCATTTTTATTATCAATTTTGGATATGGTATTATTTTATTTCATATTTTTTATTCAATTTTATGTATTGGGTATCAATCTGCCCATTTCTATACATTCACGTTTACATATTCACCATTGGCATAAATAGCCACATTTAGTGCACAGGTTAATACACTATGTAATTACCATTTTTCATTAGATTATTTTTATCTGCATCTATAATCATTTAAAATATATTTTTCACTATAGGTAACATTTAAGGATTAGGGTATTCACTCACGTTGCTCGATTTATATGTATACATCGGGTTAAATTCACCACTGATGCAATACATACACAAGGTGGGGTTGTTATTTTTTCCCAAAAGGATCCCCCTAATAGGTGATTTCTTTTGTTTTCACTTTTCGTTTTTAGGTTTATTTGTTTTTGTTTTTAAATCTGGCAGTATCCCTGCTAGTTACTCTTCCGGTTTGTGTATATATATACATTTTTGTTAACTTGCACTTCCCGTTTTGAGTTAGGACATTTGCCCATTTTTAAGATGGCGTCCTTGCACTTGCATCTCAGAGCGAGGCTTGGTAGCGTATATATGGTGGTGGTTCACTGCGCTGCTCGCCCCCATTGAAAACGTCCGCTTGATGACAAAACGCGTCTGGGCACACAGTGACGTCACCACGTGAATGAGGAAGGAGGACGAGCTCCGCTCTGTAATTATGCCGGCCGGCATTTTAACCATTCCATGCGATATCTGATCGTCTGTAAGTGTACTACTTTATTCATTAAAGGGTTATCTGAATGTATTACACTATGGTCTATTTATCTCATTTATGGGTTGTATACTGTGGATTTCCTGATACAGCCATCAATCTCCCAGTCATATAGAGCCCAATGAATATAAAGTCTGTGAGTCGGTAAGCACACTCTACAGCTGTGGTGGTGGGTTATCACCTTTACTCCAAATGCACAATAGGGTGTTGGTTTCAGGTGCATGCTCATACTTGGTTGCAAAACAATATTATACTATGGCAAGCATTTTTGTTTCTCTTTCGGTAATGAACTGAGGGAACTACGCCTGAACTCTGACAGAGCTGATCGGTCCTTATCCCAAAAGGCCCCGGCTGGGTTTAAGCCATCTGCTTATTATATTTGGCGTCCTGGTAAGCGCAATTCATGGTCGTGATCTTTGGATTGTGAATCATTTCTATGCATGTTGTACCATTTGGATGACCCAGAGTGCTTTTTCTTACTTAAAGCGATATTTGGACTATACCATTGTACATTTACTTCAAATATTTATGTCAATACCAACTAAAGGACACTTAGCGCAGTTTATTTTTATTATTGATATTTGTGTTGCCACACTGTTCACTTTATTTTATTGCTCCAACGCGCACATTGGGAGGGTGCTTTGAGGTAGCCCCCAAAGCACCTTGCCCCATGTTGATGGGGAGAAGGGCCTCATACCCACAACCCTTTTTACGGTGGTTGTGGGGGTCTGCGGGGGACTTATCGGAATCTGGAAGCCCCCCTTTCACAAGGGGACCCCCCAGATCCCACCCCCTCCTGTGTGAATTGGTAATGGGGTACAAATATACCCCTACCATTTAAAAAAAAAAAAGTGTCAAAAAAGACAAGAGACGATTTTTGACAATTCCTTTATTAATTTCTTCTTCTTTCCCAGTTTCTTCAGGTCTTCCTTCAGTGTTCTTCTTCTTCTTCCTCCACTTTCTTCTCCGGTCTTCTCATCTGGCATCTCCCTAGGAATTTCCCCATGTTGTCAGAGGGGGCGGGGTCACCCTGTTTACATAACTGGCATGGCCTCGCAGTGCTTGTCATCACGTGTTCCATGTTTGCACGGGCATTCAGCCTTTGTTTTTATGCTGGCTTTTTAAATTTAACGAGTTTTATACTTGTAACTTTGCATTAAAACCTTTGGTCCATTTAAGTAATAAATTCCCTATTACTACTACACCATTGGAGTTTTCCCCTTTTTTTTCTCTTATTCACTGAATCATGAGTCTCCCCCCTGATGCTGCAGCAGTAAGATCAGCTTAAAGTTGGTGGTGCTCATAAACAAGACCCGGACATCGATCTCCATCTGTCCCTGCAGAGGGTTATATCTGCAAGCTCGTATGACCTCGCCACAGAGGAGGTCCAACAAGTGGGGTAAGGGTACATCCATTACTCCTCTCCCGCAACTATCGGTGGCTTGGAAGTGTTTTCTGCATCTCTCACTTTTCTACCCTGATGTGACACACTAAAGGAACGGCTTTTCCTCTTCACATACTTTGTTTTTTGTTTTTTACCAACTTGTCTTTCATGAACTGAATGTGGTGTCTTTCAAGAGATTGGGGGTCCAATTGCATGCTTAGAACTTTACTTTTTTCTATTAATTTTTTATTGAGATATGATATGTTTTATAATTTTTTTGTTTTGTTATCTCTCTGCACTGGGATTTAAACATGCTATAGCTCTGGGTATTACCCCAAGGAGCTTCTCAATCGTAAAAACTCATATGTTATATTCATGCTAGCGCACAATTTTAGTTTATACATAACTGGGTGAACCCACCCCCTTTGACAACACGGGGAAAGCCATAGAGATATCCCTGTGCGTCAAAGGGGGGCAGGGTCACTGGGTGACCCCACCCTCAATTATATAAGAACTGTCACCTCCACAGAAGCGTCACACAGTGGAACACTCCCACTGAGGCGGATCGTGCGGAGTACGAAGGCGGAGAAGCCAGAGGAAGATGCCGGACGAGAAGACTGGAGAAGGAAGCGGAGGAAGACGCAGGGGAAGAAGGAGGAAGAAGAAGAAAACTGAAGGAAGACCAGAATAAAGAAGATGGAAGAAGAAACTGGGAAAGAAGGAGAAATTAATAAAGTAATTGTCAAAAACCGTATCTTGTCCTTAACATTGGACACTTTTTTTGTGAAATGGTAGGGGTACATTTGTACCCCATTATCAATTCACACAGGGGAGCCAGGATCTGGGGGTCCCCTTGTTAAAGGGGGCTTCCAGATTCTGATAAGGCCCCCTCCCGCAGACCTCCACAACCTCCGGGCAAGGGTTGTGGGGATGAGGCCCTTGTCCCCATCAACATTGGGACAAGGTGCTTTGGGGGGCTACCCCAAAGCACCCTCCCCATGTTGAGGGCATGTGGCCTGGTACGGTTCAGGAGGGGGGGGGGGCACTCTCTCATCCCCCCTCTTTTCCTGCGGACTACCAGGTTGCGTGCTCAGGTAAGGGTCTGGTATGGATTTTTGGGGGAACCCCATGCCATTTTTTTCAAATTTTTCTGCGGGGTTCCCCTTAAAATCCTGACCCGAAGGGTCTGGTATTGATTTTGAGGGGACCCCATGACATTTTCAAAAAAATTGCCACGGGGTTCCCCTTAAAATCCATACTAGACCCTCAGGTCTGGTATGGATTTTGGAGGGGGGACACCCATGCCATTTTTGTTTTTAATTTTGGCGTGGGGTTCCTCTTAATATTCATACCAGACCTGAAGGGTCTGGTATGGAATTTAGGGAGACCCCCACGCATTTTTTTTTATTTTGGTTCAGGGTCCCCCTGTAGGTAAATTCCATGCTGTTTTTATCAATTAACTTTTTTGTGTATTGCTGAACCAACAATTCATTATAGCCGGCGCTAGCGATAGTAGTTTTACATTACTTATTTTTCCCTTTAGAAATGTAATTTTGCTGTCAGACTGTTATAAACACGGGAAACATGTGCCACTTCACAGGCATACTATAGGCACCCCCCCCGGTACTAAATTTAAAGGAACATTACACTTTTATTGTTTCACTTTAGACAGTATTAGAATCACTGCTCCCGAAAAAACGGCCAATTTTAAAACTTTTTTTTGCATTGATATATGGCCCCTGGGGCAGGACCCAGGTCCCCAAACCCCTTTTATGACAATAACTTGCATATAAGCTTTTAAAATTAGCACTTTAGATTTCTCACATAGACTTTTAAAGGTTGTTCCGGGGCTTTTGAATTAGCCGCAAACACCCCAAATTGTTCACTACTTGGCAAACAGCCAATGTTCGAGTCGAAATCATGTTTGACCCAAACATAAAGCCCATACCTATTCAGAAGCAGCAGTTTTTAATGCTATTTGCTTTGAAAGATACAAATTACAGGTTTGGTATCCTTGTCTAAATATTTGGTTTGCAATTTTTACAGAACATCACATTAGTACGATATTTTCCATGACTTGATATACACGATTGTTCACTGAGTAGTGAAGAAATGATCATGATGTTTGGAGATGAATCTCTATAAATAAGCCCAGAAATGGCAGCTCCATTATTCCTATCCTGACAGGCAATTTTAATCCTCATGCAAACTATTTTATGCTGATAATATTTTTATACTTATTTTTTTTCAAATAGTCCTTTTTAAACTAAATTCATTGGGGTACATATTACTAGAAGGCATAAAAACAAAAAGGTATAAAGACCCACAAGAACCTACAGCCAATGTCACATTGTTTTTTTCCTTAATACATTATCTGGTTGGTTCTCCCTCTTGTATTAGTGATTCAGTCTACAATCAGGTAAAAAAGTGAGAATAGAGGATGAAGAGGACTCAGAATGGAGGAGGAGGATAAGAAATGAGAATTGAGAGGAGGAGAAGGTAGAATGGAAGAGAAGTTGAATGGAGAATGAGGCATAATAGAGGTGAAGGGGTAGTGCTTTGGATTTTCCCTAGTCAGCCAGTGAGACCCAATTGGAAGACACATACTGGAGTATAAGAGATCAGACAAATCACCACATGTATGCTGAAATGGTCTCAATTTATTACAGATGTGACATAAGTATACAAAACACAAAAAACAGAAGCCATTCAGTCTTTGGTCATCAGTCAGATGTTTGTGACAATCAATTAGAAACAGGTGACAATAAGTGAGGAGGGAAGAGGAAGAATGAGAATGGAGATGGATGAATGGGAATGGAGAAGGAGCAGGAAGAGAAGGAGGAGTGAGAATAGAGATGGTGGAATGAGAATGGAGATGAAGTGAAACTGGAGATGGGTAAATGAGAATGTCGATGGAGTATAAATGGGAATCAAGGAATGAGAAAGAGGATGAAGGAGTGAGAATGGAGAAGTGAGAATATATATGGAGGAGTGAGAATAAAGATGGAGAAGTGAGAATGGAGTTAAAGGAGTAAGAAAGGGAATGGAGGAGTGAGAATGGAGATGGTGGAATGAGAATGGCGATGGAAAAGTGAGAATGGATATGGAGGTAGAAAAAGAGGGAGGAGGAGTGAGAAAGGAGATAAAGGTGGGGGGTGAAGATGGAGAAGGAGGAGATATTATAGAAATGGAGGAGGAGAGTATTGAGAATGGAGAGGATAGATGATGGAAGAGGATAATATTTTGGGGGAACTTTTGGAGGGGTCTGCAAACCTTTTTTTAAACTGAATCTAGAAAGGAAATTACATTTTTATCAATTTAAAACCATTTTTCTTTGTAAATATTAGTGCTAAAAAAAAAACAAATAAATGCATGCATAAAAATTACTGCTCATGGTCAAATTGATATTTTTATAAAATCTTTAACTCGTGAAAAGTCCCCAGGACAGTGCCACTCATGCCGTTTTATGTTTTTAATTTTTTTTAATATTTGAAATGTAGTGGCTTGATTTTTTTAATTTTTTTTTTATTAAAATCCTTCAGATAACTAATTTTCAGGCTCAGGTATCAACCCTCCACAAAAAAAAAAAAAAAAAAAAAAAAAAAAAAAAAGAAGAATACACAAACCCCATTGATATGGACCTACCTGCTCCACCCTTATAGATCTCTTTCCAGAGTCTACAGTCATATGTTAATGAACAGCTCCTGTATGTTGGCCAATCAGGTTCTCCCATCAATTAACGAAAGCCACTCCTCTTCCCACATACACCATATCCAGTCCATACTGATCTTACTTTTACTTGAAGCAAAAGTGAGTTTGTATTTTCATTGACTACTTCATCTCGCAACTATTTCAAGAAGAATGAACACGTTGGGAAGTCCACAAAGATTCCACTAGTGAAGACCCAGTGAGTTACCATCTGCACCTTCATTTTCTCAGATTAGTCATTAAGTGTTCTTGCATAGCAAGACCACTTACTGTTATCTCACATATATATTATTCTTATTATTATAGCCAAATTTACCACCCTAACTCCTCCCACAGTTTTTACACTACATAGACAAGTAATATACCGAAACGTGCGGATTGTTCCCGAATGGTGTGCTATTACTTTGTGGAACGTTTCGCCGAATGGTTCACGAAATATCGTCGTTTTTGCGGCGAAATTGGTCCCATAGGAATGAATGGGGAAACTAGAGTGGGAGATGACAAAAGCTGGAAAATCAGAACATGATTTCTAAACTGCCGCCACTCCCTCATTTTCAAGCCCACCTACACAAATCTTATATCAAAACGTTCAGCTATCCCTGCTGCCACTAAACATGTCCACGGCTAAGCCATAGTCCTGATAGTTTTCACAATATGACCATTTGTTTGTAACTCACGCCGTCCATTGACATTCATTGAAACTACACTCTAGCCCCCTCCAAATTTGAAGGGCAATTTCTAAACTGCGACTGTGCCTTCATTTTTAATATTTCACAGACATACTACACATCAAAATCTAGGTCTGGGTCTTGTGATTCTCACAATATAAAGATCTTCGCTGTAGGATGTATAGTTTTTAAAATACGGCCATTTGTTTAGAGGTCATTTCAGGAAATTTTAGCCATTAATCAGAGTGTACTGTTAGTGTTTGTTTTGTTGCCATGGTTACCAAAGCTTCTGTTATACACAGGGGGGGGGGGAGGTGGCTGGAGCATCTCAGCTGATTACAGAGCCCGGGGGAGGGGACAGACACACCATGTACTGATTTATAATAGAGGAATATGATGGGGCAGTTTTGATGGGGTAATTCTGATGGGGCAGTTTTGATGAAGTAGTATTTGGGAAGCATAAACAGGGCATGAGCGTTGCTAGGAAACAGTGGTTGTAAACACAAGATGCTGAGACACCCCAAATGCATGTGACTTCATCTGCTAGACTTGATAATGCTTGTAGACTCCTCCCACAGTTTTTACACTACAGAGACAAGTAATATACCGAAACGTGCGGATTGTTCCCGATTGGTGTGCTATCACTTTGTGGAACGTTTCGCCGAATGGTCCACGAAATATCGTCGTTTTTGCGGCGAAATTGGTTCCATAGGAATGAATGGCAAAATGTTCAAAAGGAAATGTTGCTAGGAAACAGTGGTTGTAAACACAAGATGCTGAGACACCCCAAATGCATGTGACTTCATCTGCTAGACTTGATAATGCTTGTAGACTCCTCCCACATTTTCCACACTACAGAGACAAGTAATATACCGAAACGTGCGGATTTTTCCCGATTGGTGTGCTATTACTTTGTGGAACGTTTCGCCGAATGGTCCACGAAATATCGTCGTTTTTGCGGCAAAATTGGTCCCATAGGAATGAATGGCGAAATGTTCAAAACTAGAGTGGGAGGTGACAAAAGCTGACAACCTCATGATCAGCCAAAACATTATGACCGCCCCATGTAAAAAAAAAAATATTTTTGAAAAAAAAATTACTTTTGAAAAAAAAAAAATCACAAAGCTCTGAGGGGAATTATAGCTCCTCTCACACAGCTCTAAGGACAATTATAGCATTATAGCTCCTCCCACACAGCTTGGAGGGAAGTTATAGCTCCTCCAATACAGCTTTGAGGGGAATTATAGCTCCTCCCACACAGCTCAAAGGGGAATTATAGCATTATAGCTTAGCATTATAGCTCCTCCCACACAACTCTGAGGGGAATTACAGCTTAGCATTATAGCTCCTCCCACACAGCTGAGGAGAATTAGAGCTCCTCCCACACAACTCTGAGAGGAATTATAGTTTCTTCCACACCGCTGTGAGGGGAATTATAGCTCCTTTTAAACAGCTCTGAGGGGAATTATAGCTTCTCCCACACAACTCTGATGGGAAATGTAGCTTCTCCCACACAGCTCTGAGGGGAAATATAGCTTCTCCCACACAGCTCTAAGGGGAATTATAGCTCCTCCCACACAACACTAAGGGGAATTGTATCTCCTCCTCCCACACAGCTCTGAGGGGAATTATAGCATTATTGCTCCTCCCACACAGCTCAGAGGGGAGTTATAGCTCCTCCCACACAGCTCTGAGGCGAATTATAGCTCCTCCTCCAACACAACTCTGAGAGGAATTATAGCTCTTCGAACAAAGCTCTGAGGAGAATTATAGCTCCTTCCACAAATATCATCATGCCATCTAAAGGAAAGAGATCTAAAGCTGCAAAGATACGCTGGACTAAACTAGATCCGGAGCCCCACAGCAGCATAGTGGATATGGAGGTTTGTGACAGTGAATGTGCCCAGGAGGTACATAGTGAACCTGTGGTGTCATTTTCATGTTCAACTCAGTGTCAAGTTCAAGAGCACAGTGACAGTGTGATGGGCACTTCTGAAAACCATGGCATGCAAGAACCATGTGTACCAAGTGAGATTTCTGTGCAGGCATCATTTCATCAGGGTCATCATGGCTATGAAAGGTTAAGGAACAAACAGTGTACATGCATGGCTCTGACATTTTTGGCATACCACAGTGAGCTTGATGATGTGAGAAAGGGTGATCTTGATCAAATACTAAAGAAGGGCAACAGCTTGTATGGCTCAACAATAAAACAGCTAAAACAAAGAAATGTCTATCAGCATCAACACTTGACAATGGAAGAAGTGCCCCTCAGAGTCAACACTGACAAATATGAGTATAACGTTGTTAAATCTCCAGTGTTATCGGGATGTATGAGAGACACGGTAGACGGTGACAACCAAGGTTGGTTTGTTGACCTCTCCACAAGACTTCAGTGCCTCAATGCAGATGTTACACATGCACTTTTTATAGTAGTGCCATATTGCATTGCATTGTTCAGAGACAAGTCTGGGAGATATGGACTGTTTGATTCTCATAGTCGAAATAAGGATGGACTTCCTGCCACTGGAAAAGGAAAAGCTGTTATGATCACTTTTACACATTTGAGTGATATGGGGGCAAGGATTTATAAGTTGTATGAATTGCTCCTTACAGACACCAGAGGCCCTATTGATGGACTGCAGTATGACTTCATGCCAGTCTCATTTCATCGTGCAAGACGTCTGTCAGATGGTTTGCTGTCCCCACTGGTGCAATCTGACAAACCACATAATGCAAAGCATGTGGAGAACAAAGTGACACAGATGACCAAAGATGTAACACACACTGGATTCCCAGCCAGCAAGCATTCTCCACGGTCAGTTGATGCGAAATCCTCACAGGGCATATGGAAGGACAGTAAGGCATTGTCCAAATTAAATGCACAGAGACGACAAAAACTGAAGACAAGACACAGAAATGAAAGAAGGCGTGATTTCAAGGCTATAAAGATGTCTGTCACCAATAAGAAAAGGACATACATCACCAGCCGATACAGAGCAGATGCTGATTTTAAGTTGAAGCAGAAGCAATATATCATTCGCAAATATGCAACAGATGCCAATTTCAACTTGAAGCAGAAGCAATACATCACCAGAAAATATGCGACAAATGCAGATTTCAACTTGAAACAGAAGCAGTACACCACCAGAAAATATGCGACAAATGCAGATTACAACTTGAAGAAGAAGCAATACATCACCAGAAAATATGCCACAAATGTCGATTTCAAGTTGAAGCAGAAGCAATACATCACCAGAAAATATCATAATGATCCTGCTTTCAGAAAACGTCACTTGCAACATTGCATGAGTTACATGAAAATGAAGCGTCAAACTCAAGCAGATTTTCGCATAACCCATAAGATGCAATGTGCCTTCAAAATAAGAATGAAATACAGACGATGGACTCGTGTCATGCGGGAATGCAGTCAACCAGTGGACAACAGCCTAATGCAGACAGCTATATCCACTTTCCATGAATGCATTAAAGCTGGGCCAACATTTGTGTGCACGATGTGTCATCGCACCCTTTTCCCTAACCAAGTGAAACATTGCATTCACAGCAATTACAAGAAGAATCTACACATTGTTGCTGCCTGTTTGACAGGGAAATATGTCCATGTGTGCAACAATCACTGTCAAGGACCTGAACAATGCACCGTACCAGATGAAAGGACCAAAGAATGGATTTGTCACAACTGTGATTTACATTTAAAAGCAGGACACAAATCATCCATCGCTGTAGCTAACAACATGGAGCTGGCGCCCATTCCCCCAGAGCTCTGCGATTTGAATGTGCTGGAAAGACAACTTTTGGCCAAAATACTGCCATTTGCCAAGATCATCACACTTCCCAAAGGTCGACAGGCAGCTATACATGGCGCTGTAGTGTGTGTGCCATCCGAGGTGGAAACCACGGTCAATACTCTACCAAGATCGCACAGCAAATCCCAGTTACACAGAGTCAAGCTGAAAAGACGTCTGACTTACAAAGGCCACCAGCTGTTTCATTATGTCAACATGGGAAATGTAGTAGCAGGTCTGTCAAAACTCATTGACACACACCCCGACTACAGTGACATTTCAATTAGAGTGGATGAGACAATCGCTGATGATGATGATAATGACGATGGGATGGAACTCGACAGTTGTGACGAAACTGAGATGGAGATACTTGAACGCATCGAAAATTGTGATCCATCAGAGGTACAGTCTGCATGTTTACCGGCTGCTTCTGAGCAACAGGAAGGCCATGACCAACAACCTCCCAATGCAGAGGATGAGAAGGATACACTAAGACCTGGAATTGGCCTAGACAGTTGTTTGCAGCCATCTGACCTTGGAGAGGAAGCACTGACACACGGTGATGGAATATTCAGCATTGCACCTGCACAAGGAAACACACCTGTCAGCTTCTTTAAAGTTCCTAGGCTTGAGGCAATGGCTTTCCCTGTTCAGTTCCCTACTGGACAGAATACATTGGACCAGGCAAGACAAGTCAAACTGTCCCCGAGCATGTATTTCAATGCAAGGCTTTTTTGTGTTGATACTCGTTTTGCAAGAGACACAAGCTACCTCTTCTTTGCGCAGTTTGTCACAGAAACACACATGGCCAAAAGCAGCATGTCCATCCAGTTAGGGAAAGGAAAACCCAATACCAGGGATGGATGGAAAATATCCAACAAGCTGCTACAGGACAAGTGTGAGGTTGAGAGGTTGGTGCAAAACCGAGATGCCACAAGGTTCATGCAACCACTGAGAGGGAGTCCAGCTTACTGGGATAAAAATCTGAAGAATTTGCTAGCCATGGTCAGACAATTGGGTAAGCCAACATTTTTTCTTACCTTCTCTGCTGCAGAATTCAGATGGCCAGAGGTAATAACGGCAATAAAGGCACAACAAGGTCAAAAGGTGGATTTTGCGGGGCTAGACTGGGCTGAAAAGTGTGACATTCTTCGAGGCAACCCAGTGACCACCATGCGCATGTTTGACAAATGGGTTGATGCTCTGATGCGAGAGCTGCTGTTGGGTCCTGCACAGCCAATTGGTGAAGTTATCGATTACTTTTACCGGGTTGAATTTCAGGCGAGAGGGAGCCCTCATATACATGGTCTCTGTTGGGTAGCAGGAGCTCCTATATTTGGACAAGACAGTGATGACAAGGTGTGTGCCTTTATAGATCATAACATCTCATGCCAGCTGCCTGATGAAGCCAAACAGGCCTTACTTCACAGATTTGTAACAGAACTTCAAATGCACAGCAGATCTCATTCAAAATCATGCAAGAAAGGTAACAGAGTATGCAGATTTGGATTTCCAAAGCCACCTATTAGAAAAACGAGGATAACTTACCCGATGCCAGAAGAACAAGGAGATTGTGCAATGAAACCACAAGCAGCCAAAAACAAACTGAAACCAGTCTGGGATTTGCTTAATAACCCAAAAGTGCAGCTTGAAGACATGTCACAGCTACTGGCACAGTGTGATATGACTTTGAATCAGTACAACTCCTACATTCAGGCATTGACCTCCTCAAGCGTGATTCTAATGAAGCGTGATGTCAAGGACTGCTGGGTGAACAACTATAATCCACATTTGCTGACGGCCTGGAACGCCAACATGGACATCCAGTACATTCTTGATGAGTATGGTTGCATCATGTACATGTTGTCCTACATATCCAAGCCAGAACGGGAGCTGAGTGACTATCTCAAAACAATAGTCAAAGAAATGAGCCCAGAAACAGCGACAGAACGAGAAGAAATGAAAGAGGTTCTTCAGGCTTATTCAAAACACAGAGAGGTCAGCGCCCAGGAGTCTGTGGCCCGTACGTGCAGCCTGAAAATGAAGTCTTGCTCACGTGAGGTTGTTTTTCTGCCAACTGGTGACAACGCACTGAAAATGAGTCTCCCGCTCAGTGCATTGCAGAACAAACCAGCCGATTCTCTTAATGTGTGGATGACGAGTTTTGTCGACAAATACAGAGCCAGACCTGAAACACCAGAGTTTGAGTCCATGTGTCTGGCAGACTTTGCATCCCATTACAGGGTTGTCTATGGCAAGCAGAAGGAAGATGGCAAGCAAAAGGAAGACAGCAAGCGTGTCAGCCTATTGAATGAAATGGGAATGATTCAAAAACGCACGAGAGGGAAGCCTGCAATCATCAGGTACGCACGCTTCTCAGAGAAGAAGGACCCTGAGAACTACTACGGCAGACTGCTTAAACTGTACCTCCCCCACCGTTCAGAGTCATCACTGAAAACTGTAAGGTTCCCAACACACCAGGATTTTTACAAAGGCGCCTGTGTGAGCTTACCAGGAGAAGAAGCAATCCAAGCAGTGTCTGCAATTGTTACCAGCAACCAAAAGAAGTTCGAACAACACAACAAAATTGTGGAACAAGTCTTGGATGACTTTGTAAAAAACGGACCTGTTGAAGATGCTTGGAACACCTTTGCCCCAGAAGCTGAGTTGGATAGGTTGGAATGTGTAGAGGAACGCAAAGAAGGGGAGCCACTTCATGAGAATGAACAAGATGATGTTCCGGAGTATACACGTCACAAACAAACAGGTGGAATTGCGCTTACTGTGAAAGCCCCACAAATGTGCCCTGATTTCCTTCGGAAAATGTACAGAAACCTTAACCGGACACAAGCTCAGACATTCTACTCAGTTTGTGACTGGTGCACTAACCGTGTGCGTGGCCTAAATCCTGACCCATTCTATTACTTTGTCACTGGTGGTGCAGGGACAGGCAAATCACACCTGATAAAGTGCATCTATGCTGAGGCGACAAAGATACTCTGTAAACTTACCAGACTACGTGAGGAAGCAGACATATCCATGCCCAGCGTTTTACTAACTGCATTTACAGGAACAGCAGCTTTCAACATTTCAGGCAACACATTGCATTCTCTGCTGAAGTTGCCAAGAAGCTTGAAGCCACCCTACCAAGGACTTGGAAATCTAATAGATGAAGTGAGGGCACAGCTGTCAAATGCGGAGATCATTGTTATTGACGAGGTGTCAATGATTTCAAAGCCCCTGTTTGCCTACATCAACTGGAGATTACAGCAAATCAAAGGCAGTAAGAAACCTTTTGGTGGTATGTCAGTACTAGCAGTAGGAGACTTTTACCAGGTCCCCCCGCTGGGAAAAAGTAAGCCACTCTGCGTGTTTGAGGAAAATACCAATGACGTCTGGAAAGACAACTTTCAGATGATCACGCTGACAGAGATCATGCGACAGAAGGAAGACATTTCATTTGCTGAGCTTTTGAATAGAATCAGAGTCAAGCAGAAGACTGGCACCTTAAGCAATGATGACAAAGCTCTGCTTGCTCAGGCTTTTACAGATCCCACCCACTGCCCTAATGACGTGCTACACATATTTGCCACCAACAAAGAGGTTCACAAACATAATGCTGCAACTGTGTCTGTTCTCCATTCAAACGTCACCAACATAGATGCCGACGATTACAGAAAAGACCCTAAGACAGGAGTGATGCTGAGGCAACACCAACCTTTCAAAGGACACAAAGACAATCTGATTGACACACTGCAAGCAGCTGAAGGTGCCCGTATCATGATCACAAGAAACATTGATGTAGAAGACGGGCTTGTTAACGGGACATTTGGCAAGATTGCAAGAATAATCATCCAGACTGAGAATGGTGCTACTACGGTAAACAAGCTTGGGCTTGTGCTGGACAATCCAAATGCAGGACAGAGATACCGTAACAAGTCGTCTTGTGATGCTGACAACTTGGTGTACATAGAAAGGGTAGAGGAAAACCTGAGACAGAAAGGAGTTGTTCGCAGGCAGTTCCCCCTGAAGTTGGCTTTTGGATGTACGATTCATAAGTGTCAGGGGATGTCGATACAGTCGGCAGTGGTCTCATTGAAACGGGTCTTCCAACCGGGAATGGCCTATGTTGCTCTGAGTAGAACGACTACACTACAAGGACTGTACATAACCGACTTTGATGAGAAGAAGATCTTTGCTGATCCTGAAATCACAGCTTCCCTGGATTCAATGAAGAATGCATCACTGGAAAGTGTTATGCCCCTCTTAAAGTTTCTACAGACAACAAACAGCAAACATTAACAATTATCCATCACAACACGGAAGGATTACCAGCTCACATTGAAGATATCAAATCTCACCATGAGTTGACACTTGGAGATGTTTTATGTTTCACTGAAACTCATCTCTCAGGCTCTTCTGTTGCTGAAAGTCTCCAGCTGGAGGGCTACAACCTGTTCAAACGCAACAGACACCTCTCGTACACAAACCTTCCTGACATTGCAAGTAAAAGTGGCGGAGGTGTCGCCTTGTATGTCAGAAACCATTTCAAGGCCTATGAAAAGCAGTATCATCACAATGTGACTGACTTGGAGTTCTTGGTTGTCAAACTGGAGTCCCCTGTACAAGCTTTGATTGCTGTCGTTTACAGGCCACCGGATTACAGTATTGGCCAATTCCTTACTAACCTGCTGGGCCTCTTGGAATCTTTGGAAATAATGGATTGCCAACCTATAATACTCTGTGGAGATTTCAATGAAGATTTTCTGTGCAGAGAAAAGAAGCCAATATCTGACCTTCTTCACTCAAGAGGATATACTCAACTGGTCTGGGCAGCCACCACAGAAAAAAAACACACTGTTGGATCACATTTACATCTCCAGGGTGCAGCAGTGTCTCCAGTCAGGAGTACTGCACAGTTATTACAGCTACCATTATCCTGTGTATTGTGTTTTGAGCAGTGGTTGTGAACACGCTTAGAGCCTGCATAAACAGGGCATGAGTGTTGCCAGGAAACAGTGGTTGTGAGACAGTGGTCATCAAACAGATAAAGTGGCAATGAGGGTCAGTTTACGTGGCCATAGTTATGTGGGACCATTTACAATTAGCTAAACATCATTCTCTATATTTCATGTTCGGTGTACTTGTTAGACACTGAACTCACTTACTCCCCCCCATCCATCACAGACATCTGTCCTCATCATATAGTAAGAGGAATACCGCGCTGTAGTGCACCCAAAAAGGGTACCTGTTCGTGAAATATTGTGAATGACCAAATAGGGGATAACCAAAATAGTGATGAAAATAACTTAGTGAAAAAAAATTAAAAAAAACTACATAATAACAAAAGCAGCCACTCTATGTGAGATACACACACTAATACAACAATATAACAAATATAGCAGCGCTGTAAATAGGAGTAAATACTAGTACCAGTGTTGAATAGGACTAATTGGTTAGAACCCAAATTAAATAACTAACACAGTTCTTGAAACCTAAATCAATAAGTGTTCACTGGACAGTCCTAACACAGTGAATAAAGTCCAAATAAATGTTGTGAAAATACATAGGCTCAGACCCCATTTTTTTAAAGCAGGAAATGTAAAATAGAAAAAATTCCTCCACCGCACCACGGTGGTAGCTGAAAATAAAATGCGCGCTTACCAAACGGCAAGCACAAGGGGGCTTGCGACCTTAACCCGGTCAGGGCCTTTCATTGGATGGGCTTCTAGGAAACGACATGCCACTTCATACAGCCAAAGGGTGATGATACCACTAGTCCACCAAGTCACAGGAAATCACTCTTATCATGGAGATTAATAAAAGACTCCTAGCTGGGGGGTTGTTCTCATTTAGGGGTACCCCGGGAAAAGAGAGGGAAACAACATAGCGTAATCCTGGTTTTGAGGTTTATTAAAAGAATTAAAATAACACTTACAGTGTAGCAGATTCAAATAAACATAAGAAGCCGGCTGGCTAAAACGATCACCCGTCCTACAGACGGTAGATGCAGCACGTCAG
Source organism: Aquarana catesbeiana (assembly GCF_042186555.1). Lineage (NCBI taxonomy): Eukaryota > Metazoa > Chordata > Amphibia > Anura > Ranidae > Aquarana > Aquarana catesbeiana. Next base: position 962,998,990 of record NC_133324.1, read on the forward strand.
CTCGCCCTATCACACTGTCCTCATCACACTCACCCTCTCCTTCCTGTGCTATAGCCTGCTTGCTTATTAGTAAGACAAAGAAACAGCAAGGAGCAAAACTGCAGAGAAACTGAAAATTTGTAAGGGTTTAAAGTATATGCTTTAATGAATTGCCTTGTATCCAAAAAGTTCAAAAAGTTGACTGTTCAAAATGTTAATGTTAATGTATAACGGAAATATACCGCCAGTTCGCTTGTGATGCAATATATTGAAATTATATGTACACTGTGTAAACTGTTTTTGACACACTTGATTTTGGGACGCGAGTCCGTCAGGTGCTATGCTTTGGCTGGGGCGGAATAAATCCTGGTAACCCTTAAGTCTGTGTCCGACAAAGTCATTTACGGATATTTCTACCTTCTACATCATTAGCACTTGTGCACTTTTTAAATTTGATCAATCAATTGGTTAGTGTAATGTTTACCATCTTTACTCACTACAAACACTCCACACAGTTACTCTGCCCATCTGCCCAGTTCAACCTTTCCACAGTTACTCCAACCACACAACAGTTACTCCAGGCACTCCCCCCAGTTACTCCGCTCACTCCAGATGTAGAGGCAAGAACACTTTTCACAATTTCCCCAGAAATTGTACCTTTTCTAGTTTAAAACATAGTTTCTTCTAAAATATTAGGATCTTTTCTTTTAGAACCTGTTGTCTACTCTTTGTAACAGATAACTTAGCAGTGAGTTAAATAGACAAACTCTTAAGTGTTCTTTAAATTTAGATTTTTTTTAAATTTTTCTTGCCATTTATGGTCAGAGTAGAGATCCATACACAGCTTGGAAATCCACATTATCTTGCAATACTTTTTTTTTTTATATAACCAACCTCATACATCGAGATTATCTGTCTTCATATATCTATGAAGTAAAATTAAACAGTAAAATCGTAGGTTATTTGTTAATTTCCACGATCAGTGAAAGCACAATCCAATTTTTTTTAATACTTTTAATTTTAATAGTAGTTTGGGTTCCAAATTCCGCCATTGCAATTTTTTTTAAATTTACACAGAAGTGTTATATTTAATTTCTCTTATGCCTTATTGTTACAATACCAGTGACATTTGCACCTCTATTAACTAGAATGTTATTTTTGACCAGCCGCTCTCTAGTAGTGCTGTGGTTTAGAGATCAGCTTCAACCAAAACCCATTTATTGGTTTGTAATCTGTCAGCTTTTAACTGTCATATATATCCATCACTGGAGATGACAGAACATGATGATGTCTCCCCAATTGGGATACATATGCTTATAAAATCCTGATTATAGATGCTGGACAATATTTGGAGGGATGTTTAATGATGTTTGTTATCATAATTAGGTCAATAGAAACTAATCTGCATTTTCCTTTTTGTCGCGATTCCAGAATAATAAGAATATTATTCTTATATTATTTTAATAATAATAATATCCAGGAGGTGACCAAGAACATCGCAAGGCATGTCCTTCAACTCATCACCCAGACCTCCGAAAACCTGAAGATGGAAGTATCAGAACATTTTGAAACCATCCAAGAACTTGGGACAGGTTCATATGGAAAGGTCCTTGCCAAACATCTGGGTTCAGGTAAACATTGTAACTTAATTTGTGTAAAGAAAATACTTTTAGTATTAGTGGTGATTCCATATCACATCAGAGCCATCAAAACCAATTTACATGGAACTAGCGGAACAAAGTTTTAAAAAAATGCCAAAATTGCTAACAGCTACAGTTTGTTTCTTGTAAAAAAAAGACTTTGCATTTTTTTTCCAGAACAAACACACCAGTCTAACATCCCAGACCCAAGACTCAATAGAATTGCTCATCTGTGTGTACACATGGCTTCAAAGTTGTCCTATGGATTGCCTACAAATTGTTTAACTTCAGCTTGTGAATATTATCCTGAGCATTGTGTATGAGGAATTTACAAAGCATTAACTTTGCAGCAACTTAAAAGAACGCTGCTTAAAGCAAAGTACTTTTCAAAGTAAGCTCTTAAAACACCCATCATTTCCAGTTTTGGTGGGAGGATTATGCATCTTAAGGAGTCACTGCTGGAAATTTACTCAAGCTTATGGCACACTTCAATCGGCTTTTAGCAAGCTTCTGCATTTGGTTTGTTACCAATTCTCTTTTCTCTCGCTCTGTTTGACAGGCCAGTTAGTGGCTGTGAAGCTGCTAAGCAAAAAAGAAGGTTCTAATGGACAACTTCATGGTTGAATACAGGATGTCTGTCAGCCTCAGCGGCCATCCCAACATCATCAGGACACATTAAGTTGCCTTTCATACAAGAACAGACTGTGTTTTTCCAGGAGGTGGCAACGGCTGGAACTCTTTTTTTCCCCTAATAAAGCAAAATGTAAGTAAGTTTGTATAAAAATTGAATAATGTTTAGGTTAAAAGGTTTCATCTTTGTCTTTAAAGTATTTCTGAGGTTCAAGGACTCCATATGATGGATAAGATAGGCTTCTTATATGATTACATTTTTCCATGTTAGTGTCTAGTAACTAATTTTTCCTGTTTTCTTTTTTATAGATTGGTTTAAAATGAAGATAAAGTGAAGCGCTGCATTCCTCAGATAGCGAGTGCATTGGAATACATGCACAGCAAAGGGATGGACCACCGTCCACCGATGGACAATATTCTGCTAATGGACTTTGAATGTAATACTATCAAAGTGGCAGATTTTGGGCTGGCAAGTCTCCAGGGAACCAAAGCACCATCCTTGTCCCAGTTCATACCCTACTCAACTCCAGCACTGTGTTGCATGAAACGTGGAGATCAGTTGCTTCTACACCCAAGCATTGATATCTGGGCATATGGAAAAATGCAGCGCATGTACAAATGAATATAGGTCTTTAAAATGGTGAAACAGTCAAGAAATAACTAATTGACCACAGGTGCCTTGAAACACAAACGTCCATAGATGGATGTAAATGTCCAACCGCACAGGAGGTATAAGGACTCCAAGGGGTGGTGATGGTCTGATGGTTGTCAGAAAACACCTGGCATCATACAGCGACTTCCCAACCGAGAAACCGGGTCCCAATGGGTCATTCAGAGAAAGTGCAAAAAAGCCTCTTACCAGATCCTGTGGATTCCCATGTCAGCGACAGGGAATCGCATGCGCAGTTTGTCACAAATGACGTGGAATGGTAGCTCAGGAATCGCCAATCTCTTGGATTGTGGTCTGTATGGATCTCGGCCGGCAACCGGATGGGTCCTCACAACGAACCGTCCTCACACCGAACCGTCCCAGCGTGCATCAGAAGTTTCACAAACGGTCCCCCGAAAGGAGCAGTTGGAGGGACTGGATCTCATGCGGTAACAGGGGCATAGAATATGTATGCCCCTGTTGAAGACCCCTAGGTCGAAACGCGTCGGGTACATACACCACTCTCTTTGCTGCCCATTTGTTTTTATCCACCGTGATCACGTTTTTATTTGTGTATGGTCGTTTTTGTCAATAAAAACACCCTTTTTTATCTGCACCATGTGGAGGCACATTCTTTTTGTTTCCACATTTACCGCATGAGATCCAGTCCCTCCAACTGCTCCTTTCGGGGGACCTTTTGTGAAACTTCTGATGCACGCATGGACGGTTCGGTGTGAGGACGGTTCGTTGTGAGGACCCATCCGGTTGCCGGCCGAGATCCATACAGACCACAATCCAAGAGATTGGCGATTCCTGAGCTCCCATTCCACGTCATTTGTGACAAACTGCGCATGCGATTCCCTGTCGCTGACATGGGAATCCACAGGATCTGGTAAGAGGCTTTTTTGCACTTTCTCTGAATGACCCATTGGGACCCGGTTTCTCGGTTGGGAAGTCGCTGTATGATGCCAGGTGTTTTCTGACAACCATCAGACCATCACCACCCCTTGGAGTCCTTATACCTCCTGTGCGGTTGGACATTTACATCCATCTGTGGACGTTTGTGTTTCAAGGCACCTGTGGTCAATTAGTTATTTCTTGACTGTTTCACCATTTTAAAGACCTATATTCATTTGTACATGCGCTGCATTTTTCCATATGCCTACTTTGTTGTTTTTGTCAAACTGTATGCAGCAGCTTTCATTCATTTTACTGGTTAGCGCGGTGTTTTCTATTTACCTCTGACATTGATATCTGGTCCTTTGGTGTCATGATTTATGCAGCTTTGACTGAATCATTCCCTTGGAAAAAAGCAAAGGGTTATGACCCAATTTACAGGGGCTTTGCTTGGTGGCAAGTTAGAAAGGATGTGACCTTAGCACCATAAAAGTGGAAAAAGTTCTTTCTTGAAGCCAGGCAAATGTCTTGGGACCTTTTGGCCCTCAATGCTTCCTGAGAGGTGCTCAGCCTTGGACATTCTAAGTGTAAAAGTGTAGCGCTAAGAACCCAGGTCAAAAATCGGAAGAGAAAACAGTGTCTTAAACCTGAATTAAGTGTATAAATAATGATACAATATAATCAAATCTTCTTGTGAAAATTATTATAAATTGCACTGCATACAGTGCATATATAGTGTACAGAGCTGTTAAGACAACACTGAAAAAGAAAAACAACAAAATACCCAACTAAAAATGTGAACAGTGGTCCAAACATAATCAGTAAGAACCAATGAATAATAAAGTCCAAAAATTCTTAAATAAGGTTAACACCACAGGAAACTGTAAAAATGTCAGAGTCCACCAACGTTGCGGAGAAGGTAGGAATATAGTGAAAGGGCCACCACCAAGGGTCTTAGGGGGCCTACCAGAAGCAAATGACTTGGGAAAACTTATGCCATCCAAGTCACAAAGGCTATGAGATCAACTGGTCACAAGAGTACATCTCCTTGAATGACCATGTTGGATCACAGGTTGGAGTAGCGTATATAGGAAACAAGCTGTATAGAAGTTAGAGACCACCAATGTTTGCAGAGAAGATACTATTGGTGAAGAGGCCGCCACCAAGGATATTAGGGGGCTTACCAGATGTTGACTTGGGGAGACTTATGTCATCCAAGTCACAAAGGCTTTGAGACCAGCTGGTCAGAAGGGTGCATTTCCTTAGATATCCTCAATAGATCCCAAAACAAGGTGGTGGTTCAGCATTCACAGTCACCCACGACGACACAAAAAGTAATATTCCAATAGAAGGCCACAAACGAATGTTCATATACCGTGCGAGAAATGGATGAAAGAACTCACATAGCGTAATAATGTAAACACTAGTTTATTAAATTAGCAAGAAATAAACTTGCATATTAGTAGATAAAAAGTACAAAGAACAGGTAGCGGTAATTGTGAAGGCTCCACCCAACGCGTTTCTGCTAAAGAGCCATCATCTGGGGTGCGGACCCCCCCACTTCACCACTTACCCTGTTTCCCCAAAAAGAAGACCTAGCGTGATTGTCGGTGATGGCTGCAATATAAGCCCTACCCCCTCAAATAAGCCCTAGTTAAAGTCCTTGTAGGTCTTATTTTCAGGGTAGGGCTTATTTTCGGGGAAACAGGGTAGGGCTTATTTTGGGGGTAGGGCTTATATTGCAGCCATCACCGACAGTCACGCTAGGTCTTATTTTCAGGGAAACAGGGTATAAAGAAATAATGACCCCTTATGGAAGTGTCATGATACTGGAAGTGTAACTGAGTCACACCACTTCTGGTTGGTTAAACCATACAGCTTGTGTTAAACAATTTCATAAATAGATATCCAGGATAATGTGAAACCTATAAGTGATACATTTTTTTTTTCAATAAATAAGAGACTGGCCGCAAAAAACAGAACCAAGCCTCATCTTCACACTGCCTCATGAGAGGCTGCCTGTAACAAACGGAACAAAGCCTCATTTTCACCGCGCGTCATGACGTCACCACACACTGGCACGGCGACGTCACGGCGCATCACAGGGAATAAACCAAGCCTCATTCTGAGGATGGTCATGTGACTCCCTGTATGGATAAAGTATAGAAGGGTCATCTGCTGCGTAATTACATCACAAACGACGCAAGTCGGCATCCATGTCAACACCGGGATTCCTTCCAGTGAACAGAGGGGATGAAAACAACTATGGTTGGATCACATCAATTTAATGCGATCAACAACCCAGCCGCAAACAAACCACATATTTATCACAATATGGACATAAAATTATAAGGAGGCAAAAATTATAAAGCAAATCTGCATTCAGACCTTGGAAAACCAAAGTTCATGAACCTGAACAGTTAATTGGCAACCGCCAATAGGGTTCACTATTTACATAAAAAGTAAATAAGATATTAATGATATAATCAACTACTATAATAGTATTAACATTATTTAAATGTTTAGCATATATGATATACTAAAAATAAAAAATATGATAAAATGATAAAATGATTAAAAATTAAGTGAAAAAAGAAAGAAAGAAAAACATTCCATTAAGCTTGGTTTATAAACAAATAGAATGAATGTGGAGTGGGACATCATTGTGGAAAATGGGTCTGCAATTTGTATATCCAGAAAGTCTCCAAGCGAGAAACACCCCTTAGGATAGCTTCTCCCCTCCATGGGGCAACATATTTGTCAATTAAAAATTGTGTGCCTAAGGGATTCCGATCATGAAACTCCCTATAGTGCCGGGGAACTGTATTTTTAGTACTACCGGCCTTAAGACTAATGTGTTCTGACACTCTAGTTGTAAATGACCTAATAGTCCGGCCCACATATTGTTTGGACAGGTTAACAGGTACACCACCGTAGTGGTTGCACAAGTACAAAAATGTTTGATTTGATATGTACGGCCAGTTACAGTAGATTGAAAATTATGGCTGGCTCTCCTACCACACGTATTGAATTGGCATACTATACATCTTACAGGGGTGGAAGCCAGTCCAGTTATGGAAAAAAGATGGCTTACTGGAAGGATTGATAATATTTGGTGCCAACTTATTTCGAAGTGAAGGCACCCCTCTGAAGATCACTTTGGGGGCTTCAGGCAATAAGGGACCCAAAATGTTGTCATTTTTTAAAACATCCCAGTGGTGTTCAAAAATACGTTTAATCTGCTTGTGTTGACTAGAGAATGAAGTAAGGAAGGACCATTTAAAGTCATCATTCTCCCGTCAAGGTTTATCCTCTAACAGAGAGCGATCGATATCGCAGATGCTAGCGATATCCTTGTCAACATCTAGAGGATCATAACCTTTTTCTAGGAATCTTTCTCTCAAGACATTGGCCTGAGTTTTGAAGGTATCCAAGTCTGTACAATTCCTGCGCAACTGCAGAAATTGACTCTTCGGAACTGATCTAAGCCAACTATCTGTTGGTATATATCCATTCCTATCTGTTGGTTTAAAGTAGGTGCTGAATAGAAATCTTTGGTCCTTCCTTTTGATAACAAGATCAAGAAAATTGTTGACCTACTAGACTCATAGGTAAGGGCTATGCCCCTATCGTTATTAAGAGCCCGAAAAAATCTTCCAACCCTTCGTGGGTTCCTGTCCACAGGAGGAGGATGTTGTTTATGTACCGGGCCCACAATAAAAGTTGTGGGTTATCCATGGCATAGACGACATCCTCCTCCCACTTGGCCATAAATAAATTGGCCAAGCTTGGAGCGAACTTAGCTCCCATTGCCACCCCTTTGTGTTGCCAATAGAACCGACCGTCAAACCAAAAATAATTGTGTTGTGTGGCAAACTCAATTAGTTCAACAATAAATCTGACCTGAGGGGTGGCAAGAGAGGCATCTATGTTGAGAAATTCATGTACTGAGTCTATACCTTTTTGGTGTGGGATACAGGTGTAAAGAGATGCCACATCTGCAGTAGCCATAATTAAAATCACCTTAATAGGAGACATGGGATAATAATCTCATCACATCTTTTGTATCCTTAAGGTAAAATGGCATATTTTGCACTGAGGGCTGTAAAAAGAAATCAATATATTTGCCTATTCTGGAGGCAACAGTCGATCCCGCTAATTATGGGCCATCCAGGAGGATGGAGGGGATCCTTATGGACTTTGGGCAAATAATAAATAACGGGAATGTGGCGCTAAAGGAATGAGGAATTAATTTTTTTTATTTAAAATAAACATTTCAAAACCTTTAAAAATCAGGTTTTGCAATTCTTTCTTGTATTTGGACATTGGGTTAGTAGGTAATTCCATGTAGGTTTCATGGTCGTTCAAAATATGGTTCATTTATTCATATAGTCCAATTTGTTTAACAATACTATGCCTCCGCCTTTATCGGTGGTGCGAATTACCAAATCTTTGTAGTCACACAAAGACTTTAAACCAGCTTGGGGCAGAGAATTGTAGAACTTTCGTTTGGGCGGAATTTTAGTCAAATCTTTTAACACCAGATCCCTAAACATATGAATACTAGGTTGGAGCTGTGTAGGAGGATTAAAAAGGGTTAGATAACCCTGAGTGCACTGTTCCGGACGTTGCCACCCTTACGTTTCCAGTTGGGTTCGAGATAATGTAACATTGGATATTAATTTCTCTAATGCATCTGTGTACGTCAATGTGTTAAATTTACTTAGCTTGCATGGAGGGGCACATTTTAGGCCCTTATTCAAAATAATTTTTTCATCCTGAGTTAAAACCGTATTACTCAAACTGAACATGGACATTCTAAAATATCTTCATGTGCCATGGAAAGCAGAAATGCTTTCAGAAAACCATACAAGGAGTGCTGTAATACAAATGGCCTACAGAGGAAATGATGTCCATTCCAGAGCTACAGCAAGTGCCATCTCGTGTCTTCTACCTGATGAGATAACTTCACTTGCTATAGGAGGTGAGGTGGAAATTGCATAGGTCCTTTTGATCACCTGATAATCAAGAGGCAGACTTGATATATGCACTCTGGGGAATTGTACAAGACTCATATCCTAGTTGAAGGAAAGAACATAGACATCTTAGAACACACCTTTTTTGCTCATTTATGATCTACATTTTTTTTTATTATGGATCAAAGCATCATAAAAACCTAATTTGGGCCTAGAAATGATATGCTTCAGGAACCAAAAAAAATCATAGTGTACACCAAACTCTATATGATAGGTAGGGTAGAGCAAAACGTTAGGTCCGAGCATGAGTTCAAAACTGCAAACACTAACTGTTTAGAGAAGATCTGAAGTAAGGAGGTTTGGTTGGAATTCCTTCCACCAAATGTCCCCCAATGCATTGCATCAGCTATCGTTGGCTCAGGCAATGTTCATATACTTGACCTCTAGTCAGGTGAAAGACGTTTGCCAATGTTAGGTCTCAGTAAAGATCAGCCCATACACTATAAATGGATGAGTTCACAGCACTCATTTGTCAGTGTTGGTGAATTTAGTGTGAGTGAAGGACAACTGATATTTGTTAATGGAAAAGACCGGTTAGTGTAGTGTGCTTTCAGTATGGTGCTATAAACAGTATTCAGTGTTACTATATTGTATGCTGTATATATTTCAAATACTGTAATACAGATACTGTAATTGTCTGAAAAAGTATCTGTGGCTATGGAAAGTGAAGTATAAGCCTGGTTGTAGTCACTGCAACAAAAACAGGACCACCAGTTTTTTAGGGCTGATTTCAAATGTTGGGGTGTGTCTTAGCATTTTGTTAATAGTATGTAGTTTTTTTTTTCTCTTTTCAGTAAGCCAAATAAATGGTTTTAGTTTGGTTTAGTGTTTTTGGGGTGGGCGCTATTTTTTTATTTGCCTTTCTTGTAGTTTTTAAGATTTAATGTTTTAGGGTCATCTATTTATATAAAATATTTTTTAAAGGGGCAACAGCAGCATTAGGGATGAATCAAACTTGCCATGGGTTATGTTTAAACAGAGTTTGGAGAACTTAAAAAAAACTGGATGGTGAACCTACTGAATCTGTTTGCCTATTAAATCAAAAACAGCCATTTTCTGGGCTAAGTGTTATAAATATAAAACAGCATGGGGGGCACCATCCTGGAGACCTTTCATAAGTTTAAAAAAAATAATTTCATCAAAAGCAGTAATTTTATATATTACAAAGAAAAAATGGTTTCAAAGTGATGGAAAATGTTATTTTCTTTCTGGATTCCTCTTTAATAAAAGATTTGCAGACCCCTCCAAAAGGTCCCCCAAAATCTTCATGTTTATTGGCCAGCCAGGTTTTATGTAACTTTGTGTAATTGTGTGTAACTCTGTAGTTATGCTCTGTTAAAACAATGATTATGTGTACGAGAAGGAAGTCACAATTGTTCCTTCAACATGGAGAATCTGATTCCATCTTTCATCTCAATATAATTCTACCAGTCTGAGCAGACTGTATAAAAACAATACAATTGCCATGTTACTTCCCTTTGTCACCTGTTGTTCATCAGGGAAGCCTACTACATGGAGTTGACCTCTCAAAGAAGCACCTGAAAAATACTGAAATGTAGTGAAACATAAAAAAAAATAATAACTATTTTAAAATGTAAGTAAATGTAAAACTACAGCTGAGATTAGCAGTGTTCACTAAATACACTTTGGTTTTCCTTGGACAATTAATATTGATCTGCAGAATATAGAGAGACATTTTACACCCAGGACACAATGGATCATCTAAATGGTGATGGGTTTGTAAAAATATGTTAAAAAAAAAAAAAAGTAGAATGCCTGGCTGAGGTGTGACTTCCGATACGGTTTCCATCACAATGTCCATGTTTACGGAAGCCAACATCCATTGTTGGAAAGAGTGGCGCCCGAATGTGACCTGCAGGGAATACCAAATTTGCATGATTATCTCAGTATTGGAACAGACACAGATGGTGACATTAGTAACCTGTACATTACACATTTTTTGCTCATTTCAATTTACTTCCAATGATAAGAACTTCTATGACCTCTCCATGTGGTGAAAACAAGAGTCACAGGTCTTTTTTCTTTATATTAATACATTTTTTTTACCTGATTGCAGACTGATTTTCTAATATAAAAAGTAGTATTAGGGACCAGATAATTGAGAATAAAAAAGTACCAATGTAATATGGGTTGTATCTTCTTGCTGGTTCCCATACATCAGTAACATTGTATAACAATGGGCTTAATTTAACAAAACTTTGACAACACATTTAAAATGAGCATAAAAAAAAAAAAATGTAACCAGCATAAAAAAAAAATATTTGTACAAGAATTAAAAGGAGCTGTCAGGAAAGGAATATCGGAACTGCCATGTCTGGGCTTATTTCTAACATTGGCTGTAGGTTCTTGTGGGTTTTTATACCATTATGTTTGTATGCCTTTTAGTAACATTGTAAACCAATTAATTTAGCTTAAAAAGGACTTTGAAAAAAAAAAAAAAATCATCAGTATAAAAATTATCATCAGCATAAAATACTTTACAAGAGGATTAAAATTACCTGTCAGTCTATTTGCTGCTAACTACCCAGCCTTATTGAAAACTACTACATTGCTATATAATTGGTCATCACTACCAATTTCTTGGCTCAGAAAAAGCAATATAATAAAAATGGCCATACTCCCTAAATTTTTATATCTATTCAGAGTCCTCCTGATTCATATTCCTGCATACTTTTAGAATTATACAACAAAAAGCAATACAATTCACTTGGGGGAAAATCAAAAATCAGTTACCTAGGAAGACTTTATACCTCTCTAAATCCACTGGGTGGTTTGGGTTTTCTAGACTTAGATTTATTACAGGGCTGCCCAATTGGCACAATTACCGAAATATCACTCTACTATAGAGAGACTACTTTGTGGGTAATTATTGAAGCAATGGATTGTGATCCTCTTCCTATCAATAATATTCTATGGTAACGTCCTATTGATCGTAAGACAATTAAAAATCCAATTACTAAACTATCTATAATGGGATAGACACAAGACCTCACATGGTCTACAATCTCCATATAACCCGCTTCTCTTTAAAAAAAAACCCGGCCTTTTATCCAGCTTGGATATCTTCAAGAACTTTTTCAGCCTGGTCTAAAGTTGGCATCTCTTGTCTATGACATAATTTCAGCAACATGGATACATCCTTTCCCAGAGCTATGCAAATCCTTTGGGCTCCCCCAATCCGAAATATTCAGCTACCTCCAAATCAAACATTTTTATGCACCTCTCCTCAATACTAATGATACTGTAAACACCCTCTCCCAATTTGAACAAATTTGTCTAAAAGGATCCACATGCTAAGAATCGTATTTCAATACTTCATTCTCAACTGATCACTAAATCAGATACGAATATACTATCATATGTTGCTAAATGGGAAAAAGATCTTGATTGCAAAATTGATTCTCTGGTATGGTTTAATATATGGTCTAATGCTAAATCTTCTTCAACATAATAGCAGTTGAAACATCATATAAAAAAGGTACTTACACTGTGGTACTTAGTTCCTGCTAGAATAGCTAAATTTGCAAAAGGACAACTCAGGCTTTTGTGGCTGTCTCGAACAATGTACATATACACACACACCTGGTGGAATTGTCCACTTGTACGTTTATTTTGGGAGAAAGTCTTTCTAATAGCCTCAAAAATGTTCTATTATACCAGATCCTATAACAGCTCTCCTAAACTTCAAACCGGACTGTCTCACTCAAACAATTTAAGCTACTCCTTATATTCGACGGCCACAAAAGCAGACAATAGCCAACGCATGGAAAAACACCTATGTTGAATATTACTGAAACCAAGCTTAAAATGAATAATTTATACATGATAAGATGGACGCTTTAGATACGGAGAATTTGAAGAAATTTGACAATTAATGGAAACCATGGATCAAACACTGTATACCAGATAACTGACAATTGAGTTCTCTAGTTATGGTAATTGACACCCTCTCACGCATTTTTCTTATCACAGTCTATAGTTAATGTTTGCCTACGGAACCCGGATATCTTCCCTATCATCATACTTTTAATTCTTATTTTCTTTTCTCTTATGCTTTCGAGATTTATTTTCTTTCTCAATACAATCTTTTATACATATTTGTCACCTACCGATAATTTTACATAATCATAGTTATGATTTCTATTGCAGATAGAAATAAAACAGTGCTTGAAATATGTCCGTGTTAACACTGATTGAGACGTTCAACTTTCCACCTGGAAAACAATATATCTGCTTATGACAATCACTTTATTATTACACGGAAAATTTATTATAACACAAAGTAAAAGTCTCTCTTAACATGCATCATTCTTATAAAGATAAGCATAATATACTTTCATGTATTTTCTGCAATATAGAATTATATTCCGATAATTGTCAGAATTATTGCATCTGTTATTATATATCATATTTCAAAGAATAAAAATTTTGAAGAAAAATATTAACCTGTCAGGATAGGAATATTGGAGCTGCCATGTCTGTATTTCTAGAGATTCATCTCTAAACATCCTGATCATTTCTTCATTACCTGGTGAGTTACTGACTGAGAACAATCATGTGTATATCATATAATGGACAATATTAGACTCACACGACGTTTTGGGTAAAAGGCAAACCAAGTATTGAGCCAAGGATGTCATATCTGTAGCGTGTGCCTGAAAAAGCAAATACCTTTCAAAACTGCTGCTTCTGAATACTGTACAATAAAACTGGGTTAGATATTATTATTCTAAACCACAACACAACACTAGATTTTTTTTTTTCATGGTATAAAGAAAGCCTTAACCTTAGCATTATCAATGAGAAACCACTGAAGAACATCCCCATTGGCCAAAACTAGCCATTCCAAGAATAAGAGAATTTGCCTAGATCAGCATTTCTCAACCATTGTTGCATGGAACGCCAAGGTTCACCCAAGGCTCCATTCACACTAGCGCATTTTTTGATGCATTTTGCAGAAATGCATGGGAATTTTTTAACATGGGTTCCTATGGAACATGTTCACATCAATGCCTTTTTGTATCTCTGCATTTTTGGAAAGGGTCAGGGACTTTTTCTCATGCAAAATGCAGCATTTTGCATGTAATAGAATTCAATGGACAAGCATCAAAAATGCAAGTGCACTGTTTTTGATGCATTTTTGCCGTTTTTTTTTTTTTTAATTTTTAAAAAAATTTTTTTTAGACTGAAAAAAAAAAAAAAAAAAAAAAAAAAAAAAGCAAAAACGCAAAACGCGGCAAAAACGCGGCAAAAACGCTGCTCAAAAACATGGCAAGCATGAAAAAAAAAACTCCAAAAACGCTCAAAAGCAACATGCATAGGTGTGAATCGAGCCTAAGGCGCGGTTCACACTGGGACGACTTGGGATCCGACTTCTCGCCCCTCAAGTTGCCCCAAGTCACCCCAGAAAGAGATTCACATGACAGTGAATTGGAGCGTCTTAATAGACACTACTGAAGTCACTCCGACTTCAGAGCGTACTCCCTGTACTACTTGGATCCGACTTGGTAGGCGACCTGTACCATAGAAATCAATGGAAGTCGCCTCCCAAGTCGGATCTCTATGTATATTAAAGCGACTTCACAGGAAGTAGTTAAAAAAAATGACACCACTACACACCCTCCCTCCCTCACACAGAGCACTGCCTGACATCCTGAACTGCCGTTATCCCTGTGTTATCTGTGTAATAATGTCTACCAGAGCCAGAGAGGTAGTACACAGAGAGGCAATAGACAATGAGACACTGATCAGGCTTGTGAGACAACGCCCCTGTCTGTATGACAAGGAAGACAACCAGTACAAGGACCAATTAAAGAGGGACACTGCCTGGCTGGAGATCTGCAAAGGATCATTCGAAAATTGGGACATCATGACGTCGGCCGAACGTAGTCAGAGATGTAAGTTAACAAGTTTATTTTTGTTATGTCTGTTTTTTTTTTCAAGTCGCTGCGATTTGAAGTGTGTGAATCATGGGGTACGACTTGACATGCGACCTTTCAGTCCGTACAACTTGTCATGCGACCTTTCAGTCCGTACGACTTGTCATGCGACCTTTCAGTCCCAGATCGCATGAAAAGTCATGCGACCTTTCAGTCCGTACGACTTGACATGCGACCTTTCAGTCCCAGATCGCATGAAAAGTCATGCGACCTTTCAGTCCGTATGACTTGACATGCGACCTTTCAGTCCGTACGACTTGACATGCGAACTTTCAGTGCCAGATCGCATGAAAAGTGGCACTAGTGGAAACCTAGCCAAATCATGGGGTACGACTTGTCATGCGACCTTTCAGTCCCGGATCGCATGAAAAGTCATGCGACCTTTCAGTCCGTACGACTTGACATGCGACCTTTCAGTCCGTACGACTTGACATGCGAACTTTCAGTGCCAGATCGCATGAAAAGTCGCACTAGTGGAAACCTAGCCAAATCATGGGGTACGACTTGTCATGCGACCTTTCAGTCCCAGATTGCATGAAAAGTCATGCGACCTTTCAGTCCGTACGACTTGACATGCGACCTTTCAGTCCCAGATCGCATGAAAAGTCATGCGACCTTTCAGTCCCAGATCGCATGAAAAGTCATGCGACCTTTCAGTCCGTACGACTTGTCATGCGACCTTTCAGTCCGTACGACTTGTCATGCGACCTTTCAGTCCGTACGACTTGTCATGCGACCTTTCAGTCCGTACGACTTGTCATGCGACCTTTCAGTCCGTACGACTTGTCATGCGACCTTTCAGTCCGTACGACTTGTCATGCGACCTTTCAGTCCGTACGACTTGTCATGCAACCTTTCAGTCCCAGATCGCATGAAAAGTGGCACTAGTGGAAACCTAGCCAAATCATGTGGTACGACTTGTCATGCGACCTTTCAGTCCCGGATCGCATGAAAAGTCATGCGACCTTTCAGTCCGTACGACTTGTCATGCGACCTTTCAGTCCGTACGACTTGTCATGCGACCTTTCAGTCCGTACGACTTGTCATGCGACCTTTCAGTCCGTACGACTTGTCATGCGACCTTTCAGTCCGTACGACTTGACATGCAACCTTTCAGTCCCAGATCGCATGAAAAGTGGCACTAGTGGAAACCTAGCCAAATCATGGGGTACGACTTGTCATGCGACCTTTCAGTCCCAGATCGCATGAAAAGTCATGCGACCTTTCAGTCCGTACGACTTGTCATGCGACCTTTCAGTCCCAGATCGCATGAAAAGTGGCACTAGTGGAAACCTAGCCAAATCATGGGGTACGACTTGTCATGCGACCTTTCAGTCCGTACGACTTGACATGCGACCTTTCAGTCCGTACGACTTGTCATGCGACCTTTCAGTCCGTACGACTTGACATGCGACCTTTCAGTCCGTACGACTTGACATGCGACCTTTCAGTCCGTACGACTTGACATGCGACCTTTCAGTCCGTACGACTTGACATGCGACCTTTCAGTCCCAGATCGCATGAAAAGTCTTTATTAATATAATGAATGATCAATACCAATACAGGCTCAAAAAAATTATGGTTTATTTTAACATGTTATTTATTTCAAACACAAGAATAGTATGCGATACATACGACAGTATAGCATAGTCAAATTAAAACTAAACAAATTAAACTAAATAACTATACAGGCTTTATTAGTCAAGCAACAAAATATAAAAGAACTTAGGAAATAGCATCCAATTGCCATTCTACTTCACCAGCCGGTGAAAGGAAATAGGAAGCAAATTGCTCCCGAACACTGATACCATCGCTGGATCCCCTAGTAGCACTGAGGTGTGCACTTTCCATATCGTGCATTAGGGAATCCTCAACACAGTACCCGTCACGTATCCGAACAAAATTATGGAGAACGCATGCTGCCTTGACAGCAGTAATTGCGTGTTCAAATATTTAACGCAATAGGCGTGTGTAACAAACGCCATTTATTGGCAAGGATTCCAAAAGCGCATTCAACCACCCTTCTTGCCCTTGTGAGACGATAATTAAACACTTTCTTGGGTGTACTCAGATTCCTGTTGGAATAAGGCCTCATTAGGTGTTCCCCCAATGCGAAAGCCTCATCAGCGATGAACACATAGGGTAGCGTGGGTTCAGATGTGCCAGGAAGTGGACAGTTCTCCGGAATACATAGTTGATTATTCCTCAGCTTTTGACCAAACGAGGAATTAGCGAAAATTCTTGAATCGCAGCTACTGCCATAGGATCCTATATCTATGTAGGAGAAGCAGTAGTTTGCATCGGCCACAGCAAGCAGCACAAAGGAGCAATACTTCTTGTAATTGTAGTACATACTTCCACTACCAACAGGCTTAATTACACGTCTGTGCTTCCCATCTATAGCTCCAATGCAATTCGGGAAATTACTACGCCTCCAAAAGAGTCTTGCAATATCCCGCCAGTTCTCTTGTGTCGGCCTCTTCATTACTATGGGGTTAAGCACATCCCATATGATTTGGCAGGTTTCTCGGATGATGTAGCCGACTGTCAACCTGCCCACCATGAACTGATAATGTAGGCTAATTAGGGAATGACCAGTTGACAGGTACCTGAAAGACAAAATACATAATTGATTATTTTTAATTTTTTTTTTGCAGTGTCTCAAATACAAATACGTTGGAAAGGCTTGAGGGACTGTTTCAAACGATATTTACGAAAGATAAGAGGCTCGAAGCGGATCGGGATCGAAAAGGCTTGTACCCTATGTCCACGCGGACGAACTGGACTTCCTTAGACCGCACATGGAGCTGAGAGAGTGAGATAACATCTTTCACATTAGAAAAGTGCTACTATACAGTTATATTAATAAGGTTGTGCCTGACATTATTATATCTTTATTACAGAACACAATCCAGTTGGGAAGTGGGTGAAGAAGGGCACGAGGCACCTCTGGAACCTCAAGAGTCGCAGGACCAACATGCGATGGCTGAATTGCATGCTCCTGAATTAAACCCATCGGAAACATTGGTAAATACGCCGGTGACAGCTGGACCTAGTCGCGTCGAAATCCCTCGCCCAACACAACTAAGATTACGTAACACCAGACCAGTAGGAAGGCCATCTCAAAATATGGATCGGTTTGCAAACCTCGTGGATCGACTCCACCAAAAGTTAGATGATTTAGAATCCGAGGAGCACGGATTTGGGATTACGGTGGCCGGCATGCTAAAGAAAATCCCAGAAGAGAGGAGAAACCAAGTGAAAAAGGCGGTGATGGACTTAATGGAATCCAGTGTGCGCAATGAGCAACCAAATTGCTCTTCAGCAATGTTCGGACCGCCGCCGCCATCCGGTCCATATTATCCCCACTCAAACCCCCCACCACCCAGAACCCACCCCTACTATTCCCCTCGCTTCCACCCATACTCCGACGAGTATGGCAATGTGCGACCTTCTTCCCATCCACCGATCCCATATCCATCCCCGTCCCCGATTACCTCCACCATTGGCGTACCAAGCTTTACTCCATCTCCAGGCCCTTCCACCAGCAATTTAAACCCCCATTCCGAATACCAACCTTCTTATCATCACTTATAAAAAAGTATAACTTGTTATAAAAAGATTCTTATTTTTATAATTTTTTGTTATAAATAATATACAATAATTAAAAAAGTTCCCAATGTTACAGTTAAGTTGGTCAGCGTGGATAGGGTACAAGCCTTTTCGATCCTGATCCACTTGTTAGTTATTTTTTGGAGTATTATTACCTGCTAATAAATATTGAAAAAAGTAAGAAGTTTTTCTAAATTTTGTGGATGTTTGTGTGCTACACTATACAATATATGTTACACATTATTTTATTTATTATACTTACCTAGGTGGATGCAGCATCGCACCGATGTTGCATCTGTCAACTGCCGCTTCTTTACACAGAACTGAGTCAACAAACATTGTCGATGGCTCTGTTCTCTACCCTCCTGAGAGCTGCTGACATTGTCACCAGGTCTCCTGTTCTGCTCCTCCACACTCATTGGAGCGCAGAACTGTGGCTTAGCATGGAGCGGCTTGCTTGGGGGAGTCCAGGTAGCTGGTGAATAAAGACGTTTTGAAATAAGGATGATGCGCTGCCTGAAATGAACTTGGTGATTTCAATGCAGAGCGGATTTCTGACCACTGCATGCTGAAAAGCGTTAACAGGAGTACAAAAGAAATGCAGACATGTGACCCATTGGAGAAGAAAAGCTACTGTTGTGCGTAATGTTATGCATAAAATTAAATATAGATTACCTTAGTGTAATAATCAGTCTTTCAGTCATGAGATACTTCTCCATGATGTGTTCTGTCGTTGCAGATGGGTGGAAACCAGACCAAGCAATTCGTCAAAACTGTTATAAAAAAAGGAGGGAATTTAGTATATTGAAACACACACATTAACCCCTATTCTGCAGGGTCACTGAAAAACAAACAGATATCTAAGCTTTGGGGCTTAGAAAGACTTTGGATACGGGAGGACGTGCCTGGACCTCCTCCCGTGCTCCAGCGAGATCGACCCCTTTATATGATCTGTGATCAGGCTAGTCTCAGACTCGGTGATCACAGAGCACACCGTGTGCGCCCTGCAAGGGGGCGCACAGGTCGCTGGAGCACGGGAGGAGCTCCAGGACCCCTTACCACGTGATCCACTGTCATGACAACTGATCATGTGATGTAATAAAAAGCTGGTAATTGGCTATTTTTATTATTTATTTTTCATTTCCTTCGCAATGAGAGAAAAAAAAAAAATAAGGAACACGGCTGATGCGAGAGGGACTTCAGTCAAGATCGTGAGGTAAATACCAGCGCCTACCAGTGGCCACCAAGGCCACCTACGAGTACCACACATCCATGCCCACAGTGACACCTACCAGTGCCATCTCATGGTGCCACCTATCAGTGCCCATCAGTGTCAACTATCATTGCCACCCATTTGCCACCATCAGTGCCACTCATCTGTGCCGTCTTATTGCCCATCAGTGCTGCCTTATTTGTTCCTATCAGTGTCGCATAATCTGTGCCTTTCAGTCTCGCCTTATCAGTGTCCACCAAAAGCCCATCAGTGTAGCATCATCAGCGAATATCAATGTGGGAGAATAATTAACTTTTTCCACAATTTTATAACAAATTATGAAACATGCTTTCTTTTTATCAGAAATATATGCAGATCCACATATAGCATTTTAACTTACCTTGTGATAGACATCCGGGTGTAGTTAAAAAACTTGTCATCATAAGCACGCAAATTTTCATACATGGCCCAGAACTGGCCTCTGGTATCTCGGTTTCTAATGATTGGATGTATCCAATAGTGACGTCTTCGTCTCATCCTCATCCTCCGCTTCCTCTCTTCCTCTTCCATCAACACTGCTACACCAGCTATTACCACAGCTGTCATCAAATAACGCAAGGATAACATTGTTGTTGTCACAGGACACAGGGAACTTGGAACCAGGAACAACGAAGCAGGAAGAGAACAGGAACATGTCACAGGAGGAGTTGATGAGCTCTGATTGGCCACAGGCAAATTCTGAGGGCCTGGGGGCGACTTGAAGTCGCGTTGAAGTCGCGTTGCAAGGTCGCGTCGAAGTCGCGTTGCCCCAGTGTGAACCGAGCCTAAGAGTTTCATGAGCAAGGAGCAATTTCTTTTTAATTTTTTTTATATTGCCACTGACACCAATGGTCTTTCTAGCTTTCTGTAATACTTTAACCAGCAAAAAAACTTTGACAGCTCATTTCTTTTTGTTCATTCTCTGATGCTCTAATAATTGATTAACAATGTCCTCCAATTTTCCAATTGTTGCACCCATGGCCAAATTATTATTATACAGGATTTATATGGCGCCAACAGTTCATGCAGCGCTTTAATCCGTCCTTTATTAGTATATGTCCAATATCACTTATTCCTTACCTCCTTTTTGATATGGGAAGGCTTATCATTTTGGGGCCTTAAAATGTTGCAGTGCAACTTATCTCAAGGAGATGTTGTTCTGCATACCTACTATGGTTAGATCTTTAAGCTTTTTTATAATTTTTGCCCATTTTCACGGGTTCTTGAAATTAATTCTGGACATATGCCTAAGGAATATCTT
Source organism: Aquarana catesbeiana (assembly GCF_042186555.1). Classification (NCBI taxonomy): domain Eukaryota; kingdom Metazoa; phylum Chordata; class Amphibia; order Anura; family Ranidae; genus Aquarana; species Aquarana catesbeiana. The sequence goes on from NC_133324.1 coordinate 963,019,906, forward strand.
TAAATATAGTTTCAATAATCCTTACTAAAAAAGTTGATTGGCATACTGAAAGACAGAACAGCAGCTAAAAAGTTGCATTGCAATAAGTAAAGACCAAAAATGATAATCCTTCTCGTATCACAAAAGGGGGGGGGGGGGAATTACCATTACACACAGTGTCCCCTTGGATCAGGTGTCCCATTAGTGTCCCCATAGATCAACTATCACCATAACTCAGGTGTGACCCATCAGTGTCCCCATAGATCAGGTGTCCCATCAGTGTCTCTATGGATCAGGTGCCCCTATGTCCCCATCTCCAATCTATACCTCAGGCATTGTCACTGCGTCTGCTTTGTTGGGCCAAGTTATGTAAATGTGTGAGCGGAGTCGGTGCCAGCATAAGCTCTTTTTGAAGGACCCCCAAAATTGGCACCCCCCTCTCCTGGCACCCTCAGGCGGCCGCCTTGGCTGCCTTATGCTGGCGCCGGCCTTGATAGGTAGGGTAGAGCCAAACGTTAGGTTCGAGCACAAGTTGAAACTGCAAACACTCTGACTGTTTAGAGAAGATCTAAACTTTGATGTTTGGATGGAATTTCTCCCAAATGTCCCCCAATGCATTGCTTGAGCTATCGTTGGCTCAGGCAATGTTCATATACTTGACCTCTAGTCAGGTGCAAGTTGTTTGCCAATGTTGGGTCTCCGTAAAGTTTCAGCCCATGCACTATAAAGGCTGACTTAACAGCACTCGTCAGTGTTTTCGTGAATATTTAAATAGCCACTGATTACTATATAAATGACACTGGCAGGGAAGGGGTAAAACACTAGGGGGCGATCAATGGGTTAAGTGTGTCCTAGTGAGTGATTCTGTGGGGGATGGGCTACAACTGACATGACAGCGATCACTGCTCCCATTGACATGGAGCAGTAGATCCCTGTCATGTCACTAGGCAGAACAGGGGAATGCCTTGTTTACATGGGCATCTCCCCGTTCTGCCTCTCCTCACAATCGCGGGCCACCAGCAAACAGTTTGCAGGACCTGCGGGCACGCGCCCGCAGGGTGGCGAATTCAAAGGGATGTATGGGTATGCCCATTTGCCTGTCCGAGCCATTCTGATTAGGGATGAGCTTCGTGTTCGAGTCGAACCCATGTTCGACTCGAACATCGTCTGATCACCGAATTGGGAACGATATGGGCCGTTCGCGCCAAATTCGTGTGGCGCGTCACGGCCCATAATTCACTGCGGCATCGCAGTGCATTGCTGGCTGATGATTGGCCAAGCATGCACTATGACCCGCATGCTTGGCCAATCACAGCGCCGTTGGTAGAGAGAGCTGTAATTGACCAAAGCCAGGGTGGCTTTGGCCAATTACGGCTCAGGGGGTTTAGAACACGCCCCACACTATATAAGGCCGCCTGCACGGCAGCCCTGTGTAGTGTGTTCCGATGTGCTTAGATAGACAGAGAGACAGTGTCATTTCATTTGAGTTAGCTAGATTAGGCAGGACAGTCCATGCGTTAGCTGCACTTACAGTGTGTTGTGTATATATATGCACCCCAGGTGTTATATAAATAATATACACTGTATTCAGTTTAGCTAGATCCATTCCTGTTATCTTCCTACTGACAGGCAGGCTTGTCTTGTTACAGTATTTACAACTACCTGAAGAAAATTGCTGGTGTTCTTTTGATCCTATTAGTACCACAGTCAGGCAGCTAAACTATTTACAGTTAGTGTAGTGCGTCCTCCTCACAGTGTTCAGCTAAAACTAGCAGTTTTATTTTGCTGGCTGCAGTATAATACATACATATATCCCAGCTTAGTGCAGCTACAGGCCATTAGTATGTCTGGAAGGCCAACAAAGTCAGACAGTCACAAGCCAATAAAAGAGGGCAAGCAGGCTCTGTGTCTAGAGGCAACAGTGCTGGTCATGGAGACGGTGCATCCTCATCAGCACGTGGCCGTGGGACACGCTTGGCCTTTTTTTCGGCAGCTGGCTATGTTGAGCCCCAACATGCGGAAGACTTGGTTGTGTGGATGACCAAGCCATCCTCATCCTCCTCATCCTCTCTCACCCATGCTCAGGGTACTTTGGCAAAGCAGCTGCCAATGCGGCCTCTTCCCTCGGCCCAATGGCATCAGTGACTCCTTCCCTAGCCCTACCATGTCCTCCTGAGGAGTCCCTCGAACTGTTTGACCACAGTGTTGGGTACATGCTCCAGGAGGATGCCCAGCGTTTGGAAGGCTCTGATGATGATACTGAGCTAGATGAAGGCAGTAACGTGAGCACGGACAGAGGGGGTGCACAAGAAGGACAGCAATCTGGCAGTCATGCTCCCGAAGGAAGAAGGAAGAAGGAAGAGGATAGGGAGGAGGAAGGAGGAAGAAGAAGGAAGAGGAGGGAGGAGGAAGAAGGAGGAAGAAGAAGGAGGAAGAAGGAGGAAGGAGGCAGGAACAAAGGAGGAGGCAGGATGCCCTCCAGGGGCCAGCCTAAGGGCAGCACACTGACGGAGGAGGAGGAGGAGGAGGAGGAGGATCACCAATGAGGCAGGATGCCCTCCAGGGGGCAGCCTAAGGGCAGCACACTGACTGCATCACACCCCAAAGCTCCGCATGTGCAGGGCGCTGCAGTCTCTGCGCGTTATTCAAAAAGTTCTTTGGTGTGGGCTTTTGAGATGAGTGCATCACATCGCACCGCTGCTATTTGCAACATATGTCTCAAGCGTATCTCATGTGGCCAACACACCTCCCGCTTGGGCACCACATGCTTAACCAGACATATGTTGACCTGCCATGCAGTTCGTTGGCAAGCGTATCTAAAAGACCCACACCAAAGAACAAAGAGGACCTCTCCGTGCTCCTCATCAGCTGAGATCTCCAACCCCACTACACCTTCAGTCCTCTCTGAGACCTGCACTGAGAGGAATGAAGGTGTAAAATTAGGTGTGTCACAGCCAAGTACTTGTGGGCAATCTGCTTTCGGTACACCAATGTCAGATTGTACCAGGCAAATTTCCCTGCCCCAGCTGCTGCACCGCCAAAAGAAGTTCGCTCCCAGCCATCCACATGCCCAGCGGTTGAATGCTAGCTTGGCAAAATTGCTAGCACTTCAACTGCTGCCTTTTCAGTAGGTAGACTCTGCCCCCTTCCGTGAGTTTGTGGAATGTGCGGTTCCTCAGTGGCAGGTACCCAACTGCCACTTTTTCTCATGGAAGGCGATTCCAGCTCTCTACCGGCATATGGAAGACAATGTCCATGCCTTGCTGGACAGGGCGGTCAGCGGTAAGGTGCATATTACTGCTGACTCATGGTCCAGCAGGCATGGACAGGGACGTTACCCAAGTTTCACCGTGCATTGGGTGACTCTGCTGGCAGCTGGGAAGGATGCAGGACAAGGTGCAGTAGTGTTGGAGGTTGTTCTGCCACCACGCCTCCAAAATGCCACTACTGATTGTGACACACCTCTCCTCCACCCCCTCTTCTTCCTCCATGGCCTCTTCCTGTGCTTTGTCCTCGGAACCAGAGGTGCTCTGTAGGCATTCAAGGGGCTACGCAATTACGCAGGCCAAAAGATGCCATGCAGTGCTTGAGCTGGTGTGCTTGGGGGACAGGAGCCACACTGGGGCAGAGGTTCTGTCAGCTCTGCAGGAGCAGGTTCAGAGGTGGTTGACGCCACGCCAATTTAAAGGCAGGAATGGTGGTTTGCAACAATGGCACCAACCTCCTCTCTGCCCTCCGACAGGGACAAATGACCCATGTGCCCTGTTTGGCTCATGTCCTTAACTTGGTGGTGCAGCGGTTCTTGGGCAGGTACCCGAGCTTACAGGATGTCCTGAGGCAGGCCAGGAAAGTGTGTGCATTTCTGCCGGTCATATAATGCCAGTGCTTGGCTGGTGGACCTCCAAAAAAGGAGTTTAACCTGCCCAAGACCCACCAAATCTGTGACATGCCCACCAGGTGGAACTCAACATTGGCCATGCTGCAGTGGCTGCACACGCAGCAGAGGGCCATCAATGAGTACCTGTGCGACTATGGCACCAGAACAGGGTCAGGGGAGCTTGTTTTTTTTCCTACGCCAGTGGGCCATGATCAGGGATGCAGGCACTGTCCTATCACCATTTGAGGCCACGAGGCTGGTGAGCAGTGACAGTGCATGCATTAGTGACACTGTCCCCCTTGTTCACCTGTTGGAGCTCACGCTGCGTGGAATAATGGACAGGGCACTTGAGGCAGAACAGAGGCAGGAAGAGGAGGACTTCCTTAGCTCTCAAGGCCCCCTTTATTCAGACAGTGTTCCTGCGTGCCCGCCGATCACACAGGAAGAGGAAGAGGATTGCGTCAGTATGGAGGTGGAGCCTGGCACTCAGCATCAGCAGCAGTCTTTAAGGGATCAGTCCCAAGAAACACATGGACTTGTACATGGCTGGGAGGAGGTGGCTGCGGACCATGTCATCCCTAGTGACCCAGAGGACTCCCGACTGAATGCCTCAGCAAACCTACGCTGCATGGCCTCCCTGATCCTGCAAAGCCTGTGGAAGGATCCTCGTATTCGTGGTATCAAGGCGAAGGACCAATACCGGCTGACAACCCTCCTTGATCCACGTTACAAGGGTAAGGTTGCGGACCTTATCTTGCCGTCGCAGAGGGAGCAGAGGATGAAACATCTTCGGGAGGCCTTGCAGAAAGGTCTGTGCAACGCGTTCCCAGAGACTGGGAGGTTACAAACTCCTGTTTCTGGACAACGTGTTGCTGAAGCTTTGGTCAGTCAAAGAAGGAGCGGTGGAGAAGGTGGCCGTCTGACCGATGCGTTCAGACAATTTAGTCTGCAGCCCCAAGGTATGATAGGTTCCAGCAACCATTCGCCAGCGTCTGTTTTACATGGTGCAGGAATACCCAGGGGCAAGATTTGACTTGGACACCTTTCCCACCGAAAATCCTCTGGGTTACTGGGTCTCGAGGATGGATCACTGGCCAGAGCTTGCACAGTATGCAATTGAGCTACTGGCCTGTCCTGCATCCAGCGTTCTTTCAGAACGCACATTCAGTGCTGCTGGAGGCTTTGTAACCGATCACAGGGTGAGTCTGTCCACTGACTCGGTCGATCGACTAGCCTTCATAAAAATCAATCAGTCTTGGATCACCACCATCTACCAAGCACCTGATGCGGAAGTAACCAAATAATTTTTTTTGAAATCTAAGATCCCTTCAAAGACTGCCTATGCTGATGCTGAGTGACTATCCTGAGTAATTATCCTCTTCCTCCTCAATGATCACGCTGATAGCTTGTAAGAACATTTTTGGTTCTGGGCGCCGACAATAGTGACTAAGGCCCAATTTTTCAGCCTCTGTTTAACAGGGGCGTGCAATTACACTTTTTGATGCAATACTTTGCAGCAGGGCTCGTTTCTGCGTTCCAACTAGGTATCTGTGAGGGGTTGCAGTGTTGTGGCACCAGCACCAGTGCCTAAGGCCCAATTTTTCTGCCCCTGTTCAACAGGGGCATGTAAATACAATTCTTGATCTAATATTTCACAGCAGGGCCCTGTGAGGGCTTACAGTGTTGTGGCCACAACAACACCTAAGGCCCAAATTTCTGCTGAGTATATAGGGCAGGCCCCTACTTTCAAACATCCAACTTACAAACGACTCCTACTTGCAAACGGAAGGAGACAACAGGAAGTGAGATGAAATCTACCCCTAGGGAGGGAAATTCTCTCTTAAGAGTTAATATGGGAAAAACATTTCTCCTTTCCACTGATGCTTTATCACCAATCCTTGTTTCACAAAAAACCCCAAATTTTCAAAAAACATTTGTCATTGGGAAAAAAAGGGGGAGGTGAAATCTTCTGAAGAGGAGCACAGACAGCAAAACAAATGTCACAGGTGTGATAACCCTTCCCTATGTTTTCAAAAAAGCTTAAAAATAGATTTTTTGGCTGGAGCTAAACACGTTAAAAATGTACCAGTTCAAAATTACAGATTCTACTTAACAACAAACCTACAGTCCCTGTCTTGTTTGCAGCACCTGTATATTGCTGTTCAGAGTAGAGTCTGTATACTGCTGTTTCCTTTTTTTTTTTAATTCGGGTGCGGGGTTCCCCTTAATATCCATACAATACCCAAAGGGCCTGGTAATGGACTGGGGGGTACCCATGCCGTTTGTCTCACTGATTTTCATCCATATTGCCAGGACCCGACATTACAATAAAGCCGCAAGCAGTTTTAAATGACTTTTTCCTTTAAAAATGACATTTTGTGCAGGGACTCTTCCAAGCAAGGGAAACATGCGCCACTTTACAGGCATACTATAGACACCCCCCAGGTATATTTAAAGGAATATTTTACTATTTTTTTTTTTTACTTTATGCATCATTAAAATTACTGCTCCAGAAAAAACGGCCGTTTTTAAAAGTTTTTTGGCATTGATACATGTCCCCTGGGGCAGGACCCGGGTCCCCAAACCTTTTTTAGGACAATATCATGCAAATTAGCCTTTAAAATGAGCACTTTTGATTTTGAACGTTCGAGTCCCATAGACGTCAATGGGGTTCTAACGTTCGTGTGAACCGAACCGGGGGGTGTTCGGCTCATCCCTACTGCTGATGTAGATCTGTGTGCAGTGGTCAGCAAGTGGTTAATAACAAAATCTGAAAAAAAAAAAATAAAATAAAAAAAGGCATTTTACACAACAAAAACATCTGCTTTTCTGGAAAAAAAAAAAATGCTCTTGTGCTTAAGAGTATGACCTCTAAAGCTTTCCATACTAGATATGGCAGCCATTTCTAGCAGATGGTACACACAATCTTCAAGTAATTACCTTCATACTTTTCAGAGTTACACTATCAAGTTAAGATGATGCAAGAAAAGAAGCTTTATGTCAGGTCATCTGAGTCCAGGGGACAGATGCACACCGTTGGAGTCAGGAGTGCACCGCTAAGGTAGTGGACCCTATGGCTGACTGCTGCGGATGGAACTCTGGATGGTTAAGAAAGGCAGGTCCACTGGAGCACCAACACAGATCTCACTGGGAGCTAGAGCATAAGATTCCCCAGGGCGCGGAGTCTAAGAGCCAGCAGGTGTTCACCAGAGCCTCTAGTGGTGAGGATGGACTGCGCTGCAACTGTCTCCAGGTCGCGGCCCCCAGGGTTTCCCAGCTCACACTCACAGTAGGCTACAGGAGGACAGAGAAGAAGAAGCAGCCCAGGACAACAAGGGATAGTAAGGAGGCAAGCCAAAGGTCAGGGCGACTAGCAGACAAGGATAGACAGAGAACACGCCAAAAGGTTAGGGTCAAAAGCAAAACAAGCCAAGATTAGTAAACAGGATCAGCCTTAGGACACAGAGCAATGAGCACACGGAAGCCAAATCACACAATATTGATCAGCAGAGCTGGCTTCTAGTGCACAGGTTAATATAGAGTTCCCCGATAGGGGCTGTGGTGGAGCCATGCTTTGAGGCGAGATTACTTAAGCAGCCAGGTGAGAGTGGCTGGCCTCTTAATCTGAAAACATGGAGAGGTAAGCTGACAAAAACATTACTGCACAACCATGACACTATAGGAAAAATAAAATAATAAACACAAAGAAAATAAAAAAAATATAATTGGGTTAAGCCAATAGTCTGATACAGCAAGAGAAAGACAGTTTGGGACTTTAAATGAGGCACATATAACAATGCGCCTCCATCCCCAATTTATATGAGAAAACTAGGTGGTTTGGGACTTTAAATGAGGTGCGTAGCTCACAGTTGGTATGTAGTGTTCCATATGAACATATTCTTAAACCATATACAGGAAAAATAAACACAAAGAAAATCAAAAAATATAAATTGGGTTAAGCCAATAGTCTTAGACTGGAATATTCAGTACACCCAAGGTGCTGAGGCATAGAAATCTACCATAACGATAAGATCTACCCTGAGTGATCTCAGTCTACACCCAAACAATAGACAGAGGGGGAGCTGAGAACAATGGTGACAGGATTAATAATTGCAGTAAACAATCGAACAATAGTAGAGGGGATCACCTAGATTAACATTTGACAAGGACAATGGCTTCCAATCCAACACTGAAACAATAGTAGAGGTAAATACCTAGACAGACAATGGCTTCAATTTCCACCAACCAAAGTTTTCAGGCATATAAAACTGCAAAGACACAAACTACTGATAATATTGTGTGTTAATTGTAATGAATATTAAAAATAGACAAATACCTATAGGTATGCCAGAAGAAACTTAATACGTCATATTCTGATCCACTGACCATACACAGCTTTTAAGATTTTACATTGCACAGAACAACAAGTGCAACTATATTTTATCCACAACTGTATTCACTTTAAGCATCTTCAATAAAATTTAAATTTTTCAAAAACATGGATACTAAAACATGTACATTACCAAAAAAGTTTAATCTGCCAACCCACGAAAACAATATTTTCTTACATTAACAGAACAATTAAGAAAATCAAACACATCCTTTTCTGTCTATTAGCCCTATTAAAACTGACCAGATTTTAATAATTCTTTCTATATACTTTTCACATAAAATGTCAGGATATATAAATTTAATAATGTAAAATTGGTACATTCTCCCTTTAGAGTTATTATAATCCCCCCCCCCCCCCCCCAACTAAAACAAGGTACCCACTTCAAGTAAATAGAATTGCTGTGGTGGCAATCACTGCTTGTAATCTGGATCAGCTTAAACCACCCAAAAATTACTTCACTTTCATAAGCAGATCTAGGGGTTGTGGTGAAGATAATATCAGACTTGTATAATCAGTGGTAATAGGATCAGACAATTAAGTGGAGATCCATCCACAACAACATTTTTTGGGTACAGTAAAAAGGACCTGAATATGGAAATCCAGCAATCTAATAATTTACAAGGTAATTATCAGTCATGTTCTATTATCCAACCTAATACAGAGTATCTGGGCATTTCATGCATTTCCTCCACATTGGATCTATGATTACTTATGCCTTGCTCAATAAGATCTGACAGCATGGGGTACACTGGTGAGGCCACCTCCTTACCTTTTCCCTCAAAAAAACTATGCATTTTACAAATGTCTTGTTCTTCATTTTAAAGAATCCCCCCCCCCCCACCAAAGTGATCTGGGTCTGTCACAATGGCACACTGTTTTTTTTGTAATTCCAAAGTGAACATTTAGAGAAAAGTGGGCAAATTGTGGAAATAAAAAACAAATACAATGTGACAGTAAAGATAGAGATATAACTTCAATCAAATTTCCTTTGGATCTCTCTAATGAACATATAAATGTCGGAACACAGAGCATTCTTAGCAGTCCCATTCTACTAAACATTACTAGTAATGCAGCACCATAGCAGAAAAGTGTGTTTTATCCTTAAATTTTATATGTAAATCCTCTGCTTGTATAAGGTTTGTGTACAGCGCAAGAGTCTGCAAAGTATTTTTGAAGCTTTTGGTGATCGAGAATCTTTGTTGTTTAAAGAAAAAGTTAAAATTCAGGGCCCATTTCACAAAAAATGTCAACCTTTTATGGCAGTTTATTGGTTTTCCCCTTTGTTTTAGTCTCCAAGAGTAACATAGTTCTATGTTACTTTTAAGATTGTATACTGTATTTATAATCTATATCTGGAAGAATGTATGTGTACTGATACAGATGTTTTATACATGATCTTAAAAATAGATTTTACATGGTTAAAGCGTGCCAACGTATTTACCTTTAAAATTTTGAAAATTTGAAATGTAGTGGTTTGATTTTTTAAATTTTTCATTACTTATTAAAATCCTTCAGATAACGTATTTTCAGGCTCAGGTATCAACCCTCCACAAAAAAAAAAAAAAAAAAAAAAAAAAACAGAATACACAAACCCCATTAATATGGACCTACCTGCTCCACCCTTCTAGATCTCTTTCCAAAGTCCCCAGTAATATGTTAATGAGAAGCTCCTGTGTGTTGGCCAATCAGGTTCTCCCATCAATTAGCAAAAGCCATTACCTTTCCCACATATATACCCCACATACAGTATATCCAGTCCATACTGATCTTACTTTTACTTGAAGCAAAATTGAGTTTGCATTTTCATTGACTACTTCATCCCGCAACGATTTTAAAAAGAATTAACACGTTGGGAAGTCTACAAAGATTCCACTAGTGAAGATCCAGTGAGATACCATCTGAACCTTCATTTTGTCAGGTCATTTAAAACATTACAGTTTCCTCTAAAATATTAGGATCTCTTTTAGAACCTAATAAATAAGGGAGGTTATTCCCGCGCTATCTAATATGGAAAAGGCTGTGGGTGGAAAAGCCGCATACACCGATAAGGTGAACACCTGACCTTTTAGATAAATGTGTATAGGTAAGTGGTGCTGCGCTGATCCTTAGTGTATAAACAAGTGAACATAGGATAATAAATAATAATAAACAATGCGCTAGATAGGAAAGTGGTAAAATGGCGTAAACGTGAGGGATAATGTGTATTAAAGAATGTTCATTTGAATATTCAATAACTTCAATAGTGCATAAAAAATGACATAAGTATACTCAAACAAAATATCACTTCAATTATCTTAAAAATAAAATCCACATAATAACAGTATAATAACGTGATAGTATCAGAGCACTAGTGACTAGCTCTGAATTAAAAAATGAGGTGCATAGTAAATGTACATATATACTTGGACCAGCAAAATTTAAAGTGCGGACAAAAGGTGCTAAGTGCAAAAATAGGAAGAATAGTGACTGGCTATTGCTATATAAAGTGCATATTGTGCATGTTGACATCAAATAATGAATAAGAGTAACAAAAAAAAAAAAAAAAAAAAAGAGGTTTTTAAATATAATGTGACAGCCACGTGCTACCATGCACACGTTGCAATTAAAGTGCTAAGGAACGCATTCATAAATGCTCAAGTACAGTCCTTGTGTATAGTACCTGCATTTTTTACAATAAAGAGTGTTACGTTTTAAAACTGGATTACACTATTGGGCTTTTCTTCTGTGGATTACCCCCTATGAATACAACCCCCCTGCATTATACCTGAGGGAACTTCAACCCAAGATCCAGGATAGAGAGGGACGCGCTGGGACCCATAGGCGGACGCCCTTAACAACCTTTTTGTTACCTGCTTTTGCCCCATTACCTGAAGGTAAGGGGCTATTACCCACCAAAGTGTTTAACACACGAAGAAAAAATTAGATGTGACTCACCCAGCACTCTAACTGCAACGTGTGCATGTCAGGACGTTGCTGTCACAACTATACACAAGGACTGTACTTGAGCATTTATGAATGCGTTCCTTAGCACTTTAATTGCAACGTGTGCATGGTAGCACGTGGCTGTCACATTATATTTAAAAACCTCTTTTTTTTTTTTTTTTTTTTTGTTACTCTTATTCATTATTTGATGTCAACATGCACAATATGCACTTTATATAGCAATAGCCAGTCACTATTCTTCCTATTTTTGCACTTAGCACCTTTTGTCCGCACTTTAAATTTTGCTGGTCCAAGTATATATGTACATTTACTATGCACCTCATTTTTTAATTCAGAGCTAGTCACTAGTGCTCTGATACTATCACGTTATTATACTGTTATTATGTGGATTTTATTTTTAAGATAATTGAAGTGATATTTTGTTTGAGTATACTTATGTCATTTTTTATGCACTATTGAAGTTATTGAATATTCAAATGAACATTCTTTAATACACATTATCCCTCACGTTTACGCCATTTTACCACTTTCCTATCTAGCGCATTGTTTATTATTATTTATTATCCTATGTTCACTTGTTTATACACTAAGGATCAGCGCAGCACCACTTACCTATACACTCTTTTAGAACCTGTTGCCTACTCTTTGCAATAGATAACTTAGCAGTGAGTTAAATAGACAAAAACTCATTAATGTTCCTTAAATTTAGGATTTTTTTTTATTTCTCTTGCCATTTATGGTCAGAGTAGAGATTCATACATGGAATGGAAATCCACATAATCTTGCAATATATATTTTTTTATGTAACCAACCTCATACATGGAGATGTTCAGTCTTCATATATCTATGAAGTGAAATTTAACAGTAAAATATTAGGTTATTTGTTAATTTCCACAATCAGCTTGTTGTGAAAGCACAATCCATTTTTTTTAGTACATTTGTTTTAATAGTTTGGGTTCAAAATTCCACCATAACAATTTGTTTTTAATTTACACGGAAGTGTTAAATTTCTCTTATGCCTTATTGTTACAATACCAGTGACATTTGCACCTCTATTAACTAGAATGTTATTTTTAACCAGCCGCTCTCTACTAGTGCTGTAGTTTAGAGATGAGCTTCCACCAAAACCCATTTCTTGGTTTGTAATCTCTGTCAGCTTTTAACTGTCATATGTACCCATCACTGGAGATGACATAACATGATATCTCCCCAACAGGGATACATGTGCTCAAAATCCTGACTATAAATGCTGGGCAATATTCAGAGGGATGTTTAATGCGGTTTGTTATCATAATTAGTTCACGAGAAATTAATCTGTATTTTCCTTTTTGTCGTGATTCCGGAATGGCTTCTAAATATCCAGGTGGTGACCAAGAACACCGCAAGGCATGTCCTTCAATTCATCACCCAGACCTCCGAAAACCTGAAGATGGAGGTATCCGAACATTTTGAAACCATCCAAGAACTTGCGACGGGTTCATATGGAAAGGTCTTCCTTGCCAAACATCAGGGTTTAGGTAAACCTTGTAACTTAATTCATGTAAAGAAAACACTTTTAGTATTAGTTTTGATTCCATATCACATCAGCGCTATCAAAACCAATTTAATGGAACTATCGGAACAAAGTTTTAAAAAAAATGCCAAATTGCCAACAGCTACAGTTTGTTTCTTGCACTTGAGTCACTGCTGAAGATTTAGGCTCTGTTTCCACTAGTGCGACTTATTTTGCGACTTGACACATGTCAAGTCGCATGACAAGTCAAAACCCATGTATTTCAATGGTCCCCGTTCTCATTGGTGCGACTCAAGTCGCAGCGACTCGAAAAAAGGTTCTTGCACTACTTTGTTCCGTCTTCGGTGCGACTTGTTCTCCATAGAAAGGTATTAAGTCGCAATGAAGTCATATGTACATGTCTGACACCGCGACTTTGTTGCGACTTCCACGGAAGTCTACGGAAGCACATGATCTCTGCTCCTCCCAAATACATCACTTCCTATATCGATGTATGTGAGTGTGGAAGACAGCAGGAAGCATGCCTAGGGCAAAAAAAAATAAGCGACAAGTGCATGACAATGAGGAAATTATTAGGCTTGTCAGACAACGTCCGGCAATATATGACCTCAGAGATCCAGGTTACAAAGATCATGCAAAGAAGGAGAGAGCATGGTTGGAGGTGGCTCGCATATATTATGAGACATGGGACTCTCTCAGCCACAGAACGTTCTACAAAAAGTAAGTGGTTGATATATGCTGCTTAACACTTTCTGTAACCAATGGTTGTGTGCACTGTTTTTTCTTGGTGGGGACCGCTTCTCCTGGCAGGAGATCACAATGGTTTGGCAGGAGGTAATCCCATGTCAACACTATCTGTGTTGATGGTGTCATTTATATAGTTACTTTCCTGTAACCTGTGGCTGCAGGAAAGTAAATCTGTGTGTGTGGGCCAGCAAATAATTTTTGTCCACGGTCCTAATAATATTAAATAGTATTAAAGATGGCCCTGTCAACATCCTCCAGCACATGTCAAATTATGTAGGTGTCATGGGTAATATATGTAGCGGTTGTTTTAACACCATCCATATCAATTATGCAGCCTAGCAAATGAATGACCTATAGGCAGTGACTAAATTTGTTTTAAAAAATGTATACTTTGCTTTATATTTTGTAGTGCACTCGTTACAAACTCGATGGAGAAGTCTCAAAGACTGCTACAACCGGTACTTACGCAAATTAAAAGAAGGAAGGAGTGGTTCCGGCTCTAAAAGATTAGCCCCATATGCCCATGCCGGGGATCTTGAATTTTTGAAACCAGTGTTGGAAATGCGAGAGTAAGTTATCAGCAGGCATATGTTACGAATTCTACATATCAAATAGTAATGCTTACTTTAAAAATATGTGATTTGTATTTCAGAACCCAAGCAAGCTGGGAAGACAGCACACAGGGTTTGGCAGCAGAAGATGAGGCAGAGGAAGCTGCGGAGGAGGAGGAGCAAGAACAATTCCAAGACAATGTTGACAAGGAACTGTTCGTAGATGAAGCAAGGTCAACATCAAACTCAATGAATGAGGAGGATGCAGAACCAGGACCTAGCAATGTCTCTAGGCCTTTGCGAAGGTCTTCAAGGGTCAGTGCCCGGCCTGGTAAACCCATGGATAAAATTTTAGAGGTAGTCAATCAGATGTCCACTAAAATGGCTGAAAACCAGTGTGAAGACACAGCATTTCTCACTGTAATTTTAGGCATATGTAAACAGGTACCCCCTGAGAAAAAATATGCACTCAGGATGGCTTTAATGTCAACTGCTCAATCATTTGTGGGTGAGGGGCCAACAACATCCTCAGCATATATGCAACCCCCCCTTCCCCAATATCCCCCTTATCAACAATACACTCACTTTCCAAGTACACAGTATGCTCCACCAATAAACCGTCCATACTGTGACCAGTATGGTAATATACTGAATCCAAGGCCACGCATGTTGCATCCAATTCCTGACCCCACTACCTCTACCCTTGGCCCCCCAACCACTCACCAACTTAGGCAGCCTACACCCAGTCATGTTCCGCCTTTTCTGGCAAGGAAATATTATCCTGGTCCATCAGTGGATTTCCCTGGACCAACCAATAGTTCAGTTTCCGGGACCACTGAAAACAAAACATACGAGCAATTGTAATTTACAATTATTATTGAGGTGTGTTTAAGACTTGTTCTCTATGTTTTGTTTGGTTGAGGAGGCCAAAACAACAACTGTTGTAATTTTAAGTTCATGGAACGTATTTATTTTTGCCTTATTGCAAAAAGAGTTGTCTTGTAAAAAAGATTCAGATATTTTTTTATATTTTTGAAATAATTTTATTTACGTGTTTTTCTGAGAGAAATAGTTTATTATTTCACTATTTGTTGTGCTTGATAAAAAATAAACAAAATGGTGTAGTTCACCCAAACACATAACCCAAAAATTTTGTGTGCTTCCCTGCACAAAAAAAAAAATAAAAATAATTTTGTTTACATTGTGCATTTTCGGCTTATCCTTTTTTCGAATTTGAGGAAACTACCTGTTATTATGCTTTTGGATGCACTGAAACATAACATACATCAAAATAATATTCACAGAAAATGCATGACATACATTATGCTATGGCATCCTGCTGCCAGGGGACAGAACCAGCAGCAGACAGAAAATAAGATGAGAATCCCTCACGCACACTGGCACCATTGGTGGTGCCCCTACTGGCACTCCATTGTGCACCTTCCAGATCGTGCATGAGGGAATCTTCAAAAAGATAGCCATCACGAATTCTCACAAAATTGTGAAGAACACATGCTGCTTTTACTGCAGATATTGCATTCTCCATTTTTAAATTAATGGGGGTATGGAGCAAACGCCACTTGTTGGCTAAAATGCCAAAAGAACATTCTACCACTCGTCTTGCCCTCGTTAAGCGGTAATTGAAGATTGGCTTCTCTTCACTCAAACACCGATTTGAATAAGGCCTTAATAGATGCTCACTGAGAGCAAAGGCCTCATCCCCAACAAACACAAATGGCATTGGCGGCCCATTTGTTCCTGGCAACGGACAGTCCTGTGGCAGGTCCAGAGCATTTTCCCGCAACATTCTTCCAAAGGAAGATCTTTGGAAAATACTTGAGTCTGAGCTGCTGCCATATGATCCAATGTCTATATAGCTGAAACAATAATTGGCATCAGCCACTGCAAGTAAGACAAAAGAAAAATATTTTTTGTAATTATAGTATTTTGTTCCACTGCCAATGGGCATCACTACCCTCATATGTTTGCCGTCAATTGCCCCTAGACAATTTGGGAAATTGCAACGATCCCAGAAAAGTTCCGCTTTCTTGCACCAATCGTCGGAAGTGGGCTTCTTCAGAACCAAATCACTAAGGACATTCCATATGTCTCGGCAGGTCTCGTGGACAATAGTGCTGACTGTAGTTTTGCCAACCAAAAATTCAAAATGCAAACTGGAAAAGGAATGTCCAGTTGCCAGGTACCTAAAATGGAAAAGTACATACATTTTAGGATAATGATACATATTGACACTAAGCTACATCAATAAACCCAAAAAACAGAGCTAGGAAGGAGGTGCCTGAGGAAGTGAAGAAGGAAGAAGAGGAGCAGGAGAAAGACACAGGTGATGTAGAGGCAGAGTTAAGATTTTAAAACCAAGCTTACGCACAATTACATGCTAGTAGTTATTTTTGGACTGCATGTAAAGATGATGAAAGAATGATGTGGATCTCCAAAAGCCACATAGAAGTTAAGAAGAAGAAACAGTAGGTATGAACATTTACCTCAATGTTATTATGAGTCTTTCAGCAGATGGAATACTCCTTCTGAAACTGGTGTTTTGGCGCTCTAGATGACTAGAGAGCAAAGCCAACAATTCATCAAAACTGTAAAGAGAAAAAATAGGGCTAGTATCTACACTGACCATGTAAAAATCAAACATTTACAAATGGAGTTACATTTTTCTAACAATTTGATTAGGTTCTAGTTAACACTTTGAGCTATTCAAATCTCAAAATACTAAAAAGAGTAATAATGACCAGGCATATACACATTTTGAGAAATATATCTGGCAGCATTTGCAAGTTGACATAAAAAAATGTTCTCACCTTCTAATTGACATCCTTGTATAGTTGAAAAATTTTTCATCATGAGCCCGGAGGTCATTGTAAAGGACCCCAAACTGGCCTCTCACTTCCCTTTGGGCAATGATGGGATGTATCCAAAAGCGATGCCTTCTCCTCCTCCGGTTATCCTCCTCTTCTTGATCTATAAATGCTGCTACAGAAGCCAAAATGACTGCTGACCCAACATACTGCATAGCCAACATGTTTGCTAACAAACATACAACACGAGACAACCAAACAGGAAGGGGCAATAAATAAGCAGGATAAGGAATTACATCACTAGGACTAAATCGCAGAACATCCAAGTCGCACAAAGTCGTAATTAAAGTCGCAACAAAACGCAACACAAATCGCAACGCACAATCGCAGTGTAAAGCGCGCGACTTTGGGGACGCAATAGTGGAAACATAGCCTTAATCAAGCTTCTGCATTTAGTCTCTCTCTCTCTGTCAGCCTCAGTGGCCATCCCAACATCATCAGGACACATGGAGTTGCCTTTCATACAAGAACAGACTGTTTGTCCAGGAGGCGGCAACGGCTGGAACTCTTTCCGCTAATAAAGCAAAATGTAAGTTTGTATGAAAAATGAATAATTTTTAGGTTAAAAAAAGGTTTAATCTTTATCTTTAATTTCTTTAAAGTATTTCTGAGGTTTAGGGACTCCCTACTCATTACAGTGAGTTAGTGGGATTGTGTATCATTTGATTTATAGGCTTGATTTTAGGTATGTAACTTTCTCAGCTGTGAAGCAAGGTTGAGAACGATGGTCCTGAATCTTTCACCAGCAATGGTGACTCTCATATTTGTATAAAAACAGGTTTCCTTTAGGCATCTTTTTGAGTGTATTGAGAATATTTTATGTCCCTGTATGATGGATAAGTTGGACTTTTTATTTGATTACATTTTGCCATGTTGGTGTCTAGTAACTAATTTTTCCTTTTTTTAATAGATTGGTTTAAATGAAGATACAGTGAAGCGCTGCATTCCTCAGGTAGCGAGTACATTGCAAGAAATAGAAAAGCAAAGGGATGGTCCACCGTGCCATCAAGCTGGACAATATTCTGCTAATGTACTTTGAACGTAATATCAAAGTGACAGATTTTGGACTGGCTAGGCTCCAGGGAACTAAAGCATCATCCATGTCCTGGTTCACTCCCTACACAGCTCCGGAACAGTGTAGCCTGAAACAAGAAGGAGATCAGTTGTTTCTACACCCGAACATTGATATCTGGTCCTTTGGTGTCATGATTTACACAGCTGACTGGATCATTAGCTTGGAAAGAAGCAGTGGGTCGTGACCCAATTTACAGTGGCTTTGCTTGGTGGCAAGTCAGAAAGAATGTGACCTTAGCACCGGTGAAGTGGAAGAAGTTCTCTTGAAGCCAGGCAAATGTTCTGGGACCTTTTGGCCCTCAATGCTGAAAGGTGCTCAGCCATGGACATTCTAAAATATTTTCATGTGCCGTGGAGAGCAGAAATGCTGTCAGAAAACCATACAAGGAGTACTGTAATACAAATGGCCTACAGAGGAAATGATGTCCATTCCGGAGCTATGGTAAGTGCCGCCTCGTGTCTTCTACCTGATGAGATAACTTCACTTACTATAGGAGCTGAGGTGGAAATTGCATAGGTCCTTTTGATCACCTGATAATCAAGAGGCAGACTTGATATATGCACTCTGGAGAATTGTATAAGACTTGTATCCTATGTGAAGGAAAGAACATAGACATCTTAGAACACACTTTTTGGTCATTTCTGATCTACATTTTTTTTTTTCAAATATGGATCAAAGCATCATAAAAATGTAATTTTGGGCTAGAAATGATATGCTTCAGGAACCAAAAAAATCAGTGTAGACCAAACTCTATATGATAGGTAGGGTAGAGCAAAACGTTAGGTCCGAGCATAAGTTCAAACTGCAAACACTCTGACTGTTTAGAGAAGATCTTAACTTGAAGGATGTTTGGATGGAATTTCTCCCACCAAATGTCTTCCAATGCATTGCTTGAGCTATCGTTGGCTCAGGCAATGTTCATATACTTGACCTCTAGTCAGGTGCAAGATGTTTGCCAATGTTGGGTCTCAGTAGAGTCCCCCCCATGTTGAGGGCATGTGGCCTGGCATGGTTCAGGAGGGGGAGGAACACTCAATCACTCAACCCCCTTTTTCTGACCTGCCAGGCTGCATACTCGGATACGAGTGACCCCACGCCATTTTTTTTTACATTTTGGTATGGTGTTCGTCTTAAAATTCACTGAGAGGGACTCCATGCCATTTAACCACTTCAGCCCCGGAAGGATTTACCCCCTTCCTGACCAGAGCACTTTTTACAAATTGGCACTGCGTCGCTTTAACTGCTAATTGCGCGGTCATGCAATGCTGTAACCAAACGAAATTTGCGTCCTTTTCTTCCCACAAATAGAGCTTTCTTTTGATGGTATTTGATCACCTCTGCCATTTTTATTTTTTGCGCTATACACGGAAAAAGACCGAAAATTTTGAAAAAAAATGATATTTTCTACTTTTTGTTCTAAAAAAAATCCAATAAACTCAATTTTAGTCATACATTTAGGCCAAAATGTATTTGGCCACATGTCTTTGGTAAAAAAAATGTCAATAAGTGTATATTTATTGGTTTGCGCAAAAGTTATAGCGCCTACAATCTAGGGTACATTTTCTGGAATTTACACAGCCTTTAATTTATGACTGCCTATGTCGTTTCTTGAGGTGCTAAAATGGCAGGGCAGTACAAAACCCCCACAAATGACCCCATTTTGGAAAGTAGACACCCCAAGGAAATTGCTGATAGGCATGTTGAGCCCATTGAATATTCATTTTTTTTGTCCCAAGTGATTGAATAATGACAAAAAAAAAAAAAAAAAAAAAAAATTACAAAAAGTTGTCACTAAATGATATATTGCTCACACAGGCCATGGGCATATGTGGAATTGCACCCCAAAATACATTTAGCTGCTTCTCCTGAGTATGGGGATACCACATGTGTGGGACTTTTTGGGAGCCTAGCCGCATACGGGGCCCCGAAAACCAATCACCGCCTTCAGGATTTCTAAGGGCGTACATTTTTGATTTTACTCCTCACTACCTATCACAGTTTTGAAGGCCATAAAATGCCCAGATGGCACAAACCCCCCCCAAATGACCCCATTTTGGAAAGTAGACACCCCAAGCTATTTGCTGAGAGGCATGTTGAGTCCATGGAATATTTTATATTTTGACACAAGTTGCGGGAAAGTGACAATTTATTTATTTATTTTTTTTTTTTTGCACAAAGTTGTCACTAAATGATATATTGCTCACACAGGTCATGGGCATATGTGGAATTGCACCCCAAAATACATTCTGCTGCTTCTCCTGAGTATGGGGATACCACATGTGTGGGACTTTTTAGGAGCCTAGCCGCGTACGGGACCCCGAAAACCAATCACCGCCTTCAGGATTTCTAAGGGTGTACATTTTTGATTTCACTCTTCACTGCCTATCACAGTTTCGGAGGTCATGGAATGCCCAGGTGGCACAAACCCCCCCCAAATGACCCCATTTTGGAAAGTAGACACCCCAAGCTATTTGCTGAGAGGCATGGTGAGTATTTTGCAGCTCTCATTTGTTTTTGAAAATGAAGAAAGACAAAAAAAAAAATTTTTTTTTTCTTTTTTTAATTTTCAAAACTTTGTGACAAAAAGTGAGGTCTGCAAAATACTCACTATACCGCTCAGCAAATAGCTTTGGGTGTCTACTTTCCAAAATGGGGTCATTTGGGGGGGGTTTGTGCCACCTGGGCATTCCATGGCCTCCGAGACTGTGATAGGCAGTGAAGAGTGAAATCAAAAATTTACGCCCTTAGAAAGCCTGAAGGCGGTGCTTGGTTTTCGTGGTCCCGTACGCGGCTAGGCTCCCAAAAAGTCTCACACATGTGGTATCCCCGTACTCAGGAGAAGCAGCAGAATGTATTTTGGGGTGTAATTTCACATATTCCCATGGCATGTTTGAGCAATATATAATTTAGTGACAACTTTGTGCAAAAAAAAAAAAAAAAAATTTGTCTCTTTCCCGCAACTTGTGTCACAATATAAAATATTCCATGGACTCGACATGCCTCTCAGCAAATAGCTTGGGGTGTCTACTTTCCAAAATGGGGTCATTTGGGGGGGGTTTGAACTGTCCTGGCATTTTATGCACAACATTTAGAAGCTTATGTCACACATCACCCACTCTTCTAACCACTTGAAGACAATGCCCTTTCTGACACTTTTTGATTACATGAAAAAATTATTTTTTTTTGCAAGAAAATTACTTTGAACCCCCACACATTATATATTTTTTTAAAGCAAATGCCCTACAGATTAAAATGGTGGGTGTTTAATTTTTTTTTTTCACACAGTATTTGCGCAGCGATTTTTCAAACGCATTTTTTGGGGAAAAAACACACTTTTTTACATTTTAATGCACTAAAACACACTATATTGCCCAAATGTTTGATGAAATAAAAAAGATGATCTTAGGCCGAGTACATGGATACCAAACATGACATGCTTTACAATTGCGCACAAACGTGCAGTGGCAACAAAATAAATACATTTTTAAAAGCCTTTAAAAGCCTTTACAGGTTACCACTTTAGATTTACAGAGGAGGTCTACTGCTAAAATTACTGCCCTCGATCTAACCGTCGCGGTGATACCTCACATGCATGGTGCAATTGCTGTTTACATTTGACACCAGACCGACGCTTGCGTTCGCCTTAGCGCGAGAGCAGGGGGGACAGGGGTGCTTTTTTTTTTTTTTTTTTTTTTTTCTTTATTATTTTTTTGCTTTTTTATCTTATTTTAAAACTGTTCCTTTCATTTTTTTTTTTTTTTAATCATTTTTACTGTTATCTCAGGGAATGTAAATATCCCCTATGATAGCAATAGGTAGTGACAGGTACTCTTTTTTGAAAAAATTGGGGTCTATTAGACCCTAGATTTCTCCTCTGCCCTCAAAGCATCTGACCACACCAAGATCGGTGTGATAAAATGCTTCCCCAATTTCCCAATGGCGCTATTTACATCCGGCGAAATCTAAGTCATAAAATGCTCGTAGCTTCCGGTTTCTTAGGCCATAGAGATGTTTGGAGCCACTCTGGTCTCTGATCAGCTCTATGGTCAGCTGGCTGAATCACCGGCTGCATTCTCAGGTTCCCTGTTGAGACAGGAGAGCCAGAGAAAAACACGGAAGACGATGGGGGGGGGGGGGGGCATTCTCTCCCACTGCTTGTAAAAGCAGTCTAGAGGCTAATTAGCCGCTAGGATTGCTTTTACATGAAAGCCGACCGCTGGCTGAAAAGAATGATACCAAGATGATACCTAAACCTGCAAGCATCATTTTGGTATAACCACTCAAAGTCGTGAATGCTGTACCTGAAGACAAAAATATGGCTAACAATAAAGCACAGTAAATGGTAAAGTATAAAAAATTGCATACCTGAAAAGCAAACATGATAAAACACAATAACAATAAAACATTGCAGAATAGAATACAGTAAAAAAGAGCAGAACAATAGAGAGAATAGAGAGAGAGAGAATAGAGAGAGAACAATAAAACTACAACTATTACTTTTTATTTTATATTTTTGTTTGTGTTTTTTTTTTTTTTTTTTTACACTTTTTTTGTAACTGTAACTTTTATAACTGTAACCGGTTCCAGGTTCGGGTCTCTCAAAATGCGATGGCATCTTGGGAGACCCTGTGAAAGTGTGTCCTAGTCTGTGCAATGCTGTACCCTACGCTAATACTCAGCTAGTGAATGGTAGCATTCAAAACATTCACCAATGCAAAGACCAGGATTGTCAGGACAGGAGGGACAATAATAGCGGGTGTCACGCCTATATCCGCGCTTACTGCAGACACGACATCTTTTTTGGGGGAGTTCGTTGGGTAGGGGTACTCGGGAGGACATAAAGAAAATGCCTCTCATGCAGCCGACTGCATTTGGTTGGGGATGTGAATGGGGGAAGTACGGGCGCTGCAGAAGCGGTGGGTTCCCAATTAGGATTGGCGAATGCAGCAGGAAGGGCATTATGGGCACGACGGGCCTGTGTTTGTCTTCTTTGTGGCAGCGGGACACTACTTGTGCTTGCCACCTCACCAGCTTGAACTGCACTTATGGGACTCGCCACGTCACCAAGTGTTACTGCAGTGCTGGTTTGACTATGACCGGGGTGTACTAGGCCGCTGGCGCTTGCCAGTTCACCAAAACGCTACCAAAAAAACTGTTAACGATCGCAGGGATCAGGCCTGACTCTGTGAACGCTGCAGTTATGCGTTTAGTGTTTTGTAAGTGACAGTGATCGATCGATACTGCACTTGGGTGGGCTGGGCTGGGCCGGGCGGAGGGGCAAAACGCAGGTGCTAGCAGGTATCTGGGCTGATCCCACTAACACTGCGTTTTTGGGAACCCTAAACTGCTGGGGATGCCAGTATAGATCTGATCGGATCAGATCAGATATTGATCAGTTCAGATACTATACCACTAAGGGAGGTGTACGGTGCGTGCGTGGGTGTTAGCGCTACTGGCACTAACCTGACGCTGCCTGGGGCTGGTGCTTGCCAGTTCACCAAAACGCTACCAAAAAAACTGTTAGCGATCGCAGGGATCAGGCCTGACTCTGCGAACGCTGCAGTTATGCGTTTAGTGTTTTGTAAGTGACAGTGATCGATCGATACTGCACTTGGGTGGGCTGGGCTGGGCCGGGCGGAGGGGCAAAACGCAGGTGCTAGCAGGTATCTGGGCTGATCCCGCTAACACTGCGTTTTTGGGAATCCTAAACTGTTGGGGACGCTAGTATAGATCTGATCGGATCAGATATTGATGCGT
The DNA here is from genome assembly GCF_042186555.1 of Aquarana catesbeiana. Lineage (NCBI taxonomy): Eukaryota > Metazoa > Chordata > Amphibia > Anura > Ranidae > Aquarana > Aquarana catesbeiana. Next base: position 963,043,626 of record NC_133324.1, read on the forward strand.
TCAGATACTATACCACTAAGGGAGGCGTATGCTGCGTGCGTGGGTGTTAGCGCTACTGGCACTAACCTGACGCTGCCTGGGGCTGGTGCTTGCCATTTCACCAAAACGCTACCAAAAAAACTGTTAGCGATCACAGGGATCAGGCCTGACTCTGCGAACGCTGCAGTTATGCGTTTAGTGTTTTGTAAGTGACCGTGATCGATCGATACTGCACTTGGGTGGGCTGGGCCGAGCCGGGCGGAGGGGCAAAACGCAGGTGCTAGCAGGTATCTGGGCTGATCCCGCTAACACTGTGTTTTTGGGAACCCTAAACTGCTGGGGACGCTAGTATAGATCTGATCAGATCAGATATTGATGCGATCAGATACTATACCACTAAGGGAGGCGTATGCTGCGTGCGTGGGTGTTAGCGTTACTGGCGCTAATCTGACGCTGCCTGGGGCGACGCATATCACCGCCGGGCGATCAGGGGGCTAAATCTTTATTCGGCGGGTGCCCTGACACTATAAAAAATAAACAAACTAACCAGCGTCACCCGTAACGGTTATACAGTGATCAGTGGTGAAAGGGTTAACTAGGGGGCAATCAAGGGGTTAAAACATTTATTAGGTAGTATATGGAGGTCCCTGTCGCTATAAAACGCTGACGGCGAACCTAAATATTTACCTCACTAACTAGCGTCACCAGCGACACTAATACAGCGATCAGAAAAATGATCGCTTAGCGACACTGGTGACAGGGGGTGATCAAGGGGTTAAAACTTTATTAGGGGGGGTTAGGGGGGTACCCTAGACCTAAAGGGGGGTAATACTAACTGTCCTAACACTGTAAATGTCACAAACTGACACCAATACAGTAATCAGAAAAAAAAAAAAAAAAACCTGCTGGTGTCAGTTTGTGACAGGGGGGGGGGGATCGGGGTGTTTTGTGTGCCTGGCATGTTCTACTGTGTGTGTGTGTGTTGTGCACTCACATTGCAGTCTTCTCTCCTCGGCCCGGAACGGAAAATACCGAGCCGAGGAGAGATGACATCATTTCCTCTGCCTCTGTGTACAATACAGAGGCAGGGAAATGATCCCATTGGCTGAGAGCGATCGCGAGGGGGGGGCCACGAATGGATGGCCTCCCCCTCACCTCCGATCGCCGGGGGAGATTTGCCGACCGCCGCTGGCACCGGGGGGGGGTCCGATCGGACCCCCCACCCGCGGGCAGGCAAGGACGTACATGTAAGTCCTTTTGCCTGCCCGTGCCATTCTGCCGACGTATATAGTCGTGCGGCGGTCGGCAAGTGGTTAAAAAAAAAAAAATACTTAATCTGTATTACTGAGAGCCGGCAATACATTACAGCCCCAAGCAAGTTTAAACGACATTTTTTCTTTTAGAAATTTCATTATTGCTGCGGCATGTTCTATACATTGTACAGATGCGCCACTTAGGCCAGGTGGCACTGATTGGCACTACAGGTGGGCACTGATAGGTGGCACTGATGAGGCAGATGTGCCTCTTTCACTTGGGGACCGATGTCCCTCACATCCGAGCCGGTGATCGGCTTTTTTTTCTACTCACGCTGTCAGCGTGAGTAGAAAAAAAAAAAGCGATTACCGAGCTTTTGTTTACATCATGTGATCAGCTGTCATTGGCTGACAGCTGATCACATGGTAAAGGGCCGGGAACGGCCCCTTACTCAGATCGGTGATCAGCTGAGTCTGACTCGTGATCACAGCGTGCTCAGGGAGCATGCACAGGGGAGGCAGTCATATGACGGCCTCCCAGGAATTCAGGTCTGTGCTGTGGCCGTCATTCAGCCATAGCGCAGATGTGTAGTGGTTAAAGGAATTTTTCATTTTTATAGTTTCACTTTAAGCATCACTGCTCCTTTTAAAATGAACGTTTTGCATTGATATATGTCCTCAAGGCAGTGCCCAGGTCCCCATGCACTTTTTATGGCAATAACTTGCATATTAGCTTTTAAAATAAGGACTTTTGATTTTTCATGATCATGTCCCATAGACTTTAGAGTTTTCATGTTCGCTAGAATTTTATGACTGTTCGAGATGTTCTGGTGCAAACTGAACCAGAGGTTGTTCGGCCCATTCCTATTCCCTTGTTTTCTCTTGCCTTCCCTACTGCATCTTCCTTCCCATTTTCCTACCTCTTCATAGGCTATCCCCTCTCAAGTCCATCATGAATGCTGCTGCCAGACTTATCCACCTTACCAACCGTTCAGTGTCCGCCAACCCTCTCCGCCAATCCCTACACTGGCTCCCGATGACCCAGCGAATTAAATTCAAAATATTAACCACAACCCGTGCTACATCACCAATCTTGTCTCCAAATATCACCCAAACTGTCCTCTCAAGACCACCTGCTCTCAAGCTCCCTTGTCTCCTCCTCCAATGCTCAGCTCCAGGATTTCCCCCATCCTCTGGAACTCTACTGCAACTTGTATGGCTATCACCTACTCCTACAGGCAATCCCTAAAAAGTCATCTCTTCAGGTAAGCCTATCACACCTCAAACTAATCTTTTACCACTTCCATCAGCTCATTCCTCACAGTTACAACCTTTTCTACCAAATGCCTCACCCTATTAGATTGTAAGCTCTTCTGAGCAGGGCCTCTTGTATTTTATTGTAACATTGTCTCCCTGTGTTATTGTAAAGCACTGCATCAACTGTTGGCGCTAAATAAATCTATGAAGAATAATAAATAATACTAACTTATTCATATAAAGGCAGTAATTATATGTAGAAAATACAACAGGCTGGTTCTACCCAAGTCAATCAATAGATCGAATATAGTAGATCAACTTAGGTAAAATCAGCCTGCCCATACATAGATCGAAAACTCGGGCGGCCCCTGCCGATTTTGATCCATGTACTGGAACATTCCCTACACAGGATTTCAGACACAAAATTTAAACAATGGTATCTGCCCTGAAAAATTTGAGTCTACACTCGATAGACAATAGACAGGAGATATGGTGGACGTACAAACAGTAATCATACAACGAATAGTACAGGTGGACACCCCAGGCAGACATTGGGAACAGTAAACAATGACAACAGTATTACGCTAATAACTATTGAAAACCAATTCAACAGACATACCTTTTTTACCACAAATTAGTTTGCTTTTTTTTTTTTTAAAAAACAGTGCAATTAGTGGACACAAAATCAAAATATTAAGATATATAACACATAAAAAAAACCAAAAAAAAAAACACACATACACATACACACACACACACACACACACACACACACACACAATGTGCGGTGGTCGGCAAGTGGCTAATAAAAATTTCTGAATAAAAAAAAAACTAAAAAAGGCATTTTACACAACAAAAACATCTGTGCTTTTCTAGCAAAAAAAATTGCTCGTGCTTAAGAGTATGAGCTCTAAAACTTTCCATTCTAGACATGGCAGCCATTTCTAGCAGATGGTACACACAGTCTTCAAGTAATTACCTTCAAACTTTTCAGAGTTACACCATCAAGTTAAGATAATGCAAGAAAAGAAGCTATATATGTCAGGTCACAAAGTCCAGGTGACAGATGCACACCGCTGGAGTCAGGAGTGCACCGCTAAGGTAGTGGACCCTATGGCTGACTGCTGCAGATGGAACTCTGGGTGGCTCAGGAAGGCAGGTCCACTGGAGCACCAACACAGATCCAATTGAGAGCTAGAACATAAGATTCCCCAGGGCGCGGAGTCTAAGAGCCAGCAGGTATTCACCAGAGCCCCTAGTGGTGAGGATGGACTGCGCTGCAACTGACTCCAGGTCGCGGCCCCCAGGGTTTCCCAGCTCACGCTCACAGTAGGCTACAGGAGGACAGAGAAGAAGCAGCAGCCCAGGACAAGGGATAGTAAGGAGGAAAGCCAAAGGTCAGGGCGACTTGCAGACAAGGGTAGACAGAACACGCCAAAGGGTCAGGGTCACAAGCAAGCTGGGATAGTCAAAAAAACAAGCCAAGATCAGTAAACAGGATCAGCCTTTGGACACAGAGCAATGAGAACACGGAAGCCAAATCACACAATATTGATCAGCAGAGCTGGCTTGTAGTGCACAGGTTAATATAGAGTTCCGATAGGGGCTGGGGTGGAGCCATGCTTTGAGGAGAGATTACTTAAGCAGCCAGGAGAGAGTGGCTGGCCTCTTAATCTGAACACATGGAGAGGTAAGCTGACCGACAAACATTACTGCACAACCATGACACTAAGAAAAATAAAATGATAAACACAAAAGAAAATAAAATATTATAATTGGGTTAGGTCAATAGTCTGATACTGCAAGAGAAAGACAGTTTGGGACTTTAAATGAGGTGAGTAGCTCACAATTGGTATGTAGTGTTGCATATGAACATATTCTTAATCCATATACAGGAAAAAAATATATAAATTAGGTTAAGCCAATAGTCTTAGACTAGGTATTCAGTACACCCAAGGTGCTGAGGCATAGAAATCTACCATAACAATAAGATCTACCCTGAGTGGTCTCAGTCTACACCCAAACAGTAGAGAGAGGGGGACCTCAGAAGAATGGTGACATGATTAATAATTGCAGTAAACAATAGTAGAGGGGATCACCTAGATCAACATTTGACAATGACAATGACTTCCAATCCAACACTGAAACAATAGAAAAGGTAAACACCTAGATAGACAAAAATGGCTTCAATTTCCACCAACCATCTATCTTTGCAGTTTTATCTGCCTGGAAAGACACCAACTACTGGTAATATTGTGTGTTGATTGCAATGAATATTAAAAATATAGACAAATACCCATAGGTATGCCAGAAGAAACTTAAAATACGTCATTCTGATCCACTGACCATACACAGCTTTAAAGTTTTTACATTGCACAGAGAAACAAGTGCAACTATAATTTATCCACAACTGTATTCACTTTAAGCATCTTCAATAAAATTTAAATTTTTCAAAAAAACATGGATACTAAAAACGTGTACATTACCAAAAAAGTTTAATCTGCCAACCCAAGAAAACAATATTTTCTTACATTAACAGAACAATTAAGAAAATGAAACAAACACATCCTGTTCAGTCTATTAGCCCTATTAAAACTGATTAATAATTCTTTCTATATACTTTTCACATAAAATTTCAGGATACATAAATTTAACAATGAAAAATTGGTACATTCTCCCTTTAGAGTTAATACCCCCCCCAACTAAAACAAGGTACCCACTTCAAGTAAATAGTATTGCTATGGGTGCAATCACTGCTTGTAATCTGGATCAGCTTAAACCCCCAAAAATTACTTTACTTTCATCAGCAGATGTAGGGGTTGTGGTGAAGATATCAGACTTGTATAACCAGTGGTAATAGGATCAGACAATTAAGTGGAGATCCATCCACAACATTTTTTGGGTACAGTAAAAAGGACCTGAATGTGGAAATCCAGCAATCTAATAATTTACAAGGTAATTATCAGTCATGTTATATTATCCAACCTAATACAGAGTATCTGGGCATTTCATGCATTTCCTCCACATTGGGTCTATGATTACTTATGCCTTGCTCAATAAGATCTGGCAGCATGGGGTACACTGGTGAGGCCACCTCCTTACCTTTACCCTCAAAAAAACTATGCATTTTACAAATGTCTTGTTCTTCATTTTAAAGAACCCCCCCCCCCACACACACACACACACCAATGTGATCTGGGTCTGTCACAATGGCACACTTTGTTTTTTTGTAATACCAAAGTGAACATTTAGATAAAAGTGGGCAGATGTGGAAACAAAAAATACATACAATGTGACAGTAAAGATACAAATATAATTTCAATCAAAGTTCCTTTGGATCTCTAATGAACATATCAATGTTGGAGCACATGGGGGATTCTTAGCAGTCCCATTCTACTAAAAGTTAATAGTAATGCAGCACCATAGCAGAAAAGTGTGCTTTATCCTCAAATTGTATATGTAAATCATCTGCTTGTATAAGATTTGTGTACACCACAAGAGTCTGCAAAGCATTTGTGAAGCTTTTGGTGATCAAGAATCTTTGTTTAAAGAAAAACTTCAAATTCAGGGCCCATTCACAAAAAATGTCAACCTTTTATGGCAGTTTATTGGTTTTCCCCTTTTTTTAGTCTCCAAGATTAACATAGTTCTATGCTACTTTTAAGATTGTATACTGTATTTATAATCTATATCTGGAAGAACATATGTGTTTACTGATAGAGGTTTTATATATGATCTTGAAAATAGATTTTACATGGTTAAAGCATGGCAATGTATTTGACTTTAGAATTTTGAATATTTGAAATGTAGTGGCTTGATTTTTTTAAAATTTTTCATTTATTAAAATCCTTCAGATAACTTATTTTCAGACTCAGGTATCAACCCTCCACAAAAAAAATAAAAACAGAATACACAAACCCCATTGATATGGACCTACCTGCTCCACCCTTTTAGATCTCTTTCCAAAGTCTCCAGTAATATGTTAATGAGCAGCTCCTGTATTTTGACCAATCAGATCCTCCCATCAATTAGCAAAAGCCACTCCTCTTCCCACATATATACCCCACATACAGTATATCCAGTCCATACTGATCTTACATTTACTTGAAGCAAAAGTGAGTTTGTATTTTCATTGACTACTTCATCCGGAAACTATTTTAAGAAGAATTAACATATTGGGAAGTCTACAAAGATTCCACTAGTGAAGATCCAGTGAGATACCATCTGCACCTTCATTTTCTCATGTTAGTCATTTAAAACATTAGTTTCCTCTAAAATATTAGGATCTTTTTAGAACCTGTTGTGTACTCTTTGTAACAGATAACTTAGCAGTGAGTTAGACAAAAACTCATTAATGTTCCTTAAATTTAGGATTTTTTTTTTTATTTCTCTTGCCATTTATGAGAAGAGTAGAGATTCATACATGGACTGGAAATCCACATAATCTTGCAATACTTTTTTTTTATATAACCAACCTCATACATGGAGATGTTCAGTCTTCATATATCTATGAAGTAAAATTTAACAGTAAAATATTAGGTTATTTGTCAATTTCCACAATCAGCTTGTTGTGAAAGCACAATCCAATTTTTTTTTAGTACATTTGTTTTAATAGTTTGGGTTCCAAATTCCACCATTACAATGTGATTCATTTACACGGAAGTGTTTTTTAAATTTCTCTTATGCCTTATTGTTACAATACCAGTGACATTTGCACCTCTATTAACTAGAATGTTATTTTTGACCAGCCACTCTCTACTAGTGCTGTAGTTTAGAGATCAGCTTCAACCAAAACCCATTTCTTGGTTTGTAATCTGTCAGCTTTTAACTGTCATGTATCCATCACTGGAGATGACACAGAACATGATATCTCCCCAATTGGGATACATATGCTTATAAAATCCTGATTATAGATGCTGGGCAATATTCAGAGGGATGTTTAATGCTGTTTGTTATCATAATTATTTCAAGAGAAATTAATCTGTATTTTCCTTTTTGTCGTGATTCCAGAATGGCTTCTAAATATCCAGGAGGTGACCAAGAATACCGTAAGGCATGTCCTTCAATTCATCACCCAGACCTCCGAAAACCTGAAGATGGAGGTATCCGAACATTTTGAAACCATCCAAGAACTTGGGACGGGTTCATATGGAAAGGTCCACCTTACCAAACATTGGGGTTCAGGTAAACATTGTAACTTAATTCATGTAAAGAAAACACTTAGTATTAGTTTTGATTCCATATCACATCAGCGCTATCAAAACCAATTTAATGGAACTATCGGAACAAAGTTTTAAAAAAATGCCAAATTGCCAACAGCTACAGTTTGTTTCTTGCACTTGAGTCACTGCTGAAGATTTAATCGAGCTTCTGCATTTAGTCTCCGTCTGCCTCAGCGGCCATCCCAACATCATCAGGACACATGGAGTTGCTTTTCATACAAGAACAGACTGTTTGTCCAGGAGGCGGCAACGGCTGGAACTCTTTCCGCTAATAAAGCAAAATGTAAGTTTGTATGAAAAATAATTTTTAGGTTAAGAAAAGGTTTAATCTTTGTCTTTAATTTCTTTAAAGTATTTGAGGTTTAGGGACTCCCCACTCATTACAGTGAGTTAGTGGGATTGTGTATCATTTGATTTATAGGCTTGATTTTAGGTATGTAACTTTCTCAGCTGTGAAGCAAGGTTGAGAATGATGGTACTAAATCTTTCACCAGCAATGGTGACTCTCATATTTGTATAAAAACAGGTTTCCTTTAGGCATCTTTTTGAGTGTATTGAGATAATATTTGATGTCCCTGTATGATGGATAAGTTAGACTTATTTGATTACATTTTGCCATGTTGGTGTCTAGTAACTAATTTTTCCTTTTTTTAATGGATTGGTTTAAATGAAGATACAGTGAAGCGCTGCATTTCTCAGCAAAAAATGGAAAAGCAGAGGGATGGTCCACCGTGACATCAAGCTGGACAATATTCTGCTAATGTACTTTGAACTTAATAATATCAAAGTGACAGATTTTGGACTGGCAAGGCTCCAGGGAACCAAAGCATCATCCATGTCCTGGTTCATTCCCTACACAGCTCCGGAACAGTGTAGCCTGAAACAAGGAGATCAGTTGTTTCTACACCCGAACATTGATATCTGGTCCTTTGGTGTCATGATTTACGCAGCTGACTGGATCATTAGCTTGGAAAACAGTGGGTCGTGACCCAATTTACAGTGGCTTTGCTTGGTGGCAAGTCAGAAAGAATGTGACCTTAGCCCCAGTAAAGTGGAAGAAGTTCTCTTGAAGCCAGACAAATGTTCTGGGACCTTTTGGCCCTCAATGCTGAAAGGTGCTCAGCCATGGACATCCTAAAATATTTTCATGTGCTGTGGAAAGCAGAAATGCTTTCAGAGAACCATACAAGGAGTACTGTAATACAAATGGCCTAAAGAGGAAATGATGTCCATTCCGGAGCTATGGCAAGTGCCGCCTCGTGTCTTCTACCTGATGAGATAACTTCACTTACTATAGGAGCTGAGGTGGAAATTGCATAGGTCCTTTTGATCACCTGATAATCGAGAGGCAGACTTGATATATGCACTCTGGGGAATTTTATAAGACTTGTATCCTATGTGAAGGAAAGAACAGACATGTTAGAAAACACTTTGGTCATTTCTGATTTATCTACATTTTTTTTTCAAATATGGATCAAAGCATCATAAAAATGTAATTTTGGGCTAGAAATGATATGCTTCAGGAACCCCAAAAAAAAATAAATCACAGTGTAGGCTAAACTCTATATGATAGGTAGGGTAGAGCAAAACATTAGGTCCGAGCATAAGTTCAAACTGCAAACACTGTTAGACTGTTTAGAGAAGAAGATCTTAACTTGAAGGATGTTTGGATGGAATTTCTCCCACCAAATGTCTCCCAATGCATTGCTTGAGCTATCGTTGGCTCAGGCAATGTTCATATACTTGACCTCTAGTCAGGTGCAAGATGTTTGCCAATGTTGGGTCTCAGTAGAGTCCCCCCCCCATGTTGAGGGCATGTGGCCTGGTATGGTTTAGGAGGGGGGGGAACACTCACTCGTCCCCCTTTTTCTAACCTGCCAGGCTGCATGCTCAGATACGGGTGCCCCCACGCCATTTTTTTTTTACATTTTGGTATGGTGTTCGACCTTAAAATTCACTGAGGGGGACTGCATGCCATTAAAAAAAAAAAAAAAATTTAATCTGTATTACTGGTAGCCGTCAATACATTACAGCCCCAAGCAAGTTTAAATGACATTTTTTCTTTTAGAAATTTCATTATTGCTGCGGCATGTTCTATACATTGTACAGATGCGCCACTTTACAGGCAGACTAAGGGGACCCCCAGGCACAATGTTTAACCACTTGCTTACAGGGCACTTAAACCCCCCTCCTATCCAGACCAATTTTCAGCGCTGATGCACTTTGAATGACAAATGCGTGGTCATACAACACTGTACCCAAATGAAATTATCATTTTTTCACCACAAATACAGCTTTCTTTTGGTGGTATTTGATCACCTCTGCAGTTTTTATTTTTGTTAAAAAAAAAATAAATAAAAAACTGAATTTTTTTTTTTAATTTTTTTATATTTTGTTATAAAAAATTTAAAACTGGTCATTTTTCTCCTTCATTGATCTACGCCGATGAGGCGGCAGTGGGCACTGATGGGTGGCAGTGATGGCAGCACTGCCAGGTGGCAATGATTGGCACTACAGATGGGCATTGATAGGTGTCACTTGTGGGCATTGATAGGTGGCACTGTGGGCACTGTTATATGGCACTATTAGGTGGCACTGATGAGGCAGATGTGCCTCTTTCACTTGGGGACTGATGTCCCTCGCATCCGAGCCGGTGATCAGCTTTTTTTCTGCTCATGCTGTCAGCGTGACAGGATTTAGTAATTCATAAAAAATAAGCTGCGCTATAAATTGATTTTGAAACAAAAAAGTAAAGATAAAACCATTGAAAAATTGTATGATTAAACATAAAATATATGCAATATAATACCACATCAACATTATCACCAGTGATATGTGCAAAAAAAAAAGGAGACAATTAGTGAACATAACATGTGTAGCAGAATGCAAAAGCTACAGTTAATGAACACATACTCACCATATGAGATTACTTATGCTGAGATTTTGAGAAATCCCTCTAGCGTTGACAGCCGTTGAAGGACCCGAGGCTGGGGTTGAGAGCCAAAGGCACGTTTTATCTCCCTAAAAAGAGATCTAAGGAGCTGGTAAGCGGCAGCTTTTCTTGTGGGTGGAGGCACTTTTGTATTGTACCCCAGCACACACCACCCACAGTGTTGAAGTTGCATGTCACCGCTGGCAGGAAGATTACAAAGTCACCCTATAGAGGACTGTCTATTAAGTGGGCTTTTCAAATCAGCCTATTTGAGTGGACTGTTTTGCATTCTGCTACACATGTTATGTTCACTAATTGTGGAGTGGCCTGCGACTGCACGTAGGTCTGCGAGTAAGTACCTGTGTATTTTCTTGTTGTGTACCTGTGTATTGTCTTGAGTATTAGTGCCAGGAAGCTAGCTGTTAGGTAATTTGGACAGGGTATAATCCCCAATCCTCACTAAATTTAATAGGTACGATGCCCGGCAGGTGTGGAGAGGCGACTCTTTGTACATCTTGCTGCATGTATGCATTCCTTGATCATCCGATCGAGGGCGAATACTGCTGTGCAAAATGTAAGCACAGTGTTTCCCTGGAAGCCCAGGTTCTGAATCTGGGGAAGCAACTGTCAGCACTGAGAAGTCCCTCCATACTAAAGGAGAGCCAGGAACGTACACGGCAGGTGCCGGTAGGGGCCAGCACAGAGGCGGGTGGAGACAAAGAGGTGCAGGCACTAGCAAAGAGTAGATGGGTGACAGTCAGGAAGGGTAGAGGGGTAAGTGCCAGGGAGGCCGATCCAGGACTGGAGCATCCCAATAAGTATGCTCCATTGAGTGACATTGGTGAAACCAGTCAGGGACCAGCACTGCTGGAGCTGAGGGACTAAGTATGCTCCATTGAGTGACATTGGTGAAACCAGTCAGGGACCAGCACTGCTGGAGCTGAGGGACTCGCCTAGCTGCCGGAGGAAGAACTCCTCCAGTGGAGAGTGGGGGCAGTGAAGGGAAAGGAAAGACAGATTCTGGTGGTAGGGGACTCAATTCTAAGGCAGAGAGGGCAATCTGTAACCAAGACCTGAAGCGCCGAACAGTATGTTGTTTACCGGGCGCTCGGGTTCGGCACATCACGGATCTTGTGGACAGATTACTGGGAGGGGCTGGGGAAGACCCGGCTGTCATGGTGCACGTTGGCACCAATGACAAAGTCAGAGGCAGATGGAGTGTCCTAAAGAACGATTTTAGGTACTTAGGAGCTAAATTGAAGAAAAGGACCTCCAAGGTAGTATTCTCAGGAATTCTACCGGTACATCGAGCCACACCAGAAAGGCAGAGGGAGATTAGGGAAGTAAACAAGTGGCTGAAGAGCTGGTGTAGTAAGGAGGGGTTTGGGTTCCCGGAGGACCGGGATGACTTCAGTCGATAACCGGTACTATAGAAGGGACGGACTGCACCTAAATGAGGAGGGTGCAGATCTGCTAGGAATGAAGATGGCCAAAAAGTTAGACTGTTTTTTAACTAGGCGATGGGGGGGGGTCCAGAGGTAGAGATGGTCAGCGTGGAAGATATTCCAGAGGGTAGTATTGGGGGGCATTAGCGGTAGGTTGACCAAAGCACAAAAACACAAGGCAAGTATAGTAGCAAGACCTAGTTGCAATCTCAAAACACCCAATACAAGGGCAATATGTGACCGGTCTAAACTATATGGCATGTTTACCAAGACCAGGAGCATGGCAAGCAAGATGGGTGAACTAGAGATACTGTTGTATGAGGATTTGGATTTTGTGGGAATTTCAAAGACCTGGTTCATCAGCTCTCATGAGTGGCTGGCAAACATTCAAGGGTATACCCTTTAACACAAGGATAGAGAGGGTAAAAAAAGGGGGAGGGGTATGCCTATATATCAAGAATATTGTACAAGTGAATGTGAGAGATGACATCACTGACGGAGCTAGGGAGGAGGTGGAATCCTTATGGGTAGAGCTCCAAAGGGATGAAGCTAAGGGGAACATAATACTGGGAGTATGCTATAGGCCCCCTAACCTGAGGGAGGAAGTGGAGACAGATCCATCACAATTTGGATTAGCAGCAATAATGGGAAGTGTTATAATGGGGGATTTTAATTATCCAGACATAGACTGGGCGGAGGGAACCGCGCATTCATTTAAGGCTCGCCAGTTCCTTAATGTCTTGCAGGACAATTTCATAGGTCAGATGGTAGACGCACCAACTAGAAATAAAACATTACTGGATCTACTGATTACCAACAATACAGACCTGATCACGGATGTGGAAATACAGGGCAATTTAGGTAACAGCGATCACAGGTCAATTCGTTTCAGTATAAATCACACAAATAGGAAACAAAGGGAAAACAAAGACACTGAATTTCAAAAGAGCCAACTTCCCTAAACTACAAACCTTGCTAAAAGGCATAAATTGGGATAAAATATTAGGAACAAAGAACACAGAGGAGAGATGGGTTTGCTTTAAGAGCATATTAAATAAGGGCATTAGCCAATGTATCCCATTGGGTAAAAGATTTAAAAGAGCAAAAGTCCTGGATGGCTTAACTCCAATGTAAAAATGCATATAAAAGCAAAGGAGAAGGCCTTCAAAAAAAACACAAGTTTGAGGGATCATCCTCAGCATTCAGACTTTATATAGAACGCAACAAGAAATGTAAGGGTGCAATTAGGACAGCCAAGATAGAACATGAAAGAGACAATCCCAAGAAATTCTTTAAGTATGTAAAAAGTAAAAAAGGGAGAACAGCCCATATTGGCCCCATAAAGAATGAGGAAGGACATCTGGTTACAAAGGTTGGGGAGATGGCAAAGGTATTGAATTTATTCTTCTCAGTCTTCACAAGTGAATTGGGGGGCTTCAGTAACCAAAACTGCAGTGTTTATCCTCATGACACAACACAGGAAGCACCTCCATGGTTAACAGAGGACAGAATTAAAATTAGACTTGAGAAACTTAACATTAATAAATCACCGGGACCAGATGGCTTGCATCCGGGGGTACTTAGGGAACTCAGTCACGTGATTGCCAGACCGTTGTTCCTAATTTTTACAGACAGTCTGACTGGAATGGTACCAGCTGATTGGGAAAAAGCCAATGTAGCACCAATATTTAAAAAGGGCCCAAAATACATCCCTGGGAATTACAGACCAGTTAGCCTAACATCAATAGTATGCAAACTCTTGGAGGGGATTATAAGGGACTATATACAAGATTTTAGTAATGAGAACGGTATCTTTAGCAGTAATCGGCATGGATTCATGAACAATCGTTCTTGCCAAACCAATCTATTAACCTTCTATGAGGAGGTGAGTTGCCATCTAAATAAAGGAAGGCCCATAGACGTGGTGTATCTGGATTTTGCAAAAGCATTTGACACAGTTCCCCATAAACGTTTACTGTACAAAATAAGGTCCGTTGGCATGGACCATAGGGTGAGTACATGGATTGAAAACTGGCTACAAGGGCAAGTTCAGAGGGTGGTGATAAATGGGGAGTACTCGGAATGGTCAGAGGTGGGTAGTGGGGTCCTCCAGGGTTCTGTGCTGGGACCAATCCTATTTAATTTGTACATAAACGACCTGGAGGATGGGATAAACAGTTCAATCTCTGTATTTGCAGACGATACTAAGCTAAGCAGGGCAATAACTTCTCCGCAGGATGTGGAAACCTTGTGAAAAGATCTGAACAAATTAATGAGGTGGGCAACTACATGGCAAATGAGGTTCAATGTAGAAAAATGTAAAATAATGCATTTGGGTGGCAAAAATATGAATGCAATCTATACACTGGGGGGAGAAGCTCTGGGGGAATCTGGGATGGAAAAGGACCTGGGGATCCTAGATGATAGGCTCAGCAATGGCATGCAATGCCAAGCTGCTGCTAACAAAGCAAACAGAATATTGGCATGCATTAAAAAGGGGATCAACTCCAGGAGATAAAATGATAATTCTCCCCCTCTACAAGACTCTGGTCCGGCCGCACCTGGAGTATGCTGTCCAGTTCTGGGCACCAGTCCTCAGGAAGGATGTACTGGAAATGGAGCGAGTACAAAGAAGGGCAACAAAGCTAATAAAAAGGAGGGTCTTAGTTATGAGGAAAGGTTGTGAGCACTGAACTTATTCTATCTGGAGAGGAGACGCTTGAGAGGGGATATGATTTCAATAAATATACAAAATACCAGACTAGTGACCCTACAATAGAAATAAAACTTTCGCAGAAGAGAGTTTAACAAGACTTGTGGCCACTCATTAAAATTAGAAGAAAAGAGGTTTAACCTTAAACTATGTAGAGGGTTCTTTACTGTAAGAGCGGCAAGGATGTGGAATTCCCTTCCACAGGCGGTGGTCTCAGTGGGGAGCATCGATAGCTTCAAGAAACTATTAGATAAGCACCTGAATGACCACAACATACAGGGATTTACAATGTAATACTGACACATAATCACACATAATCACACATACGTTGGACTTTATGGACTTGTGTGTGTCTTTTTTTAACCTCACCTACTATGTAACTATATTGTGTGTTAATTGCAATGAATATTAAAAATATATACAAATACCCATAGGTATGCCTGAAGAAACGTAATATAGGTCATATTCTGATCCATAGATCATACACAGCGTTCTACACTAGAAAGTTTTTACATTGCACAGAAAAACAAGTACAGCTATAATTTATCCACAACTGTATTCACTTTAAGCATCTTCTATAATTTTAGATTTTTCAAAAAAATATGGATACTAAAAACATGTACATTACCAAAATTCCTTAGGCTTCTTTTAGCTTTCATTTCATACAAATACAATGCATTTCAATGAATCAAGTCAGAATAAACATAAAACAAGGCTTTTCAAAAAAGTTGAATCTGCCAACCCACGAAAATAATATTTTCTTACATTATTAACAGAACAAACAAGAAAATGAAAAACAAAAAACACACTTCCTGTTTAGTCTATAATCCCTATTAAACTGACCAGATGATTTTAATGGTTCTTTCAATATGCATTTGATATAAAATTTCAGGATGTATAAAACTATAACAATGAAAATGTTGTACATTCTCCCTCTAGAGTTATTCTAATACACACCCCCAACTTAAAAAACAACAAGGTACCCACTTCAAGTAAATAGTATTGCTGTGGGGGCAATCACTGCTTGTGATCTGGATCAGCTTAAACCCCCCAAAAATTACTTTACTTTCATAAGCAGATCTAGGGGTTGTGGTGAAGATAATATCAAACTTGTATAATCAGTGGTAATAGGATCAGACAATTAAGTGGAGATCCAGCCACAACATTTTTTGTACAGTAAAAAGGACCTGAATATGGAAATCCAGCAATCTAATAATTTACAAGGTAATTATCAGTCATGTTATATTATCCAACCTAATGCAGAGTAGCTGGGTATTTCCTGCATTTCCTCCACATTGGGTCTATGATTCCTTATGCCTTGTAACATCTGGTAGCATGGGGTACACTGGTGAGGCCACCTCCGTAACTTTACTCCCAATAAACTTTGGATTTTACTCATGTGAAGGGATTTATTACCTCTTCAGTTAAAATAATTTGCCCCCCAATGTGATCTGGGTCTGACACAATGGCACACTTGGGTTTCTATTTTGTGATGTCAAAGTGAACATTTAGAGTAATGTGGACAGATTGTGAAAACAAAAAGATACAACAAATACAATGTGACAGTAAAGATAAATATAATTTCAAGGAAAGTTCCTTCAGATCTCTGCAATGAACATATAAATGTTGGAACACATGGGGGATTCTTAGCAGTTCCATTCTACTAAAAATTACTAGTAATGCAGCATCATAGCAGAAAAGTGTGTTTTATCCTCAAATTTTATATATAAATCCTCTGCTTGTATAAGGTTTGTGTACACAAGAGTCTGCAAAGCATTTGTGAAGCTTTTGGTGATCGGGAATTTGTTGTTTAAAGAATAACTTCAGATTCAGGGCCCATTCAAAGAATTTCAACCTTTATATCAATTGATATTGGATTTCCCCTTTTTATAGTCTCAGATAAATCTAATTCTAGGTTACTTTTAAGATTGTATACTATATTTACGATCTACATCTGGAAGAATGTATGTGTTTACTTGTACAGAGGTTTTATACATGATCTTAAAAATAGATTTTACATGGTTAAAGCGTGCCAACATATTCGACTTTAGAATATTTGTAATGTAGTGGCTTAATTTAATTGTTCATTACATTTTATTTAAATCCTTCAGATTACTTATTTTCAGGCTCAGGTTTCAACCCTCTACAAAACAAAACAGAATACACAAACCCAGAATATATGGACCTACCTGCTCCACACTCCTAGATCTCTTTCCAAAGTCTCCAGTCATATGTTAATGAGCAGCTCCTGTGTATTGGTCAGATTCTGTCAATTAGCAAAAGCCACTCCTCTTCCCACATATATACCCCAAATACAGTATATCCAGTCCATACTGATATTACTTTTACTTCAAGCAAAAGTGAGTTTGTATTTTAATTGACTAATTCATCCCACAACTATTTCAAGAAGAATTTGCACGTTGGGAAGTCTACAAAGTGAGATACCATCTGCACCTTCATTTTCTCAGGTTAGTTATTTAAAACAGTTTCCTCTAAAATATTAGGATCTCTTTTAGAATCTGTCGTCTACTTTGTAACAGAACTTAGCAGTGAGTAAAATAGGTAAACTCTTTAATGTTCTTTAAAATTTAGATTTTTTTAATTTCTCTTGCCACGTATGGACAGAGTAGAGATCCATACACGGATTGGAAATCCACATTATCTTGCAATACTTTTTTTTATATAACTATCCTCATACATGGAGATTATCTGTGTTCATATATCTATCTATGAAGTAAAATCTTAGGTTATTTGTGAATTTCCATGATCAGTTGGGTGTGAAAAGTACAATCCAATTTTTTTTTTAAGTATGTTTCTTTAATAGTAGTTTGGGTTCCAAATTCCACCATTACAATTTGTTTTTAATGTACACAGAAGTGTTATTTAATTTCTCTTCTGCCTTATTGTTACAATACCAGTGACATTTGCACCTCTATTAACTAGAATGTTTTTGACCAGCCGCTCTCTGCTAGTGCTGTAGTTTAGAGATCAGCTTCAACCAAAACCCATTTCTTGGTTTGTAATCTGTCAGCTTTTAACTGTCATATGCTTATAAAATCCTGACCATAGATGCTGGGCAATATTCGGAGGAATGTTTAATGCTGTTTGTTATCATAATTAGGTCAAGAGAAACCAATCTGTATTTTCCTTTTTGTCGCCATTCCAGAATGGCTTCTAATATCCAGGAGGTGACCAAGAAAACCACAAGGCATGTCCTTCAACTCATGACCCAGACCTCAGAAAACCTGAAGATGGAGGTTTCAGAACATTTAGACTCCATCCAAGAACTTGAGATAGGTTCAAATGGAAAATTCCTCCTTGCCAAACATCGGGGTTCAGGTAAACATTGTGAGTTAATTCATGTAGAGAAAATACTTTTAGTATTAGTTGTGATTAAAAATCACATCAGAGTCAAAACCAATTTAATGGAACTAGAACAGTTTTAAAAAAAAAAAAAAAAAGCCAAATTGCCAACAGCTAGTTTGTTTCTGGTACAAAAAGGCTTGTGCAGAGTCTGACATCACAGACCCAAGACTCAATAGAATTGCTCATCTGTAGGCAATCCGTAGGACAACTTTGAAGCCACTTGTACACACAAATTGTTTAACTTCAGCTTGTGAATATTATCCTGAGCATTGTGTATATGAAGCATTTACAAAGCATTAACCTTGCTTTAAGAAGCCTTCTTTTAAGTTGCTTCAAAGTACTTTTCAAAGTTCTAAAAACACCCATCATTTCCAGTTTTGGTGGGATGATTATGCATCTTAAAGTGGAGTTCCACCCACTTTTACAACTCTTCAGCATCCCTCACTAAACTGTGCACTGTAAACGAATTGGACATTTAAATTTTTTTTTCTCTGCATCTACTGTATATCTGCTGTATTCATTTTTCACTTCCTCCTCCCTGGCCTTGGCCCATCGCATCATTTCCTGTTTGCAATGCCTTCTGGGAAGGGGTGGCAACTTCCTCTGACACTGCTGTTGCTATGATAACCTGACCTGAAAACTATTACACTGCTTGTGCTGCACTGAGCATGTGCGAGATCTGCAAGGATGAGATGCAGGAAGAAATACAGTCTGGCTTCAGATGCCCACTGCCTGCTGTAAGCTTATAAAATAACAAACTACTGCTATAAAACTAACAAAACAGACCTTAGTTTACAGACTAACTTTACTAGAATACATTAAGCTTGTGTATTATAGGGGTATTTTTATTTAAAAAGTATAATTTTGGCCAGAACACCACTTTAATGAGTCACTGCTGAAGATATATTTAAGCTTCTGGCACACTTCAATGGGCTTTTAGCAAGCTTCTGCATTTGGTTTATGTTACTAATTCTCTTTTCTCTCTCTCTCGGTTTGACAGGTCAGTTCGTGGCAGCTTCAACCAAAACCCATTTCTTGGTTTGTAATCTGTCAGCTTTTAACTGTCATATGTATTGACCACTGGAGATGACAGAACATGATATCTCCCCAACAGGGATACATGTGCTCATAAAATCCTGACCATAAATGCTGGGCAATTTTCAGAGGGATGTTTAATGCCGTTTGTTATCATAATTAGGTCAAGAGAAACTAATCTGTATTTTTCTTTTTGTTGCGATTCCAGAATGGCTTCTAAATATCCAGGAGGTGACCAAGAACACCGTAAGGCATGTCCTTCAATTCATCACACAGACCTCCGAAAACCTGAAGATGGACGTATCAGAACATTTTGAAACCATCCAAGAACTTGGGACGGGTTCATATGGAAAGGTCCTCCTTGCCAAACATCGGGGGTTTAGGTAAACATTGTCACTTAATTCATGTAAAGAAAACACTTAGTATTAGTTTTGATTCCATATCACATCAGAGCTATCAAAACCAATTTAATGGAACTAGCAGAAAAGTTTAAAAATTGCCAACAACTACAGTTTGTTTCTGATAGAAAAGACTTGGTGTTTTTGTTCAGGAAGAAAATGCAGAGTCTGACATCCCAGACCCAAGACTCAATAGAATTGCTCATCTGTAGGCAAGCCGTAGGACAACTTTGAAGCCACGCGTACACAAATTGTTTAACTTCAGCTTGTGAATATTATCCTGAGCATTGTGTATATGAAGCATTTACAAAGCATTAACCTTGCTTTAAGCAGCATTCTTTTAAGTTGCTTTCAAGTACTTTTAAAAGCAAGTTCTTAAAAAAAAAACAAAAAAAAACATAATTTCCAGTTTTGGTGGGATGATTATGCATTTTAATGAGTCATTGCTGAAGATTTAATCAAGCTTATGGCACACTTCAATGGGCTTTTAGCAAGCTTTTGCATTTGGTTTAGTTACTAATTCTCTTTTCTCTCTCTGTTTGACAGGTCAGTTAGTGGCTGTGAAGCTGCTTAGCAAGAAGGCTCCAATGGACAACTTCATGGTTGAATACAGGATGTCTGTCAGCCTCAGCGGCCATCCCAGCATCATCAGGATACATGGAGTTGCCTTTCATACAAGAACAGACTGTTTGTCCAGGAGGCAGCAACAGCTGGAACTCTTTCCCCTAATAAAGCAAAATGTAAGTTTGTATGAAAAATGAATAATTTTTAGGTTAAGAAAAGGTTTCATCTTTGTCTTTAATTTCTTTAAAAGAATTTCTGAGGTTTAGGGACTCCCTACTCATTAAAGTGAGTTGGTGGAATTGTGTATCATTTGATTTATAGGCTTGATTTTAGGTATGCAACTTTCTCAGCTGTGAAGCAAGGTTGAGAACGATGGTCCTGGATCTTTCACCAGCAATGGTGACTCATATTTGTATAAAATCATGTTTCCTTTAGGCATCGTTTTGAGTGTATTGAGCTAATATTCTATGTCCCCATATGATGGATAAGATACATTCCTCAGATAGCGAGTGCATTGGAATACATGCACAGCAAAGGGATGGTCCACCGTGACATCAAGCTGGGCAATATTCAGCTAATGAACTTTGAATGTAATACTATCAAAGTGGCAGATTTTGGACTGGCAAGGCTCCAGGGAACTAAAGCACCATCCATGTCCTTGTTCATTCCCTACACCGCTCCAGAACTGTGTAGCCTGAAACGAGGAGATCAGTTGCTTCTACACCCGAACATTGATATCCGGTCCTTTGCTGTCATGATTTATGCAGCTTTGACTGGATCATTCCCTTGGAAAGAAGTAGTGGGTCGCAACCCAATTTATAAGGGCTTTGCTTGGTGGCAAGTCAGAAAGGATGTGACCTTAGCACCAGAAAAGTGGAAGAAGTTCTCTTGAAGCCAGGCAAATGTTCTGGGACCTTTTGGCCCTCAATGCTTCTGAGAGGTGCTCAGCCAAGGACATTCTAAAATATCATGTGCCATGGAAAGCAGAAATCCTTTCAGAAAACCATACAAGGAGTACTGTAATACAAATGGCATACAGAGGAAATGATGTCCATTCCGGAGCTACGGCAAGTGCCACCTCATGTCTTCTACCTCATGTCTTCAATTGCTATAGGAGCTGAGGTGGAAATTGCATAGGTCCTTTTGATCACCTGATAATCAAGAGGCAGACTTGATATATGCACTCTGGGGAATTGTACAAGACTCGTATCCTAGTTGAAGGAAAGAACAGACATCTTAGAACACACTTTTTTTGCTCATATCCGATTTCTCTACATTTTTTTTTTTTAATTATGGATCAAAGCATCATAAAAATGTAATTTGGGCCTAGAAATGATATGCTTCAGGAACCCCCCCCAAAAAAAAAAAAAAAAAAAAAAAAAAAAAGCCCATTGTGTAGGCCAAACTCTATATGATAGATAGGGTAGAGCCAAACGTTAGGTTGGAGCATAAGTTCAAACTGCAAACACTCTTGTTTAGGGAACTGTTTAGAGAAGATCTGAACTTTAAGGCTGTTTGGATGGAATTCCTCTCTCCAAATGTCCCCCAATGCATTGCTTGAACTATCGTTGGCTCAGGCAATGTTCATATACTTGACCTCTACTCAGGTGCAAGTGGTTTGCCAATGTTGGGTCTCAGTAAAGTTTCAGCCCATACACTATAAAGGCTGACTTCACAGCACTCTTGTCAGTGTTTTCATGAATTTAGTGTGAGTGAAGGACAACTGACATATGTTAATGGGAAAGACTGGTTTAGTGTAGTTTGCTTGCAGTATAGTGCTATAAAGAGTATTCGGTGTTATATGTATTACTATATTGCTATAATGTAATTTTTTTTAAATATATTTATTTATATTGAGGTGTGACTGCTGATACTGTTTCCATCACAATGACCACGTTTATAGAAGCCAACCTCCATTTTTGGGGAGAGTGGTGCCGGAATGTGACCCTCAGGGAATGCCAAATTTGCATGATTATCTCAGTATTGGAACACACACAAATGGTAACATTAGTAACCTGTAAGGGAACAAGGTGCTTTGGGGGCGGGGGCAGAGTCCCTCCCATGTTAAGGGCTTGTGGCCTGGTATGGTTCAGGAGGAGGAGGGGCGCTTGATCGCTCACCCCCCCTTTTCCTGACCTGCCAGGCTGCATGCTCGGATATGGGTGACCCCCATGCCATTTTCTTTACATTTTGGTATGATGTTCCCCTGAAAATTCACTGAGGTGAAATTCACGGCATTTAAAAAAAAATATTTAATCTTTATTACTGGCACAACCACGAGCACGTTTAACCACTTGACCACTGGGCACTTAAACCCCCTTAATAACCAGACCAATTTTCAGCTTTTGGTGCTCTCACATTTTGAATGACAATTACTCAGTCATGCAACACTGTATCTATATGAATTTTTTGTCCTTTTTTTCACACAAATAGAGCTTTCTTTTGGTGGTATTTAATCACCGCTGGGTTCTTTATTTTTTGCGCTATAAAAGAAAAAAGACCGAAAAATCGGTAAAAAAATAAATTTTTCTTCGTTTGTTATAAAATTTTAAAAATTAGTAATTTTTCCATATATTTTGGCCAAAATTTATACCGCTACATATCTTTGGTAAAAATAACCCAAATTAGTGTATATTATTTGGTCTTTGTGAAAGTTATAGCGTCCACAAGCTATGGTACCAATATCTGAAAATTGATCACACCTGAAGTACTGACGGCCTATCTCATTTCTTGAGACCCTAACATGCCAGAAAAGTACAAATACCCCCCAAATGACCCCTTTTTGGAAAGACATTTCAAGGTATTTAGAAAGATGCATGATGAGTTTTTTGAAGTTGTCATTTTTTCCCACAATTCTTTGCAAAATCAAGTTTTTTTTTTTTTTTCTTTTTTTTTTTTTTCACAAAATAGTCATATTAGCAGGTTATTTCTCACACAGCATATGCATACCCCAAAACACATTCTGCTATTACTCCCGAGTATGGCGATACCACATGTGTGAGACTTTTACACAGCGTGGCCACATACAGAGGCCCAACATGCAGGGGAGCACCTTCAGGCGTTCTGGAGCAGCCAGGCCAATTCTGACATTTCTCTCCTACATGTAAAAATCATCATTTATTTGCTAGAAAATTACATAGAACCCCAAAACATTATATATGTTTTTTTAGCAAAGACCCTAGAGAATACAATAGCGGTCATTGCAACTTTTTATCTCGCACGATATTTGCGCAGCAATTTTTGGAACGCTTTTTTTTGGAAAAAAAACTGTTTTTTGCTTTAAAAAAAAACAAAACAGTAAGGTTAGCCCAATGTTTTTGCATAATATGAAAGATGAAGTTATGCCGAGTTAATAGATACCCAACATGTCACCTTTCAAAATTGCACACGCTTGTGGAATGGCGCCAAACTTCACCACTTAATCCCCATAGGCGACGCTTTAAAATTTTTTACTGGTTACAAATTTTGAGTTACAGAGGAGGTCTATGGCCAAAATTATTGCTCTCGCTCTACCGATCGCAGCGATACCTCACATGTGTGGTTTGAACACCGATTTCATATGTGGGCGGGACTTACGTATGCGTTCGCTTCTGCATGCGAGCACACGGACAGGGGCGTTTTAAAAAATTTTTATTTTTTTTATTGTTCATTTTACTTTATTTTAGTTTGACACTTTTTTCCAAAAAAAAAAATTTTTTGATCACTTTTATTCCTATTACAAGGAATGTAAACATCCCTTGTAATAGGAATATGGCATGACAGGTCCTCTTTACAGTGAGATATGGGGTCAATAAGACCCCACATCTCACCTCTAGGCTGTTCCTGGAAAAAAAAAAAAAAAAAAAAAAAAAAAAGATCCTGGCTTCGATCATAGCGGTGAGTCGGTAGAAGCACCGGAGGGCGGCGGGAGGGGGGGCGTCCCCTCTCGCCTCCCGTAAGAACGATCAAGCAGTGTAACAGCCGCTACGATCATTCTTATGGTGTAGGGAATCGCCAGCTGAAAAAGATGATATCTGAATGATGCCTGTAGCTGCACCCATCATTCAGATATCCCCGCACAAAGTCAAGGACGTCGTATGACGGAAGGCGGGAAGTGGTTAAAACGCTTTTTTTTTTTTTAACAAAGTTGTCCATTTATACAATATTTCTAACACATAGCATGTATATACCAAAAATGACCCCCCAAAATAGATTGTCCTACTCCTCCTGAGTACGGTGATACCACATGGTTGAGACTTCCACAGCCTGGCCACATACAGAGGCTGGGTACGGCTGAGCATGGCTGGGTATTGCAGAGTATCGCTGAGTATGACTCGGTATTGCAGAGTATGGCTGGGTATCACCGAGTATTGCAGAGTATGGCTGGGTATTGCAGAGTATGGCTGGGTATGGCAGAGTATTGCGGGTTATGGCAGAGTATTGCAGATTTTTGTGGGGTATTGCAGAGCATGGCTGGGTATGGCAGAGTATGGCTGGGTATCACTGAGTATTGCAGAGTATGGCTGGGTATTGCGGGGTATTGCGGGGTATTCCAGGGTATGGCAGAGTATTGCAGGGTATGGCAGAGTATTGCGGGGTATGGCAGAGTATTGCGGGGTATGGCAGAGTATTGCAGGGTATGGCAGAGTATCGCAGGGTATGGCAGAGTATCGCAGGGTATGGCAGAGTATCGCAGGGTATGGCAGAGTATCGCAGGGTATGGCAGAGTATCGCAGGGTATGGCAGAGTATCGCAGGGTATGGCAGAGTATCGCAGGGTATGGCAGAGTATCGCAGGGTATGGCAGAGTATCGCAGGGTATGGCAGAGTATCGCAGGGTATGGCAAAGTATTGCAGGGTATGGCAAAGTATTGCAGGGTATTTCAGGGTATTGCAGGGTATGGCAGAGTATTTCAGGGTATTGCAGGGTATGGCAGAGTATTGCAGGGTATGGCAGAGTATTGTGGGGTATTCCAGGGTATGGCAGAGTATTGCGGGGTATTCCAGGGTATGGCAGAGTATTTTGGGGTATTGCAGGGTATGGCAGAGTATTGCGGGGTATGGCAGTGTATGGCAGAGTATTGCGGGGTATGGCAGAGTATGGCAGAGTATTGCGGGGTATTGCAGGGTATGGCAGAGTATTGCGGGGTATTGCAGGGTATGGCAGAGTATTGCGGGGTATTGCAGGGTATGGCAGAGTATTGCAGGGTATTGCAGAGGGAATTGCAGAGTATTGCACAGCATTGCAGGGCATGCAGAGTAGTGGGGATGGCTGAGCATGGATGGATGGATGGCTGGATGTCTCTGTGCAGCGCTGTGGGCACTACAGATGCAGCCCACAACGCTGCAGCAATCCATCCATCCGCCTCTTCGGTCACTGTGTACCGATCGGTACACAGGAGGGGAGGAGAGGGGGAGGAGAGGAACCGGCGTCAGATGACGCCGGTTTGTTTACATGTGATCGCTCCGTCATTTGACGGAGCGATCACATGGTAAACGGCCGCGATCAGCGGCCATTTACCGGGATCTGTGATGCGCCGGGTCCTGTGGACCCGGCGATCACGGATGCTCTCGAGTGCGCGCCCTAGGGGGCGCGCGAGAGCAGAATTCTGGGAGGACGTCCTCCCAGAGTTAAACAACCGCCCTGTAGCCGTCATTTGGCTATGGGCCGGTTGTTAAGTGGTTAAATGACATTTTTTCTTTTAGAAATTTCATTATTGCTGCGGCATGTTCTATACATTTTTCAGATGCGCCACTTTACAGACAGACTAAGGGGACCCCCAGGCACAATATTTAAAGGAATTTTTCATTTTTATAGTTTCACTTTAAGCATCACTGCTCCTTTTAAAATGAACGTTTTGCATTGATATATGTCCCTCAAGGCAGTACCCGGGTCCCCATACACTTTTTATGGCAATAACTTGTATTAGCTTTTAAAATAAGGACTTTTGATTTTTCATGATCATGTCCAATAGACTTTAATAGAGTTTTCATGTTAGCTAGAACTTTTTGCCTGTTCAAGATGTTCTGGTGTGAACTGAACCAGAGGTTGTTTGGCCCATCCATACTCTCTTATCTCCCTTCCCATTGGCCTACCTGTCCATAGGCTATCCCCTCTTAAGTCCATCATGAATGCTGCTGCCAGACTTATCCACCGTACCAACCGTTCAGTGTGCCAACCCTCTCCGCCAATCCTTACACTGGCTCCCGATCACCCAGCGAATTAAATTCAAAATACTAACCACAACATACAAAGCCATTCACAACTCTACCCCGAGCTACATCACCAATCTTGTCTCCAAATATCACCCAAACTGTCCTTTCCGCTCAAGATCTCCTGCTCTCAAGCTCCCTCGTCTCCTCCAATACTCGTCTCCAGGATTTCTCAAGAGCCTCTCCCATCCTCTGGAACTCTCTACCAAAACCTGTCTGGCTATCCCCTACTCCTACAGGCAATCCCTGAAAACTCATCTCTTCAGGTAAGCCTATCACACCTCAAACTAATCTTTTACCACTTCCATCAGCTCATTTCTGAGTTACAACCTTTTGTACCACCTGCCTAATTAGATTGTAAGCTCTTCTGAGCAGGGCCTCTTAATCATCTTGTATTTTATAGTATTTTAACAGTATTGTCTCCATTTATTATTGTAAAGCGCTGCGTCAACTGTCGGCACATAATAATAAATAACATTCATATAAAAGGCAGTAATTATATGTAGAGAAATCCACTAGGCTGGTTCTACCAAACTCAATCAATAGATCGACTTGGGTATAGATTAACTAAGGTACAATCAGCCTGCCCATACATGGATCGAAAACTTGGGCGGTCCCTGCTGAATCGGAATGATTTTGATCCATGTACTGGAATATTCCGTACACTGCATTTCAGACACAAACTTTGTAATAACAAATGGTATCTGCCCTGAATAATCTGAGTCTACACCTGATCGACAATAGACAGGAGATATGGTGGACAATGGTGATGGGATAGAGTACAAACAGTAAACATACAATGAACAATAGTACAGGTGGACCCCCCAGGCAGACATTGGGAACAGCAAACAATGACAATATTATGCCAACTACCGAAAGCCAATTCAACAGACATACAATTTAAAAAAAACAAAAAAAAAAAACAAAAAAAAAAAAAAAAAAAAAAACACATTGCATTTAGTGGACACAAAATCTAAATATTAAAATACATCAAAAAAAAAAAAATCACTGTTAAGGCTTTTTTTTTAAAAAAAAAAAACAACAAAACAAGCTTTTTTTCCCCTTAATCACTTCAGCCCCGGAAGGATTTACCCCCTTCCGGACCAGAGCATTTTTTTGCAATTCAGCACTGCATCGCTTAGCTAACAATTGCGGGGTCGTGCGATGTGGTACCTAAACAAAAGTTACGTCCTTTTTTTTCCCACAAATAGAGCTTTTTGGTGATATTTGATCACCTCTGCAGTTTTTTTGTGCTATAAACAAATAAAAAAAAAAAAAAGGAGCAACAATTTTGAAAGAAAAAAAAAAGCAATATTTTTTACTTTTTGCTATAATAAATATCCCCAGGAAATGTAAAAACAACATTAATTTTTCCTCAGTTTAGGCCGATATGTATTCTACATTTTTTTTTTTTACCAAAAACACAATAAGCGTATATTGATTGGTTTGCAAAAAACATATATAGTGTCTACAAAATAGGGGATAGATTTGTGGCATTTTTAAAATAATTTTTTCTTCACTTGTAATGGCGACGATCTGCAATTTTTATCGGGACTGCGACATTATGGCAGACACATGGGACACTTTTGACCCCTTTGTCATTTATACAGCGATCAGTGCTATAAATAGCCACTGATTACTGTATAAATGACACTGCCAGGGAAGGGGTTAAACACTAGGGGGCGATCAAGGGGTTAAGTGTGTCCTAGGGAGTGATTCTGTGGGGGAATGGGCTACCACTAACATGACAGCGATCACTGCTCCTGACGACAGGGAGCAGTAGATCCCTGTCATGTCACTAGGCAGAACAGGGGAATGCCTTGTTTACATGAGCATCTCCCCATTCTGCCTCTCCTGATTGCGGGCCACTGGCAGGTGCGCGCAAGGTGGCAAATTCAAAGGGACGTACAGGTATGCCCATTTGCCTGTACGAGCCATCCTGCTGATGTATATCTGTGTGCGGTGGTCGGCAAGTGGTTAAAAAAAAAAAAAAACATAAAAATCTGAAAAAACAACCTGTAAGGCATTTTACACAACAAAAACATCTGCTTTTCTAGCAAAAAAAAAAATTGCTCTTGTGCTTAAGAGTATGAGCTCTAAAGCTTTCCATACTAGATATGGCAGCCATTTCTAGCAGAGGGTACACACAGTCTTCAAGTAATTACCCTCATACTTTTCAGAGTTACACTATCAAGTTAAGATAATGCAAGAAAAGAAGCTATATATGTCAGGTCACCTGAGTCCAGGTGACAGATGCACACCGTTGGAGTCAGGAGTGCACCGCTAAGGTAGTGGACCCTATGGCTGACTGCTGCGGATGGAACTCTGGGTGGTTCAGGAAGGCAGGTCCACTGGAGCACCAACACGGATCCCACTGGGAGCTAGAGCATAAGATTCCCCAGGGCGCGGAGTCTAAGAGCCAGCAAGTGTTCACCAGAGCCTCTAGTGGTGAGGATGGACTGCGCTGCAACTGACTCCAGGTCGCGGCCCCCAGGGTTTCCCAGCTCATGCTCACAGTAGGCTACAGGTGGACAGAAAAGAAACAGCAGCCCAGAACAAGGGATAGTAAGGAGGTAAGCCAAAGGTCAGGGCGGCTAGCAGACAAGGATAGGCAGAGAACACGCCAAAAGGTTAGGGTCACAAGCAAGCTGGGATAGTCAAAAAACAAGCCAAGATCAGTTAACAGATTCAGCCGTAGGACACAGAGCAATGAGCACACGGAAGCAAAATAACACAATATTGATCAGCAGAGCTGGCTTGTAGTGCACAGGTTAATATAGAGTTCCCCGATAGGGGCTGGGGTGGAGCTATGCTTTGAGGAGAGATTACTTAAGCAGCCAGGTGAGAGTGGCTGGCCTCTTAATCTGAACACATGAAGAGGTAAGCTGACAAACATTACTGCACAACCATGACACTATATGAAAAATAAAATACCGTATTTATTAGCATATAAACATGCGCCGGCATATAACACGTACCCCAAGGAGGTAGGAGGGAAGTTTAGGAGGGAATTAAGGGAAAAAAAACCTTACATTTAAATGCCCATCAATGCAGCCTTGTCAGTGTCCATCATTGCCCCTGTGTCATTTGCAGACAGACAGTCTGTACACTGTCAGTACCTTGCCATTTAAAAACGGCGCCGCCGAGATACAGAGCTGGATTGTCCTGTATATCTCAGCGGTGCTCGGCCGCTCTCGGCGGCTTTCGCCAGCTCACGTGGGACTGCGAGAACAGCCGAAAGCCGCCAAGAGCAGCTGAAAGCTGCCGAGAATGGCCAAAAGCTGCCGAGAGGCTCACAATCGGTGGGGGATTGGCGTATAACACGCACCCACGATTTTAAGGGGAAAAAAAAAGTGTGTGTTATACGCCAATAAATACAGTAATAAACACAAAGAAAATCAAAAAATATAATTGGGTTAGGCCAATAGTCTGATACTGCTACAGAATGACAGCTTGGGACTTTAATTGAGGCACATATAACAATGCGCCTCCATCCCTAATTTATATGAGAAAGCTCGGAGGTTTGGGACTTTAAATGGAGGTGCGTAGCTCACAATTGGTACGTAGTGTTGCATATGAACATATTCTTAATCCATATACAGGAAAAATAAATAACACAAAGAAAATAAAAAAATATAAATTAGGTTAAGCCAATAGTCTTAGACTGGAATATTCAGTACAGCCAAGGTGCTGAGGCATAGAAATCTACCATAATAATAAGATCTACCCTGAGTGGTCTCAGTCTACACCCAAACAATAGACAGAGGGGGAGCTGAGAACAATGGTGACAGGATTTAAATTGCAGTAAACAAATAGTAGAGGGGATCACCTAGATTAACATTTGACAATGACAATGGCTTCCAATCCAACACTGAAACAATAGTAGAGGTAAATACCTAGATAGACAATGGCTTCCATTTCCACCAACCATCAATATTTGCAGTTTTGGATGCCTGGAAAGACACCAACTACTGGTAATATTGTGTGTTGATTGCAATGAATATTAAAAATATAGACAAATACCCATAGGTATGCCAGAAGAAACTTAAAATACGTCATATTCTGATCCACTGACCATACACAGCTTTAAAGTTTTTACATTGCACAGAAAAACAAGTGCAACTATAATTTATCCAAAACTGTATTCACTTTAAGCATCTTCAATAAAATTTCAATTTTTCAAAAAACATGGATACTAAAAAAGTGTACATTACCAAAAAAGTTTAATCTACCAACCCACGAAAACAATAATTTTCTTACATTAACAGAACAATTAAGAAAATGAAACAAATAAACACATCCTGTTCAGTCTATTAGCCCTATTAAAACTGACCAGATTTTAATAATTCTTTCTATATACTTTTCACATAAAATTTCAGGATACATAAATTTAAACAATGAAAAATTGGTACATTCTCCCTTTAGAGTTATTATAATACACCCCCCCCCCCCCCCCCACTAAAACAAGGTACCCACTTCAAGTAAATAGTATTGCTGTGGTGGCAATCACTGCTTGTAATCTGGATCAGCTTAAACCCCCCAAAAATTACTTTACTTTTATAAACAGATCTAGGGGTTGTGGTGAAGATATTATCAGACTTGTATAACCAGTGGTAATAGGATCAGACAATTAAGTGGAGATCCATCCACAACAACTTTTTGGGTATAGTAAAAGGACCTGAATATGGAAATCCAGCAATCTAATAATTTACAAGGTAATTATCAGTCATGTTATATTATCCAACCTAATACAGAGTATCTGGGCATTTCATGCATTTCCTCCACATTGGGTCTATGATTACTTATGCCTTGCTCAATAAGATCTGGCAGCATGGGGTACACTGGTGAGGCCACCGCCTTACCTTTACCCTCAAAACTATGCATTTTACAAATGTCTTGTTCTTCATTTTAAAGTATCTCCCCCCCCCCCGCACCAATGTGATCTGGGTCTGTCACAATGGCACACTTTGTTTTTTGTAATACCAAAGTGAACATTTAGAGAAAAGTGGGCAGATGTGGAAACAAAAAACAAATACAATGTGACAGTAAAAATACAAATATCATTTCAATCAAAGTTCCTTTGGATCTCTCTAATGAACATATAAATGTCGGAACACATAGGAGATTCTTAGCAGTCCCATTCTACTAAAAGTTAATAGTAATGCAGCACCATAGCAGAAAAGTGTGTTTTATCCTCAAATTTTATATGTAAATCATCTGCTTGTATAAGATTAGTGTACACCACAAGAGTCTGCAAAGCATTTGTGAAGATTTTGGTGATCGGG
Source organism: Aquarana catesbeiana (assembly GCF_042186555.1). NCBI lineage: Eukaryota > Metazoa > Chordata > Amphibia > Anura > Ranidae > Aquarana > Aquarana catesbeiana. The sequence continues at coordinate 963,075,266 of NC_133324.1, forward strand.
AAACTTTGTTGTTTAAAGAATAACTTCAAATTCAGGGCCCAGTCACAAAAAATGTCAACCTTTTACGGCCGTTTATATATTGGTTTTCCCCTTTTTTTAGTCTACAAAATGAACATAGTTCTATGCTACTTTTAAAATTGTATACTATATTTAAGATCTATATCTGGAAGAATTTATGTGTTTACTGATAGATGTTTTATACATGATCATAAAAATAGATTTTACACGGTTAAAGCATGGCAACGTAATTGACTTAAGAATTTTGAATATTTGGAATGTAGTGGCTTGATTTTTTTACATTTTTCATTACTTATTTTCAGGCTAAGGTTTCAACCCTCCACAACAAAAAAAAAAAAAAAAAAAAAAAAAAAAAAAAAAAAAAAAAACACAAACCCAGTTGGTATGGACCTACCTGCTCCACCCTTCTAGATCTTTCCAAAGTCTCCAGTCATATGTTAATGAGCAGCTCCTGTGTGTTGGCCAATCAGGCTCTCCCATCAATTAGCAAAATCCACTCCTCTTCCCACATACAGTATATCCAGTCCATACTGATCTTTTACTTGAAGCAAAAGTGAGTTTGTATTTTCATTGACTACTTCATCCTGCAACTATTTCAAGAAGAATTAATATGTTGGGAAGTCTACAAAGATTCCACCAGTGAAGATCCAGTGAGATACCATCTGCACTTTCATTTTCTTAGGTCATTTAAAACATTAGTTTCCTCTAAAATATTAGGATCTTTTTTAGAACCTGTTGTCTACACTTTGTAACAGATAACTTAGCAGTGAGTCAAATAGACAAACTCTTTAATGTTCTTTAAATTTAGGTTTTTTTTAATTTTTCTTGCCATTTATGGTCAGAGTAGAGATGCATACACTGATTGAAAATCCACATAATCTTGCAATACTTATTTTTTTTATATAACCACCCTCATACATGGAGATGTTCAGTCTTCATATATCTATGAAGTAAAATTAAACAGTAAAATATTAGGTTATTTGTCAATTTCCACAATCAGCTTGTTGTGAAAGCACAATCCATTTTTTTAGTACGTTTTAATAGTAGTTTGGGTTCCAAATTCCACCATTACAATTTGTTTTTAATTTACACAGAAGTGTTTAATTTCTCTTATGCCTTATTGTTACAATACCAGTGACATTTGCATCTCTATTAACTGGAATATTATTTTTGACCAGCCACTCTACTAGTGCTGTAGTTTAGAGATCAGCTTCAACCAAAACCCATTTCTTGGTTTGTAAACTGTCAGCTTTTAACTGTCATATGTATCCATCACTGGAGATGACACAGAACATGATATCTCCCCAACAGGAATACATGTGCTCAAAATCCTGACCATAAATGCTGGGCAATATTCAGAGGGATGTTTAATGCGGTTTGTTATCATTAGGTCAAGAGAAACTAATCTGATTTTCCTTTTTGTTTTGACTCCAGAATGGCTTCTAAATATCCAGGAGGTGACCAAGAACACCATAAGGCATGTCCTTCAATACATCACACAGACCTCCGAAAACCTGAAGATGGAGGTATCCGAACAATTTGAAACCATCCAAGAACTTGGGACAGGTTCATATGGAAAGGTCTTCCTTGCCAAACATCGGGGTTCAGGTAAACATTGTAACTTAATTCATGTAAAGAAAACACTTTTAGTATTAGTTTTGATTCCATATCACATCAGAGCTACCAAAACCAATTTAATGGAACTAGCATAAAAAAAAAGTTTCAAAAAAAAAATTCAATTGCCAACTACAGTTTGTTTCTGATAGAAAAGACTTGTGTGTTTGTTCTGGAAGAAAATGCAGAGTCTGACATCACACACCTAAGGCTCAATAGAATTGCTCATCTGTAGGCAATCCGTAGGACAACTTTGAAGCCACGTGTACACAGAAATTGTTTAACTTCAGCTTGTGAATATTATCCTTAGCATTGTGTATATGAAGCATTTACAAAGCATTAACCTTGCTTTAAGCAGCATTCTTTTAAGTTGCTTTCAAGTACTTTTCAAAGTAAGTTCTTAAAAAAACCCATCATTTCCAGTTTTGGTGGGATGATTATGCATCTTAATGAGTCACTGCTGAAGATTTAGTCAAGCTTCTGGCACACTTCAATGGGCTTTTAGCAAGCTTCTGCATTTGGTTTATGTTACTAATTCTCTTCTCTCTGTTTGACAGGTCAGTTAGTGGCTGTGAAGCCGCTTCCAAGGTTCCAATGGACAACTTCATGGTTGAATACAGGATGTCTGTCAGCCTCAGCGGCCAGCCCAACATCATCAGGATACATGGAGTTGCCTTTCATACAAGAACAGACTGTTTTTCCAGGAGGCAGCAACAGCTGGAACTCTTTCCCCTAATAAAGCAAAATGTAAGTTTGTATGAAAAAATGAATAATTTTTAGGTTAAGAAAAGGTTTAATCTTTGTCTTTTATTTCTGTAAAGTATTTGAGGTTTAGGGACTCCCCACTCATTACAGTGAGTTGGTGGGATTGTGATTTATAGTCTTGATTTTAGGTATGTAACTTTCTCAGCTGTGAAGCAAGGTTGAGAACGATGGTCCTGGATCTTTCACCAGCAATGGTGACTCTCATATTTGTATAAAAACCATGTTTCCTTTAGGCATCTTTTTGAGTGTATTGAGCTAATATTCTATTTCCCCATATGATGGATAAGATAGGCTTCTTATTTGAAGACATTTTGCCATGTTGGTGTCTAGGAACTAATTTTTCTTGTTTTTTTTTATAGATTGGTTTAAATGAAGATACAGTAAAGCGCTGCATTCCTTAGATAGCGAGTGCATTGGAATACATGCAAAGCAAAGGGATGGTCCACCGTAACATCAAGCTGGGCAATATTCAGCTAATGAACTTTGAATGTAATATTATCAAAGTGGCATATTTTGGGCTGGCTGTGTAGCCTGAAACAAGGAGATCAGTTGCTTCTATACCCGAACATTGATATCTGGTCCTTTGGTGTCATGATTTACACAGCTTTGACTGGATCATTCCCTTGGAAAGCAGTGGGTCCTGACCCAATTTACAGGGGCTTTGCTTGGTGGCAAGTCAGAAAGGATGTGACCTTAGCACCAAAAAAGTCGAAGAAGTTCTCTTGAAGCCAGGCAAATGTTGTGGGACCTTTTGGCCCTCAATGCTTCCGAGAGGTGCTCAGCCATGGACATTCTAAAATATCACGTGCCATGGAAAGCAGAAATCCTTTCAGAAAACCATACAAGGAGTACTTTAATACAAATGGCTTACAGTCGAAATGGTCTATTCCGGAGCTACGGCAAGTGCCACCTCATGTCTTCTACCTGATGAGATCTTCACTTGCTATAGGAGCTGAGGTGGAAATTGCATAGGTCCTTTTGATCACCTGATAATCAAGAGGCAGACTTGATATATGCACTCTGGGGAATTGTAAAAGACTCGTATCCTAGTTGAATGTTAAGAACAGACATCTTAGAACACACATTTTTTTGCTTTATAGATCAAAGCATCAAAAAGTGTAATTTGGGCCTAGAAATGATATGCTTCAGGAACCAAAAAAAAAACACAGTGTAGGCCAAACTCTATATGATAGGTAGGGGAGAGCAAAACATTAGGTCCGAGCACAAGTTCAAATTGCAAACACTTTGACTGTTTAGAGAAGATCTGAACTAAGGATGTTTGGATGGAATTCCTCCCACCAAATGTCCCCCAATGCATTGCTTGAGCTATCGTTGGCTCAGGCAATGTTCATATACATGACCTCTAGTGAGGTGCAAGTTGTTTGCCAATCTTGTGTCTCAGTAAAGTTTCAGCCCATACAATATAAAGGCTGGTGAAGGACAACTAACATATGTTAATGGGAAAGAGACTGGTTAGTGTAGTGTGCTTGCAGAGATAGATATATATCGGTTTCCATTATGGAAGCCAACCTCCATTGTTGGGAAGAGTGTTGAAGAAATATGACCCTCAGGGAATGACAAATTTGCATGATTATCTCAGTATTGGAACACACACAGATGGTAACATTAGTAACCTGTAAGGGGACAAGGTGCTTTGGGGCAGGGGGCAGAATCCCCCCATGTTAAGGGCCTGTGGCCTGGTATGGTTCAGGAGGGGGAGGGGCGCTCAATCACTCATCCCCCTTTCTCCTGACCTGCCAGGCTGCATGCTCGGATACGGGTGACCCCACGCCATTTTTTTTTTTACATTTTGGTATGGTGTTCCCCTTAAAGTCACTGAGGGGGGGACTCCATGCCAATTTAAAAAAAAAAATATTTAATCTGTATTACTGTCACAACCCCGAGCAAGTTTAAATTACATTTTTTTCTTTTAGAAATTTTATTGCTGTGGCATGTTCTATACATTGTACAGATGCGCCACTTTACAGGCAGACTAAGAGGACCTCCCAGGCACAATATTTAAAGGAATTTTTAATTGATATAGTTTCACTTTAAGCATCACTGCTCCTTTTAAAATGAACGTTTTGCATTGATATATGTCCCCCAAGGCAGTACCCGGGTCCCCATACACTTTTTATGGCATATTAGCTTTTAAAAAAAGGACTTGAATTTTCATGATTATGTCCCATAGACTAATAGAGTTTTCATGTTAGCTAGAACTTTTTGCCTGTTCGAGATGTTCTGGTGCGAACTGAACCAGAGGTTGTTTGGCCCATCCCTACTCCCTTGTTATCTCTCACCTTGACTATTACATCTCCCTTCCCATTGGCCTACCTCTCCATAGGCTATCCCCTCTTAAGTCCATCATGAATGCTGCTGCCAGACTTATCCACCTTAGCAACCGTTCAGTGTGCCAACCCTCTCCGCCAATTCCTACACTGGCTTCTGATCACCCAGCAAATTCAATTCAAAATACTAACCACAACATACAAAGCCATTCACAACTCTGCCCCGAGCTACACCACCAATCTTCTCTCCAAATATCACCCAAACTGTCCTCTCAAAACCTCCTGCTCTCAAGCTCTCTCATCTCCTCCTCCAATGCTCATCTCCAGGATTTCTCCAGAGCCTCTCCCATCCTCTGGAACTTTTTACCAAAACCTGTCTGGCTATCCCCTACTCCTACAGGCAATCCCTGAAAACGCATCTCTTCAGGTAAGCCTATCACACCTCAACCTAATCTTTTACCACTTCCATCAGCTCATTTCTCAGTTACAACCTTTTGTACCACCTAACTCACCATATTAGATTGTAAGCTCTAAGCAGGGCCTCTTAATCCTCTTGTATTTTATTGTAATGGTATTGTCTCCCTTTGTTGTTGTAAAGCACTTCGTCAACTGTCAGAGATAATAATAATAATAATAATAATAATAATAATAATAATTTATTCATATAAAAGGCAGTAATTATATGTAGAAAAATCCAACAGGCTGGTTCTACCCAAGTCAATCAATAGATCGACTTGGGTACAGATCAACTTGATATATTGATTGGTTTGCGCAAAATTTATAGTGTGAACAAAATAAGTGATAGATTTATGGCATTTTCATTATACCTTTTTTTTTTTTTTTTTTTAACTTGTAATGGCAGCGATCTGATTTTTATCGGGACTGCGACATTATGGCGGACATATCAGACACTTTTGACACTATTTTGGGGCCATTGTCATTTATACAGTGATCAGTGCTATAAATAGCCACTGATTACTGTATAAATGACACTGGTAGGGAAGGGGTTAAATGCTAGGGGGCGATCAATGGGTTAAGTGTGTCCTATGGAGCGATTCTAACTGGGGGGGATGGGCTACCACTGACATGACAGCGATCACTGCTCCCGATGACAGGGAGCAGTAGATCCCTGTCATGTCACTAGGCAGAACAGGGGAATGCCTTGTTTACATAGGCATCTCCCTGTGCTGCCTCTCTTTCTCACGATCGCGGGCCGCCGGCAAACAGCATTCACGGAACCCGTGGGCATGCTTGTGTGCCGGGCATGCACCCACAAGGTGGGAAATTCATAGGGACATACAGGTATGCCCATTTGCCTACACAAGCCATTCTGCCAATGTCTGTGTGCAGTGGTCGGCAAGTGGTTAACATAATAAAGTCAAATAAAAAAAAAAAAAACACCACACACACACACATACACCAAACTAAGGCATTTTACACAACAAAAACATCTGTGCTTCTCTAGCAAAAATTTGCTTCTGTGCTTAAGAGTATGAGCTTTAAAGCTTTCCATACTAGATATGGCAGCCATTTCTAGCAGAGGGTACACACAATCTTCAAGTAATTACCCTCATACTTTTCAGAGTTACACTATCAAGTTACAATAATGCAGGAAAAGAAGCTATATGTCAGGTCACCTGAGTCCAGGTGACAGATGCACACCGTTGGAGTCAGGAGTGCACCACTAAGTTAGTGGACCCTATGGCTGACTGCTGCGGATGGAACTCTGGGTGGTTCAGGAAGTCAAGTCCACTGGAGCACCCACACGGATCCCACTGGGAGCTAGAGCATAAGATTCCCCAGGGCGCGGAGTCCAAGAGCCAGCAGGTGTTCACCAGAGCCTCTAGTGGTGAGTATGGACTGCGCTGCAACTGTCTCCAGGTCGTGGCCCCCAGGGTATCCCAGCTCACGCTCACAGTAGGCTACAGGAGGACAGAGAAGAAGCAGCAGCCCAGGACAACAAGGGATAGTAAGGAGGTAAGCCAAAGTTCAGGGCGACTAGCAGACAAGGATAGACAGAACACGCCAAAAGGTCAGGTCACAAGCAAGCTGGGATAGTCAAAAAACAAGCCAAGATCAGTAAACAGGATCAGCCGTAGGACACAGAGCAATGAGAACACGGAAGCCAAATCACACAATATTGATCAGCAGAGCTGGCTTGTAGTGCACAGGTTAATATAGAGTTCCCCGATAGGGGCTGGGGTGGAGCCATGCTTTGAGGAGAGATTACTTAAGCAGCCAGGTGAGAGTGGCTGGCCTCTTAAATCTGAACACATGGAGAGGTAAGCTGACAAACATTACTGCACAACCATGACACTATAGGAAAAATAAAATAATAAACACAAAGAAAATCAAAAAATATAATTGGGTTAGGCCAATAGTCTGATACTGCAAGAGAAAGACAGTTCGGGGCTTTAAATGAGGCCCATATAACAATGCGCCTCCATCCCTAATTTATATGAGACAACTAGGAGGTTTGGGACTTTAAATGAGGTGTGTAGCTCACAATTGGTAAGTGGTGTTGCATATGAAAATATTCTTAATCCATATATAGGAAAAATAAGAAAAAAAATATATATACATTTGAAAATGACAATGGCTTCCAATCCAACACTGAAACAATAGTAGGAGGTAAACACCTAGACAGACAATGGCTTCCATTTCCACCAACCAACAATGTTTGCAGTTTTATATGCCTGGAAAGACACCAACTACTGATAATATTGTGTGTGGATTGCAAGGAATATTAAAAATATAGAAAAATACCCATAGGTATGCCAGAAGAAACTTGAAATACATCATATTCTGATCCACTGACCATACACAGCTTTAAAGTTTTTAAAAACAAGAGCAACTATAATTTATCCACAACTGTATTCACTTTAAGCATCTTCAATAAAATTTCAATTTTTCAAAAACATGGATACTAAAACGTGTACATTGCCAAAGAGGTTTAATCTGCCAACCCCCGAAAACAATATTTTCTTACATTATTAACAGAACAAACAAGAAACTGAAACAAACAAAACACACATCCTGTTCAGTCTATTAGCCTATTAAAACTGACCAGATTTTAATGATTCTTTCCATATACTTTTCACATAAAATTTCAGGATACATAAATTTAAACAATGAAAAATTGGTACATTCTCCCTCTAGAGTTATTATAATGCAACCCCCCCCTCCCCCAACTAAAACAAGGTACCCACTTCAAGTAAATAGTATTGCTGTGGTGGCAATCACTGCTTGTAATCTGGATCAGCTTAAACCACCCAAAAATTACTTTACTTTCATAAGCAGATCTAGGGGTTGTGGTGAAGATATTATCAGACTTGTATAACCAGTGGTAATAGGATCAGACAATTAAGTGGAGATCCATCCACAACAACATTTTTTGGGTACAGTAAAAAGGTCCTGAATATGGAAATCCAGCAATCTAATAATTTACAAGGTAATTATCAGTCATGTTATGTTATCCAACCTAACACAGGAGTATCTGGGCATTTCATGCATTACCTCCACATTGGGTCTATGATTTCTTATGCCTTGCTCAATGAGATCTGGCAGCATGGGGTACACTGGTGAGGCCACCACCTTACCTTTACCCTCAAAAAACTATGCATTTTACAAATGTCTTGTTCTTCATTTTAAAGAATCCCACCCCCCCACCAATGTGATCTGGGTCTGTCACAATGGCACACTCTGTTTTTTTGTAATACCAAAGTGAAAATTTAGAGAAAAGTGGGCAGATTGTGGAAACAAAAAACAAATACAATGTGACAGTAAAGATAGAAATATCATTTAAATCAAAGTTCCTTTGGATCTCTAATGAACATAAATGTTGGAGCACATGGGGGTTTCTTAGCAGTCCCATTCTACTAAAAATTACTAGTAATGCAGCACCATAGCAGAAAAGTGTTTTATCCTCAAATCTTATATGTAAATCCTCTGCTTGTATAAGATTAGTGTACACCACAAGAGTCTGCAAAGCATTTGTGAAGCTTTTGGTGATCAAGAATCTTTGTTGTTTAAAGAAAAAGTTAAAATTCAGGGCCCATTTCACAAAAAATGTCAACCTTATATATGGCAGTTAATATTGGTTTTCCTCTTTTTTTTAGTCTCCAAGATTAACATAGTTCTATGCTACTTTTAAGATTGTATACTATATTTATAATCTATATCTGGAAGAATGTCTGTGTTAACTGATACAGATGTTTTATACATGATCTTAAAAATAGATTTTACATGGTTAAAGCGTGCCAACGTATTTACCTTTAATATTTTTAAAATTTGAAATGTAGTGGCTTGATTTTTTTTTTTAAATTTTTCATTTTTTATTAAAATCCTTCAGATAACTTATTTTCAGGCTCAGGTATCAACCCTCCACAAAAAAAAAAAAAACAGAATACACAAACTCCATTGATATGGACTTACCTGCTCGACCCTTCTAGATCTCTTTCCAAAGTCTCCAGTAATATGTTAATGAGCAGCTCCTGTGTGTTGGCCAATCAGGTTCTCCCATCAATTAGCAAAAGCCACTCCTCTTCCCACATGTATACCCCACATACAGTATATCCAGACCATACTGATCTTACTGTTACTTGAAGCAAAAGTGAGTTTGTACTTTCATTGACTACTTCATCCCACAACTATTTTAAAAAGAACTAGCAAGTTGGGAAGTCTACAAAGATTCCACTAGTGAAGATCCAGTGAGATACCATCTGCACCTTCATTTTGTCAGGTCATTTAAAACATTAGTTTCTTCTAAAATATTAGGATCTCTTTTAGAACCTGTTGTCTCTTTGTAACAGATAACTTAGCAGTGAGTTAAATAGACAAAAACTCATTAATGTTCCTTAAATTTAGGATTTTTTTTATTTCTCTTGCCATTTAGGATTTTTTTTTATTTCTCTTGCCATTTAGGATTTTTTTTTTATTTCTCTTGCCATTTATGGTCAGAGTAGAGATTCATACATGGAATGGAAATCCACATAATCTTGAAATTCTTATTTTTTTTATATAACCAACCTCATACATGGAGATGTTCAGTCTTCATAGATCTATGAAGTAAAATTTAACAGTAAAATATTAGGTTATTTGTCAATTTCCACAATCAGCTTGTTGTGAAAGCACAATCCAATTTTTTTTTAGTACATTTGTTTTAATAGTTTGGGTTCCAAATTCCACCATAACAATTTGTTTTTAATTTACAAGGAAGTGTTGTTAAATTTCTCTTATGCCTTATTGTTACAATACCAGTGACACTTGCACCTCCATTAACTAGAATGTTATTTTTGACCAGCCACTCTCTACTAGTGCTGTAGTTCAGAGATGAGCTTCAACCAAAACCCATTTCTTGGTTTGTAATCTGTCAGCTTTTAACTGTCATATGTATCCATCGCTGGAGATTACAGAACATGATATCTCCCCAACAGGGATACATGTGCTCAAAATCCTGACCATAAATGCTGGGCAAAATTCAGAGGGATGTTTAATGCGGCTTGTTATCATAATTAGGTCAAGAGAAATTAATCTATTTTCCTTTTTGTTGTGATTCCAGAATGGCTTCTAAATATCCAGGAGGTGACCAAGAACACCGTAAGGCATGTCCTTCAATTCATCACACAGACCTCCGAAAACCTGAAGATGGAGGTATCCGAACATTTTGAAACCATCCAAGAACTTCAGACGGGTTCATATGGAAAGGTCTTCCTTGCCAAACATCGGGGTTCAGGTAAACATTGTAACTTAATTCATGTAAAGAAAACACTTTTAGTATTAGTTTTAATTCCATATCACATCAGAGCTATCAAAACCAAATTTAATGGAACTAGCAGAACAAAGTTAAAAAAAAAAAAAAATTGCCAACAGCTACAGTTTGTTTCTGGTAGAAAAGACTTGTGTGTTCTGGAAAAAAAAAAGCAGTCTGACATCCCAGACCCAAGACTCAATAGAATTGCTCATCTGTAGGCATTCCGTAGGACAACTTTGAAGCCACGTGTACACACAAAATTGTTAAACCTCAGCTTGTGAATATTATCCTGAGTATTGTGTATATGAAGCATTTACAAAACATTAACCTTGCTTTAAGCAGCATTCTTTTAAGTTGCTTTCAAGTACTTTTAAAAGCAAGTGCTTAAAAAAAACCATAATTTCCAGTTTTGGTGGGATGATTATGCATTTTAATGAGTCATTGCTGAAGATTTAATCAAGCTTATGGCACACTTCAATGGGCTTTTAGCAAGCTTCTGCATTTGGTTTAGTTACTAGTTACTTCTTTTCTCTCTCTGTTTGACAGGTCAGTTAGTGGCTGTGAAGCTGCTTAGCAAGAAGGCTCCAATGGACAACTTCATGGTTGAATACAGGATGTCTGTCAGCCTCAGCGGCCATCCCAGCATCATCAGGATACCTGGAGTGGCCTTTCATACAAGAACAGACTGTTTGTCCAGGAGGCAACAGCTGTAACGCTTTCCCCTAATAAAGCAAAATGTAAGTTTGTATGGAAAATGAATAATTTTTAGGTTAAGAAAAGGTTTAATCTTTGCCTTTAATTTCTTTAAAAGTATCTGAGGTTTAGAGACTCCCTACTCATTAAAGTGAGTTGGTGGGATGGTGTATCATTTGATTTATAGGCTTGATTTTAGGCATGCAACTTTCTCAGCTGTGAAGCAAGGTTGAGAACGATGGTCCTGGATCTTTCACCAGCAATAGTGACTCTCATATTTGTATAAAAACAGGTTTCCTTTAGGCATCTTTTTGAGTGTATTGAGCTAATATTCTATGTCCCCATATGATGGATAAGATAGGCTTCTTATTTAAATATATTTTGCCATGTTGGTGTCTAGGAACTCATTTTTCCTTTTTTTTATAGATTGGTTTAAAAGATACAGTAAAGCGCTGCATTCCTCAGATAGCGAGTGCATTGGAATACATGCACAGCAAAGGGATGGTCCGCCGTGACATCAAGCTGGGCAATATTCAGCTAATGAACTTCGAATGTAATACTATCAAAGTGGCAGATTTTGGACTGGCAAGGCTCCAGGGAACCAAAGCACCATCCATGTCCTTGTTCATTCCCTACACCGCTCCAGAACTGTGTAGCCTGAAACAAGGAGATCAGTTGCTTCTACACACGAACATTGATATCTGGTCCTTTGGTGCCATGATTTACGCAGCTTTGACTGGATCATTTCCTTGGAAAGAAGTAGTGGGTCGCAACCCAATTTATAGGGGCTTTGCTTGGTGGCAAGTCAGAAAGGATGTGACCTTAGCACCAGAAAAGTCAAAGAAGTTCTCCCTTGAAGCCAGGCAAATGTTCTGGGACCTTTTGGCCCTCAATGCTTCCGAGAGGTGCTCAGCCAAGGACATTCTAAAATATCAGGTGCCATGGAAAGCAGAAATCTTTCAGAAAACCATACAAGGAGTACTGTAATACAAATGACATACAGAGTAAATGATGTCCATTCTGGAGCTACGGCAAGTGCCACCTCATGTCTTCTACCTGATGAGACCGTCACTTGCTATAAGAGCTGAGGTGAAAATTGCATAGGTCCTTTTGATCACCTGATAATCAAGAGGCAGACTTGATCTATGCACTCTTGGGAATTGTACAAGACTCGTATCCTAGTTGAAGGAAAGAACAGACATCTTAGAACACACTTTTTTGCTCATATCTGATTTATCTACTTTTTTTTTAATTATGGATCAAAGCATCATAAAAATGTAATTTGGGCCTAGAAATGATATGCTTCAGGAACCCCCCCCCCCCCAAAAAAAAAAAAAAAAAACCATAGTGTAGGCCAAACTCTATATTATAGATAAGGTAGAGCTAAACGTTAGGTTGGAGCATAAGTTCAAACTGCAAACACTCTTGTTTAGAGAACTGTTTAGAGAAGATCTGAACTTTAAGGCTGTTTGGATGGAATTCCTCTCTCCAAATGTCCCCCAATGCATTGCTTGAACTATCGTTGGCTCAGGCAATGTTCATATACTTGATCTCTACTTAGGTGCAAGTGGTTTGCCAATGTTGGGTCTCAGTAAAGTTTCAGCCCATACACTATAAAGGCTGACTTCACAGCACTCTTGTCAGTGTTTTCATGAATTTAGTGTGAGTGAAGGACAACTGACATATGTTAATGGGAAAGACTGGTTAGTGTAGTTTGCTTGCAGTATAGTGCTATAAAGAGTATTCAATGTTATATGTATTACTATATTGTAATAATGTAATTTTTTTTAAATATATTCATTTATATTGAGGTGTGGCTGGTGATGTTTCCATTACAATGACCATGTTTATAGAAGCCAACCTCCATTTTTAGGGAGAGTGGTGCCGGAATGTGACCCTCAGGGAATGCCAAATTTGCATGATTATCTCAGTATTGGAACACACAAATGGTAACGTTAGTAACCTGTAAGGGGACAAGGTGCTTTGGGGCCGGGGCAGAGTCCCTCCCATGTTAAGGGCTTGTGGCCTGGTATGGTTCAGGAGGAGGAGGGGCGCTTGATTGCTCATTTCCCCCCCCCCCCTTTTCCTGACCTGCCAGGCTGCATGCTCGGATACGGGTGACCCCCACGCCATTTTCTTTACATTTTGGTATGATGTTCCCCTGAAAATTCACTGAGGTGAAATTCACTCCATTTAAAAAAAAAAATTAATCTGTATTACTGGCACAATCACGAGCAAGTTTAAAATGACATTTTTTCTTTTAGAAATTTCATTATTGCTGTGGCAGGTTCTATACATTGTACAGATGCGCCACTTTACAGGCAGACTAAGGGGACCCCCAGGCACAATATTTAAAGGAATTTTTCATTTTTAGAGTTTCACTTTAAGCATCACTGCTCCTTTTAAAATGAACGTTTTGCATGGATATATGTCCCTCAAGGCAGTACCCGGGTCCCCATACACTTTTTATGGCAATAACTTGTATTAGCTTTTAAAATAAGGACTTTTGATTTTTCATGATCATGTCCAATAGACTAATAGAGTTTTCATGTTAGCTAGAACTTTTTGCCTGTTCAAGATGTTCTGGTGTGAACTGAACCAGAGGTTGTTTGGCCCATCCCTACTCTCTCATCTCCCTTCCCATTGGCCTACCTGTCCATAAGAGGGGATAGCCCAAGTCCATCATGAATGCTGCTGCCAGACTTATCCACCTTACCAACCGTTCAGTGTGCCAACCCTCTCCGCCAATTCCTACACTGGCTCCCGATCACCCAGCTTATTAAATTCAAAATTCTAACCACAACATACAAAGCCATTCACAACTCTGCCCTGAGCTACATCACCAATCTTGTCTCCAAATATCACCCAAACTGTCCTCTCCGCTCAAGATCTCCTGCTCTCAAGCTCCCTCGTCTCCTCCAATACTAGTTTCCAGGATTTCTCAAGAGCCTCTCCCATCCTCTGGAACGCTCTACCAAAACCTGTCTGGCTATCCCCTACTCCTACAGGCAATCCCTGAAAAATCATCTCTTCAGGTAAGCCTCTCACGCCTCAAACTAATCTTTTACGACTTCCATCAGCTCATTTCTCAGTTACAACCTTTTGTACCACCTGCCTCACCCTATTAGATTGTAAGCTCTTCTGAGCAGGGCCTCCTAATCATCTTGTATTTTATAGTATTTTAACGGTATTGTCTCCATTTATTATTGTAAAGCGCTGCGTCAACTGTCGGCGCATAATAATAATAATAATAATAATAATAATAATAAATAACATTCATATAAAAGACAGTAATTATATGTAGAGAAATCCACTAGGCTGGTTCTACCAAAGTCAATCAATAGATCAACTTGGGTATAGATTAACTTAGGTACAATCAGCCTGCCCATACATGGATCGAAAACTTGGGCGGTCCCTGCTGAATCTGCCTGATTTTGATCCATGTACTGGAATATTCTGTACACAGGATTTCAGACACAAACTTTGTAATAACAAATGGTATCTGCCCTGAATAATCTTAGTCTAAACCTGATCGACAATAGACAGGAGATATGGTGGACGATGGTCATGGGATAGAGTACAAACAGTAAACATACAATGAACAATATTACAGGTGGACCCCCCAGGCAGACATTGGGAACAGCAAACAATGACAATATTATGCCAACTACCGAAAGCCAATTCAACAGACATACAATTTTTTAAAACACAAATGATTCCGCCTTTCTAAAAAAAAAAAAAAAAAAAAAAATACATTGCATTTAGTGGACACAAAATCTAAACATTAAAATACATCAAATAAAAAAAAAAAATATCACTGTTAAGGCTTTTTTTTAAAAAAAACAAAAAAACAAAAAAAACAAAACAAGCTTTTTTCCCCTTAAACACTTCAGCCCCGGAAGGATTTACCCCCTTCCGGACCAGAGCATTTTTTTGCGATTCAGCACTGCATCGCTTAGCTGACAATTGCGGGGTCGTGGGATGTGGTACCCAAACAAAATTTACGACCCTTTTTTCCCCACAAATAGAGCTTTTTGGTCACCTCTGCAGGTGACCAAAAAAAAAAAAAAAAAAAAAAAAAAAAAAAAAAAAAAAAAAAAAAGAAGAGGAGCAACAATTTTGAAAGGAAAATAAAAATCCCCAGGAAATATAAAAAAAAAAAAAAAAAAAACACTAATTTTTCCTCAGTTTAGGCCAATGTGTATTCTACTTTTTTTTTTTTTTTTTTTTTTTTTACACCCAAAACACAATAAGCGTATATTAATTGGTTTGCACAAAACATATATAGTGTCTACAAAATAGGGGATAGATTTGCGGCATTTTCATTAAAATAATTTTTCCTCTTCACTTGTAATGGCAGCGATCTGCGATCGGGACTGCGACATTATGGCAGAAACATCGGACACTTTTGACCCCTTTCTCATTTATACAGCGATCAGTGCTGTAAATAGTCACTGATTACTGTATAAATGACACTGGCAGGGAAGGGGTTAAACACTAGGGGGAGATCAAGGGGTTAAGTGTGTCCTAGGGAGTGATTCTGTGGTGAGAGGGGCTACCACTAACATGACAGCGATCACTGCTCCTGATGACAGAGCAGTAGATCCCTGTCATGTCACTAGGCAGAACAGGGGAATGCCTTATTTACCTGAGCATCTCCCCATTCTGCCTCTGATTGCAGGCCACCAGCAGGTGCGCGCAAGGTGGCAAATTCAAAGGGACGTACAGGTATGCCCATTTGCCTGTACGAGCCATCCTGCTGATGTGTATCTGTGTGCGATGGTTGGCAAGTGGTTAAAAAAAAATACATAAAAATCTGAAAAAACAACCTGTAAGGCATTTTACACAACAAAAACATCTGTGCTTTTCCAGCAAAAAAAAAAAAATGGCTCTTGTGCTTAAGAGTATGAGCTCTAAAGCTTTCCATACTAGATATGGCAGCCATTTCTAGCAGATGGTACACAGTCTTCAATTAATTACCCTCATACTTTTCAGAGTTACACTATGAAGTTAAGATAATGCAAGAAAAGAAGCTTTATGTCAGGTCACCTGAGCCCAGGCGACAGATGCACACGGTTGGAGTCAGGAGTGCACCGCCAAGGTAGTGGACCCTATGGCTGACTGCTGCGGATGGAACTCTGGGTGGTTCAGGAAGGCAGGTCCACTGGAGCACCAAACACGGATCCCAATGGGAGCTAGAGCATAAGATTCCCCAGGGCACGGAGTCTAAGAGCCAGCAGGTGTTCACCAGAGCCTCTAGTGGTGAGGATGGACTGCGCTGCAACTGACTCCAGGTCGCGGCCCCCAGGGTTTCCCAGCTCATGCTCACAGGCTACAGGTGGACAGAGAAGAACATAAGCAAAAGATTGCCGCTCCAATCTCTCAAATCCGTATCAAGACACCCGCCCTAATGGAACTCACAGGTGCTGGCTCTGCACAAGCTTGTGGAAAGAAAAATATCCTGGATGAATAAGCGCCATGATGGGGCGTGAAACATGTTAGCTATCTTTCCTGTTCCTCCCTGTACATGAGGTGACTGCATTTGGATTTTATTTCTTCATATCAATAAAGATGTCTTCTATAGTGTGCGGCCGTCTAGTATATTTTTCCCTTTGGACAGAGAAGAAGCAGCAGCCCAGGACAACAAGGGATAGTAAGGAGATAAGTCAAAGGTCAGGGCGGCTAGCAGACAAGGATAGGCAGAGAACACGCCAAAAGGTTAGGGTCACAAGCAAGCAGGGATAGTCAAAAAACAAGCCAAGATCAGTTAACAGGTTCAGCCGTAGGACACAGAGCAATGAGCAAACGGAAGCCAAATAACACAATATTGATCAGCAGAGCTGGCTTGTAGTGCACAGGTTAATATAGAGTTCCCCGATAGGGGCTGGGGTGGAGCCATGCTTTGAGGAGAGATTACTTAAGCAGACAGGTGAGAGTGGCTGGCCTCTTAATCTGAACACATGGAGAGATAAGCTGACAGACAAACATTACTGCACAACCATGACACTATATGAAAAATAAAAAACCGTATTTATCAGCGTATAAACACACGCCGGCATATAACACGCACCCCAAGGAGGTAGGAGGGAAGTTTAGGAGGGAATTTTAAGGGGAAAAAACCTTACATTTAAATGCTCATTAATGCAGCCTTGTCAGTGTCCATCATTGCCCCTGTGTCATTTGCAGACGGTCTGTACACTGTCAGTACCTTGCCATTTAAAAACGGCACTGCCGAGATACAGAGCTGGATGTCCTGTATATCTCAGCGGTGCTCGGCCGCTCTCGGCAGCTCACGCGGGACCGCGAGAACAGCCGAAAGCCGCCAAGAGCAGCTGAAAGCTGCCGAGAATGGCCAAAAGCTGCCGAGAGGCTCACAATCAGTGGGGGATTGGTGTATAACACACACCCACGATTTTAAGGGGAAAAAAAAAAGTGCGTGTTATACGCCGATAAATACAGTAATAAACACAAAGAAAATCAAAAAAATATAATTGGGTTAGGCCAATAGTCTGATACTGCTACAGAAAGACAGCTTGGGACTTTAATTGAGGCACATATAACAATGCCCCTCCATCCCTAATTTATATGAGAAAGCTCGGAGGTTTGGGACTTTAAATGAGGTGCGTAGCTCAAAATTGGTATATAGTGTTGCATATGAACATATTCTTAATCCATATACAGGAAAAATAAACACAAAGAAAATTAAAAAAATATGAATTGGGTTAAGCCAATAGTCTTAGACTGGAATATTCAGTACACCCAAGGTGCTGAGGCATAGAAATCTACCATAACAATAAGATCTACCCTGAGTGGTCTCAGTCTACACCCAAACAGTAGAGAGAGGGGGAGCTGAGAACAATGGTGACATGATTTAGTAATTGCAGTAAATAGTAGAGGGGATCACCTAGATTAACATTTGACAGCGACAATGGCTTCCAATCCAACGCTGAAACAATAGTAGGAGGTAAATACCTAGATAGACAATGGCTTCCATTTCCACCAACCATCAATGTTTGCAGTTTTGGATGCCTGGAAAGACACCAACTACTAAGAATATTGTGTGTTGATTGCAATAAATATTAAAGATATAGACAAACTCCCATAGGTATGCCAGAAGAAACTTAAAATCGTTATATTCTGATCCACTGACCATACACAGCTTTAAAGTTTTTATATTGCACAGAAAAACAAGTGCAACTATAAATTTATCCAAAACTGTATTCACTTTAAGCATCTTCGATCAATTTCAATTTTTCAAAAAATATGGATACTAAAACGTGTACATTACCAAAAAAGTTTAATCTGCCAACCCACAAAAACAATATTTTCTTACATTATTAACAGAACAAACAAAAAAATGAAACAAACAAAACACACATCCTGTTCAGTCTATTAGCCCTATTAAACTGACCAGATTTTAATGATTCTTTCCATATACTTTTCACATAAAAATTCAGGATATATAAAATATAACAATGAAAAATTGGTACATTCTCCTTTTAGAGTTATTATAATACCCCCCCACCCCCCCCCACTAAAACAAGGTACCCACTTCAAGTAAATAGTATTGCTGTGGTGGCAATCCCTGCTTGTAATCTGGATCAGCTTAAACCCCCCAAAAAAATACTTTACTTTCATAAACAGATCTAGGGGTTGTGGTGAAGATATTATCAGACTTGTATAACCAGTGGTAATAGGATCAGACAAGTGGAGATCCATCCACAACAACTTTTTGGGTACAGTAAAATGACCTGAATATGGAAATCCAGCAATCTAATAATTTACAAGGTAATTATCAGTCATTTTATATTATCCAACCTAATACAGAGTATCTGGGCATTTCATGCATTTCCTCCACATTGGGTCTAGGATTACTTATGCCTTGCTCAATAAGATCTGGCAGCATGGGGTACGCTGGTGAGGCCAGCGCCTTACCTTTACCCTCAAAAAAACAATGCATTTTACAAATGTCTTGTTCTTCATTTTAAAGAATCCCCCCCCCCCCCCCACACCAATGTGATCTGGGTCTGTCACAATGGCACACTTTGTTTTTTTGTAATACCAAAGTGAACATTTAGATAAAAGTGGGCAGATGTGGAAACAAAAAATAAGTACAATGTGACAGTAAAGATAGAAATATCATTTCAATCAAAGTTCCTTTGGATCTCTCTAATGAACATATAAATTTTGGAGCACATGGGGGATTCCTAGCAGTCCCATTCTACTAAAAGTTAATGGTAATGCAGCACCATAGCAGAAAAGTGTGTTTTATCCTCAAATGTTATATGTAAATCATCTGCTTGTATAAGATTTGTGTACACCACAAGAGTCTGCAAAGCATTTGTGAAGCTTTTGGTGATCAAGAATCTTTGTTTAAATTAAAACTTCAAATTCAGGGCCCATTCACAAAAAATGTCAACCTTTTATGGCAGTTTATTGGTTTTCCCCTTTTTTTAGTCTCCAAGATTAACATAGTTCTATGCTACTTTTAAGATTGTATACTGTATTTATAATCTATATCTGGAAGAACATATGTGTTTACTGATAGAGGTTTTATACACGATCTTGAAAATAGATTTTACATGGTTAAAGCATGGCAATGTATTTTACTTTAGAATTTTGAATATTTGAAATGTAGTGGCTTGATTTTTTTTTTAATTTTTCATTTATTAAAATCCTTCAGATAACTTATTTTCAGACTCAGGTATCAACCCTCCACAAAAAAAAAATAAAAACAGAATACACAAACCCCATTGATATGGACCTACCTGCTCCACCCTTCTAGATCTCTTTCCAAAGTCTCCAGTAATATGTTAATGAGCAGCTCCTGTATTTTGACCAATCAGATCCTCCCATCAATTAGCAAAAGCCACTCCTCTTCCCACATATATACCCCACATACAGTATATCCAGTCCATACTGATCTTACATTTACTTAGAGCAAAAGTGAGTTTGTATTTTCATTGACTACTTCATCCGGAAACTATTTTAAGAAGAATTAACATATTGGGAAATCTACAAAGATTCCACTAGTGAAGATCCAGTGAGATACCATCTGCACCTTCATTTTCTCATGTTAGTCATTTAAAACATTAGTTTCCTCTAAAATATTAGGATCTTTTTAGAACCTGTTGTGTACTCTTTGTAACAGATAACTTAGCAGTGAGTTAGACAAAAACTCATTAATGTTCCTTAAATTTAGGATTTTTTTTTTTTTTATTTCTCTTGCCATTTATGAGAAGAGTAGAGATTCATACATGGACTGGAAATCCACATAATCTTGCAATACTTTTTTTTTTATATAACCAACCTCATACATGGAGATGTTCAGTCTTCATAGATCTATGAAGTAAAATTAAAGAGTAAAATATTAGGTTATTTGTCAATTTCCACAATCAGCTTGTTGTGAAAGCACAATCCAATTTTTTTTTAGTACATTTGTTTTAATAGTTTGGGTTCCAAATTCCACCATTACAATGTGATTCATTTACACGGAAGTGTTTTTTAAATTTCTCTTATGCCTTATTGTTACAATACCAGTGACATTTGCACCTCTATTAACTAGAATGTTATTTTTGACCAGCCACTCTCTACTAGTACTGTAGTTTAGAGATCAGCTTCAACCAAAACCCATTTCTTGGTTTGTAATCTGTCAGCTTTTAACTGTCATATGTATCCATCACTGGAGATGACACAGAACATGATATCTCCCCAATTGGGATACATATGCTTATAAAATCCTGATTATAGATGCTGGGCAATATTCAGAGGGATGTTTAATGCTGTTTGTTATCATAATTATTTCAAGAGAAATTAATCTGTATTTTCCTTTTTGTCGTGATTCCAGAATGGCTTCTAAATATCCAGGTGGTGACCAAGAACACCGTAAGGCATGTCCTTCAATTCATCACCCAGACCTCCGAAAACCTGAAGATGGAGGTATCCGAACATTTTGAAACCATCCAAGAACTTGGGACGGGTTCATATGGAAAGGTCCTCCTCGCCAAACATTGGGGTTCAGGTAAACATTGTAACTTAATTCATGTAAAGAAAACACTTAGTATTAGTTTTGATTCCATATCACATCAGCGCTATCAAAACCAATTTAATGGAACTATCGAAACAAAGTTTTAAAAAAATGCCAAATTGCCAACAGCTACAGTTTGTTTCTTGCACTTGAGTCACTGCTGAAGATTTAATCGAGCTTCTGCATTTAGTCTCTGTCTGCCTCAGCGGCCATCCCAACATCATCAGGACACATGGAGTTGCTTTTCATACAAGAACAGACTGTTTGTCCAGGAGGCGGCAACGGCTGGAACTCTTTCTGCTAATAAAGCAAAATGTAAGTTTGTATGAAAAATAATTTTTAGGTTAAGAAAAGGTTTAATCTTTGTCTTTAATTTCTTTAAAGTATTTGAGGTTTAGGGACTCCCCACTCATTGCAGTGAGTTAGTGGGATTGTGTATCATTTGATTTATAGGCTTGATTTTAGGTATGTAACTTTCTCAGCTGTGAAGCAAGGTTGAGAACGATGGTCCTAAATCTTTCACCAGCAATGGTGACTCTCATATTTGTATAAAAACAGGTTTCCTTTAGGCATCTTTTTGAGTGTATTGAGATAATATTTTATGTCCCTGTATGATGGATAAGTTAGACTTCTTATTTGATTACATTTTGCCATGTTGGTGTCTAGTAACTAATTTTTCCTTTTTTTAATAGATTGGTTTAAATGAAGATACAGTGAAACGCTGCATTTCTCAGGTAGCGAGTGCATCGCAAGAAATGGAAAAGCAGAGGGATGGTCCACCGTGACATCAAGCTGGACAATATTCTGCTAATGTACTTTGAACTTAATAATATCAAAGTGACAGATTTTGGACTGGCAAGGCTCCAGGGAACCAAAGCATCATCCATGTCCTGGTTCATTCCCTACACAGCTCCGGAACAGTGTAGCCTGAAACAAGGAGATCAGTTGTTTCTACACCCGAACATTGATATCTGGTCCTTTGGTGTCATGATTTACGCAGCTGACTGGATCATTAGCTTGGAAAACAGTGGGTCGTGACCCAATTTACAGTGGCTTTGCTTGGTGGCAAGTCAGAAAGAATGTGACCTTAGCCCCAGTAAAGTGGAAGAAGTTCTCTTGAAGCCAGGCAAATGTTCTGGGACCTTTTGGCCCTCAATGCTGAAAGGTGCTCAGCCATGGACATCCTAAAATATTTTCATGTGCTGTGGAAAGCAGAAATGCTTTCAGAAAACCATACAAGGAGTACTGTAATACAAATGGCCTAAAGAGGAAATGATGTCCATTCCGGAGCTATGGCAAGTGCCGCCTCGTGTCTTCTACCTGATGAGATAACTTCACTTACTATAGGAGCTGAGGTGGAAATTGCATAGGTCCTTTTGATCACCTGATAATCAAGAGGCAGACTTGATATATGCACTCTGGGGAATTGTATAAGACTTGTATCCTATGTGAAGGAAAGAACAGACATGTTAGAAAACACTTTTTGGTCATTTCTGATTTATCTACATTTTTTTTTCAAATATGGATCAAAGCATCATAAAAACGTAATTTTGGGCTAGAAATGATATGCTTCAGGAACCCCAAAAAAAAATAAATCACAGTGTAGGCTAAACTCTATATGATAGGTAGGGTAGAGCAAAACATTAGGTCCGAGCATAAGTTCAAACTGCAAACACTGTTAGACTGTTTAGAGAAGATCTTAACTTGAAGGATGTTTGGATGGAATTTCTCCCACCAAATGTCTCCCAATGCATTGCTTGAGCTATCGTTGGCTCAGGCAATGTTCATATACTTGACCTCTAGTCAGGTGCAAGATGTTTGCCAATGTTGGGTCTCAGTAGAGTCCCCCCCCCCCCCATGTTGAGGGCATGTGGCCTGGTATGGTTTAGGAGGGGGAGGAACACTCACTAGTCCCCCTTTTTCTGACCTGCCAGGCTGCATGCTCAGATACGGGTGACCCCACGCCATTTTTTTTTTACATTTTGGTATGGTGTTCGCCTTAAAATTCACTGAGGGGGACTCCATGCCATTTAAAAAAAAAAAAAAAAAAATTAAAGTTACGTACCGGTAACGTCTTTTCCTGTAGTCTTTCAGGACAGCCACAATAGAGAGATAGTCTCCTCCCCTTCCTCTGGAAACACTGCGCCAGCCCATAAAATCTCTCCTCCCCTGCCAGACCTCAGTTCTTTCAAGAGTACCTCCGGCCAGCTGGGGAGACACAAGAACACATTAATAACATACCAATCAATATCATTACCATATTGCGTTCTGGTCTTTAATAAGACCCCCCCAAGCTTAGGGTGGGTAACTAGGGCTGTCCTGAAAGACTACAGGAAAAGACGTTACCGGTACGTAACTTTAATTTTCCCTTTCCGTCATTTCAGGACAGCCACAATAGAGAGGATAATCGAGCACTTACCAATTAGGGTGGGACTACGGCTTGCAGAACTTTTCGCCCAAAAGCCTGCTCACCTGCCGCCACCAGGTCCACTCTGTAATGTCTAACGAAAGTGGAGTAGCTGGACCATGTCGCTGCCTTGCATATTTGCTCTGGCGTTGCTCCAGCCTTCTCTGCCTGGGAAGTTGCCACTGCTCTGATGGAGTGTGCCTTTATGCCTCTAGGGACCTCCTTCCCTGCTAAAGAATATGCCTGCCCAATAGCTAATCTAAGCCACCTGGCAATCGTGCGTCGGGACGCTCTGAGACCCTTTCTGGCCCCAGAAAATAAAATAAATAGAGAATCAGACTTCCTTATTGTTTTAGTCATCTCTAGGTATTGTAGGATACACCTCCTTACATCTAAAAAATGAAATTTTAGTTCCCTTTCACCTGAAGGATTGGGACAAAACGAGGGTAGGACTACTTCCTGGCTTCTATGAAAGCCTGACGCCACCTTAGGCAAAAAAGCTGGATCAGTCTTAAGGACTATCCTGTCTGGCAAAATAACACAAAAAGGAGGTCTAATTGATAACGCCTCAATTTCGCTGACCCTCCTGGCAGTTGTCACTGCAACTAAAAATACTGTTTTTAGGGTAAGTTCCCTTAACAGGCACTTGCCCAATGGCTCAAAGGGACTTCCCGTAAGGCTCTGTAAAACCAGAGATAGGTCCCACCCGGGAAAGGGAGGACCCCTGGTAGGTCTCTGTCTTGACAGTGCCTTAAAGAATCTGACCACCCATGGATTGGTAGCCAGAGACTTCTCCAGGTAAGCACTGAGTGCTGAAACCTGACTTTTAAGGGTAGCTACAGATAAACCCTTGTCCGCTCCACACTGCAGAAATTCCAACACAGCTACGGGACTCTGCACCGAGAAGGAGTTTTCTATGCACCATTTGTTGAAAAGGAGCCAGACCTTTTTGTAAATCTTACGGGTCTCCTTTTTCCTACTGTTGAGGAGGGTAGAGATCAAGCTCTCTGAAAACCCCTTGGATCTTAATATACCCTCCTCAGTAGCCAGGCCGCTAATTTCCACTGCTGCACCTGTGGGCAGAGGACTGGACCCTGCGACAGAAGATCCTTTCGAGGTGGAAGGAAAAGGGGAGGTTCCGCTGCTAACTGACTGAGGATTGAAAACCATGCCCTTTTCGGCCAATGTGGAGCTACCAGAATAAGAGAGGTGCTCTCTAATTGAAACTTCCTCAGAACCGCCGGTAATAGTACCGGAGGAGGGAAGGCATAACATGTCCTGAAATGCCAACTCTGAGATAATGCGTCCACTCCCAGTGCTCCTTCCCCTGCGTTTAGGGAGAAAAAACAGGGGGTTTTCGCGTTGTCTTTTGAAGCGAAAAGATCCACTTCCGGGGGTCCCCATTTCTCGGATATGAGATTGAAAACCTCCTGGTTGAGGGCCCAATCTCCTTCCTTTAGACTCCTCCGGCTGAGAAAATCTGCGATTATATTCCTCTCCCCTCTCAGAAAAACCGCTGAGAGTGAGAGAGTGTTGGACTCGGCCCAGCTTAGAATGTCTTCTGCTAGGGCCAGCAGACTTCCGCTCCTGGTGCCTCCCTGCTTGTTTATATAGGCCACGGTGGATGAGTTGTCCGACCGTACCTGTACATGGTGGCCCTGGAGTTCCTTTTTGAAGAATCTGAGGGCTAGGCCTACTGCCCTCAGCTCTTTCCAATTGGAAGACCTCTGCAGCTCGTCGCCCTTCCATGTGCCCTGCGCTAGAAGGGATCCCAGATGTGCCCCCCAGCCCTTGCCACTTGCATCCGTGGTTAGGATCTGTGGGACTGGGATGAGCCACAGACGTCCCTGTGACAAGTTCACTTCCTTCCTCCACCACCAAAGAGATCTCTTTATTTGATGGGGAACCTGTACTAAGGTGTCTAGATCCCTCTGACTGTGGTCCCATACTCTTAGTACATATGATTGTAGGGGGCGAAAATGTAATCCTGCCCACTGTACTGCTGGAAGAGTAGAAGTTAGAAGGCCTAATGTTGACATTATGGACCTCTTGGACACCAGATGGTTGCACTGGAGGGAGAGAACTGCTCTGTCCAGTTTTAGAATTTTTTCCCTTGGAAGAAAAACTCTCGAGAGCGTAGTGTCCAACAGGTACCCCAGGTACACAATGCGCTGTGAGGGAATGAGACTGGACTTTTCTAAGTTCAGCAGCCACCCCAAACCTGTTAGAACCCTCTTGGTTAGATCGAGGTCTCTGATCAACTGTTCTGGGGATACTGCAAAAAGAAGCAGGTCGTCCAGATAGGCTATAACTGATACCCCCTGGAGTCGCAGGAAAGCCAACGCCTCTGCCAGTACCTTTGTGAATATGCGGGGCGAGGAGGATAGCCCGAAGGGCAGCGCTTGAAACTGCAGATGCAGTATTGTGCCCTGCAGGTCTACTGCTAAACGGAGGAACCTCTGGGAGGTTTCTGCGATAGGGACGTGTAAATATGCGTCTCTGAGATCCAGAGACACCATATAACAGTTGTGTGGTAGCAGGGCCCTGACCGTAAAGATTGACTCCATGCGGAACCTTTTGTAGCAAATTGACCTGTTTAAGGGTTTTAAATTCAGAATCAGTCTGAATTTTCCCGAGGGCTTTTTCACCACAAATACGTGGGAATAGAACCCCTCTCCTTCCTGCCCCCTTGGTACTCTGTGAACTACGTTCTGAATCTCCAGTTCCTTCAGGGCGTCCACCAAAGCTTCGGCCCTTGCTGTGCAGCTGGGAAGCTTCGTAACAAGGAACCTTTGCGGGGGTGGTCTTGAGAATTCCAAGAGATACCCCCTTCTTATGACCCCCAGGATGAATCGATTGGGTGAGAGGGTCTCCCAATGTGGAAGGAAGGCCCCCAGTCTTCCTCCCACCGTCCCTAGAGAGTCATTGATCTTTACGGGCCTTCTCAGGAGGGCGAAAAATCGCCCCTCCTCTGCCCTTGCCTCTTTGGCCCCAAGTTTTCTTCCCTTGCTTGGGAGATTCCCTGCCTTTTTTCGGACGAAACCCCTTTCTCGTCTGAGCTGGGGCTTTCCTCTTAGGCGGAAAGGACTTCTTTTTGTCCGCTGTACGGTCTAAGACCGTCTCTAAACCAGGGCCAAAGAGTAGATCACCTGTCAGGGGTATCCCGCACAATTTGACCTTGGAGGCGGTGTCCCCCGGCCAAGTTTTCAGCCAGAGCGCTCTTCTGGCCGAATTCGCCAGTGCCGCTGATCTGGCCGACATACGGACTGACTCTGCTGAGGCGTCTGCAATGTATGCGATTCCTCGCAGAATCGTGGGGAACGAGGCTAGGATAGTCTCCTTGGCTGTGCCAGCTTCAATGTGCTCCTGAATCTGGAAAAGCCAGTGCTCTAAATTGCGGGCTACGACCGTAACAGCCATTTCTGGCTTTAAGTTACCCACAGTTGAGTCCCACGTCTTTTTTAGAAGTGAGTCTATCCTTTTGTCCATGACATCCGACAAAGCCCCCATATCCTCGAATGCCAGGTCTGTGTGTCTAGAGACCTGAGAGAAGGCGGCATCCAACTTGGGATTTTTATTCCAAATGGACGCTGGATCCTCTGAAAATGGAAACCTTCTCTTAAGGGAGCTAGAAAAGAAGGGTTTCCTCTCAGGATCCTGCCACTCCTTCTTAATCGTTTCCACCAGCACTTCATGTACTGGAAAAACTTTTCTTTTTTGATCTCCCAAGCCCTTATACATAAGGTCATGGAGAGATAGGGGTTTTTTATCCTCGTGTATCCCGAGGGTTGTATATATTGCCCCCAAGAGATCTTCCACCTCATCCAGGGACAATTTATACCTGGAGATTTTCCTGGACTCCCCGTCCTGGTCCTCCCCTTCTGATTCCTCATGGGAATCAGACGTGCCACTGTCCGGTTGCCTCTGCTCCACCCCGGAAGGGCCTGACATCTCCTCTGCCATAACTAAATTGGTAGATCTGGCAGGTGCAGAGCCCTGAGCATGAGGCGGGGTTGTGTCCTGCTGAATGGGTTTAGAGGGAAGCTTGAACGTCTCAAAAAAGGTTTTAAAAGATGAAAAGGTGGATGACAGCTCTTTCACAGAAGCTGCCAACCCAGACTGCTGTTCAGATTCCCTTTCCTTAACCAGGGAGTCTATGCACTCCTTACATAAAACTTTAGTCCATGCTTCCCCTAAACTGTCTCTACAAGAGGCACACTTCCTTTTAGAGACATGAGTGGACTTTGTTTTTTCTGTAGATTTCTGAAAATACATACAAAAAAACCATATTACTTCCAGCAAGTTTAAGTGGAAACAACCCTGGGGGAGTACCAGATCCATCTTAAGGGAACTGCGCTCACCCCCCCACCCCCTGACCACCCAGGGGGACTGCCCTCCCTCTAAGTAAGGAACCATACAAGAGGGAGAGCAAACCTTAGATAGAGAGGACCCCTCCCCAGGGAACTCTTACCTTTGGAAGGCTGGAGACAGCGTCCGAATGAGCTGCAGCATCTGCCTCAGACATGACTGCAGGTGGTTGCCTGTGTAGAGTCTCACACTGTGTACATGTGAAGCGACTCACTCCAGCCTGAGCCCGGCGACCCGGAACCGGAAGTCGCGGTTCAAAGGGAAAGCGTCCGCCCCCCCGCCGGAAATGACGTCACCCGTCGTCCGGCCCGCTGGTTCCAAATTTTGCGGCCTGTATGGATACAGGGGAGAGCGGACTGTCTCCCTGCTGCGGCCCTGTGGACGCAATAGGGGTCCCCCACGACCTGATGCCGCGCTCGGCAAGGAAGGGGTGGCTTTCAGCTGCGGTATGTACCGCCACTCTTCATCCTGGAAGCCCCTGCTTCCCTAGGGATGATTTTCTTAGAAAGAGGCCACAGTCTCCCTGACTGCACCCGGCCTGGTTCCTCCGCACAGTGTCTCCCCACCGGAGGAAACACTAATAACTGAGGTCTGGCAGGGGAGGAGAGATTTTATGGGCTGGCGCAGTGTTTCCAGAGGAAGGGGAGGAGACTATCTCTCTATTGTGGCTGTCCTGAAATGACGGAAAGGGAAAATTTAATCTGTATTACTGGTAGCCGTCAATACATTACAGCCCCAAGCAAGTTAAAATGACATTTTTTCTTTTAGAAATTTCATTATTGCTGCGGCATATTCTATACATTGTACAGATGCGCCACTTTACAGGCAGACTAAGGGGACCCCCAGGCACAATGTTTAACCACTTGCTTACAGGGCACTTAAACCCCCCTCCTATCCAGACCAATTTTCAGCGCTGATGCACTTTGAATGACAAATGCGCGGTCATACAACACTGTACCCAAATGAAATTATTTTTTCACCACAAATACAGCTTTCTTTTGGTGGTATTTGATCACCTCTGCAGTTTTTATTTTTGTTAAAAAAATAAATAAACTGAATTTTTTTTTTTATTTTTTTATATTTTGTTATAAAAAATTTAAAACTGGTCATTTTTCTCCTTCATTGATCTACGCCGATGAGGCGGCAGTGGGCACTGATGGGTGGCAGTGAATGCAGCACTGCCAGGTGGCACTGATTGGCACTACAGATGGGCATTGATAGGTGTCACTTGTGGGCATTGATAGGTGGCACTGTGGGCACTGTTATATGGCACTATTAGGTGGCACTGATGAGGCAGATGTGCCTCTTTCACTTGGGGACTGATGTCCCTCACATCCGAGCCGGTGATCGGCTTTTTTTTCTGCTCATGCTGTCAGCGTGACAGGATTTAGTAATTTCATAAAAAATAAGCTGCGCTATAAATTGATTTTGAAACAAAAAAGTAAAGATAAAACCATTGAAAAATTGTATGATTAAACATAAAATATATGCAATATAATACCACATCAACATTATCACCAGTGATATGTGCAAAAAAAAAAAAGACAATTAGTGAACATAACATGTGTAGCAGAATGCAAAAGCTACAGTTTATGAACACATACTCACCATATGAGATTACTTATGCTGAGATTTTGAGAAATCCCTCTAGCGTTGACAGCCGTTGAAGGACCCGAGGCTGGGGTTGAGAGCCAAAGGCACGTTTTATCTCCCTAAAAAGAGATCTAAGGAGCTGGTAAGCGGCAGCTTTTCTTGTGGGTGGAGGCACTTTTGTATTGTACCCCAGCACACACCACCCACAGTGTTGAAGTTGCATGTCACCGCTGGCAGGAAGATTACAAAGTCACCCTCTAGAGGACTGTCTATTAAGTGGGCTTTTCAAATCAGCCTATTTGAGTGGACTGTTTTGCATTCTGCTACACATGTTATGTTCACTAATTGTGGAGTGGCCTGCGACTGCACGTAGGTCTGCGAGTAAGTACCTGTGTATTTTCTTGTTGTGTACCTGTGTATTGTCTTGAGTATTAGTGCCAGGAAGCTAGCTGTTAGGTAATTTGGACAGGGTATAATCCCCAATCCTCACTAAATTTAATAGGTACGATGCCCGGCGGGTGTGGAGAGGCGACTCTTTGTACATCTTGCTGCATGTATGCATTCCTTGATCATCCAATCGAGGGCGAATACTGCTGTGCAAAATGTAAGCACAGTGTTTCCCTGGAAGCCCAGGTTCTGAATCTGGGGAAGCAACTGTCAGCACTGAGAAGTCCCTCCATACTAAAGGAGAGCCAGGAACGTACACGGCAGGTGCCGGTAGGGGCCAGCACAGAGGCGGGTGGAGACAAAGAGGTGCAGGCACTAGCAAAGAGTAGATGGGTGACAGGCAGGAAGGGTAGAGGGGTAAGTGCCAGGGAGGCCGATCCAGGACTGGAGCATCCCAATAAGTATGCTCCATTGAGTGACATTGGTGAAACCAGTCAGGGACCAGCACTGCTGGAGCTGAGGGACTCGCCTAGCTGCCGGAGGAAGAACTCCTCCAGTGGAGAGTGGGGGCAGCGAAGGGAAAGGAAAGACAGATTCTGGTGGTAGGGGACTCAATTCTAAGAAGGACAGAGAGGGCAATCTGTAACCAAGACCTGAAGCGCCGAACAGTATGTTGTTTACCGGGCGCTCGGGTTCGGCACATCACGGATCTTGTGGACAGATTACTGGGAGGGGCTGGGGAAGACCCGGCTGTCATGGTGCACGTTGGCACCAATGACAAAGTCAGAGGCAGATGGAGTGTCCTAAAGAACGATTTTAGGTACTTAGGAGCTAAATTGAAGAAAAGGACCTCCAAGGTAGTATTCTCAGGAATTCTACCGGTACATCGAGCCACACCAGAAAGGCAGAGGGAGATTAGGGAAGTAAACAAGTGGCTGAAGAGCTGGTGTAGTAAGGAGGGGTTTGGGTTCCCGGAGGACCGGGATGACTTCAGTCGATAACCGTTACTATAGAAGGGACGGACTGCACCTAAATGAGGAGGGTGCAGATGGCCAAAAAGTTAGACTGTTTTTTAACTAGGCGATGGGGGGGGGTCCAGAGGTAGAGATGGTCAGCGTGGAAGATATTCCAGAGGGTAGTATTGGGGGGCATTAGCAGTAGGTTGACCAAAGCACAAAAACACAAGGCAAATATAGTAGCAAGACCTAGTTGCAATCTCAAAACACCCAATACAAGGGCAATATGCGACCGGTCTAAACTATGTGGCATGTTTACCAAGACCAGGAGCATGGCAAGCAAGATGGGTGAACTAGAGATACTGTTGTATGAGGATTTGGATTTTGTGGGAATTTCAAAGACCTGGTTCATCAGCTCTCATGATTGGCTGGCAAACATTCAAGGGTATACCCTTTACCACAAGGATAGAGAGGGTAAAAAAAGGGGGAGGGGTATGCCTATATATCAAGAATATTGTACAAGTGAATGTGAGAGATGACATCACTGACGGAGCTAGGGAGGAGGTGGAATCCTTATGGGTAGAGCTCCAAAGGGATGAAGCTAAGGGGAACATAATACTGGAAGTATGCTATAGGCCCCCTAACCTGAGGGAGGAAGTGGAGACAGATCTATCACAATTTGGATTAGCAGCAATAATGGGAAGCGTTATCATAATGGGGGATTTTAATTATCCAGACAGACTGGGCGGAGGGAACCGCGCATTCATTTAAGGCTCGCCAGTTCCTTAATGTCTTGCAGGACAATTTCATAGGTCAGATGGTAGACGCACCAACTAGAAATAAAACATTACTGGATCTACTGATTACCAACAATACAGACCTGATCACGGATGTGGAAATACAGGGCAATTTAGGTAACAGCGATCACAGGTCAATTCGTTTCAGTATAAATCACACAAATAGGAAACAAAGGGAAAACAAAGACACTGAATTTCAAAAGAGCCAACTTCCCTAAACTACAAACCTTGCTAAAAGGCATAAATTGGGATAAAATATTAGGAACAAAGAACACGGAGGAGAGATGGGTTTGCTTTAAGAGCATATTAAATAAGGGCATTAGCCAATGTATCCCATTGGGTAAAAGATTTAAAAGAGCAAAAGTCCTGGATGGCTTAACTCCAATGTAAAAATGCATATAAAAGCAAAGAAGAAGGCCTTCAAAAAAACACAAGGTTGAGGGATCATCCTCAGCATTCAGACTTTATATAGAACGCAACAAGAAATGTAAGGGTGCAATTAGGACAGCTAAGATAGAACATGAAAGACAATCCCAAGAAATTCTTTAAGTATGTAAACAGTAAAAAAGGGAGGACAGCCCATATTGGCCCCATAAAGAATGAGGAAGGACATCTGGTTACAAAGGTTGGGGAGATGGCAAAGGTATTGAATTTATTCTTCTCAGTCTTCACAAGTGAATTGGGGGGCTTCAGTAACCAAAACTGCAGTGTTTATCCTCATGACACAACACAGGAAGCACCTCCATGGTTAACAGAGGACAGAATTAAAATTAGACTTGAGAAACTTAACATTAATAAATCACCGGGACGAGATGGCTTGCATCCGGGGGTACTTAGGGAACTCAGTCACGTGATTGCCAGACCGTTGTTCCTAATTTTTACAGACAGTCTGACTGGAATGGTACCAGCTGATTGGGAAAAAGCCAATGTAGCACCAATATTTAAAAAGGGCCCAAAATACATCCCTGGGAATTACAGACCAGTTAGCCCAACATCAATAGTATGCAAACTCTTGGAGGGGATGATAAGGGTCTATATACAAGATTTTAGTAATGAGAACGGTATCATTAGCAGTAATCAGCATGGATTCATGAACAATCGTTCTTGCCAAACCAATCTATTAACCTTCTATGAGGAGGTGAGTTGCCATCTAAATAAAGGAAGGCCCATAGACGTGGTGTATCTGGATTTTGCAAAAGCATTTGACACAGTTCCCCATAAACGTTTACTGTACAAAATAAGGTCCGTTGGCATGGACCATAGGGTGAGTACATGGATTGAAAACTGGCTACAAGGGCAAGTTCAGAGGGTGGTGATAAATGGGGAGTACTCGGAATGGTCAGAGGTGGGTAGTGGGGTCCTCCAGGGTTCTGTGCTGGGACCAATCCTATTTAATTTGTACATAAACGACCTGGAGGATGGGATAAACAGTTCAATCTCTGTATTTGCAGACGATACTAAGCTAAGCAGGGCAATAACTTCTCCACAGGATGTGGAAACCTTGTGAAAAGATCTGAACAAATTAATGGGGTGGGCAACTACATGGCAAATGAGGTTCAATGTAGAAAAATGTAAAATAATGCATTTGGGTGGCAAAAATATGAATGCAATTTATAGACTGGGGGGAGAAGCTCTGGGGGAATCTGGGATGGAAAAGGACCTGGGGGTCCTAGTAGATGATAGGCTCAGCAATGGCATGCAATGCCAAGCTGCTGCTAACAAAGCAAACAGAATATTGGCATGCATTAAAAAGGGGATCAACTCCAGAGATAAAACGATAATTTTCCCCCTCTACAAGACTCTGGTCCGGCCGCACCTGGAGTATGCTGTCCAGTTCTGGGCACCAGTCCTCAGGAAGGATGTACTGGAAATGGAGCGAGTACAAAGAAGGGCAACAAAGCTAATAAAAAGGAGGGTCTTAGTTATGAGGAAAGGTTGTGAGCACTGAACTTATTCTATCTGGAGAGGAGACGCTTGAGAGGGGATATGATTTCAATAAATATACAAATACCAGACTAGTGACCCTACAATAGAAATAAAACTTTCGCAGAAGAGAGTTTAACAAGACTTGTGGCCACTCATTAAAATTAGAAGAAAAGAGGTTTAACCTTAAACTATGTAGAGGGTTCTTTACTGTAAGAGCGGCAAAGATGTGGAATTCCCTTCCACAGGCGGTGGTCTCAGTGGGGAGCATCGATAGCTTCAAGAAACTATTAGATAAGCACCTGAATGACCACAACATACAGGGATTTACAATGTAATACTGACACATAATCACACACATAGGTTGGACTTGGACTTGTGTGTCTTTTTTCAACCTCACCTACTATGTAACTATATTGTGTGTTAATTGCAATGAATATTAAAAATATATACAAATACCCATAGGTATGCCTGAAGAAACGTAATATAGGTCATATTCTGATCCATAGATCAT
Source organism: Aquarana catesbeiana (assembly GCF_042186555.1). Taxonomy (NCBI): domain Eukaryota; kingdom Metazoa; phylum Chordata; class Amphibia; order Anura; family Ranidae; genus Aquarana; species Aquarana catesbeiana. The sequence continues at coordinate 963,109,368 of NC_133324.1, forward strand.
ACACAGCATTCTACACTAGAAAGTTTTTACATTGCACAGAAAAACAAGTACAGCTATAATTTATCCACAACTGTATTCACTTTAAGCATCTTCTATAATTTTAGATTTTTCAAAAAAAATGGATACTAAAAACATGTACATTACCAAAATTCCTTAGGCTTCTTTTAGCTTTCATTTCATACAAATACAATACATTTCAATGAATCAAGTCAGAATAAACATAAAACAAGGCTTTTCAAAAAAGTTGAATCTGCCAACCCACGAAAATAATATTTTCTTACATTATTAACAGAACAAACAAGAAAATGAAAAACAAAAAACACACTTCCTGTTCAGTCTATAATCCCTATTAAACTGACCAGATGATTTTAATATTTTTTTCAATATACATTTCATATAAAATTTCAGGATGTATAAAACTATAACAATGAAAATGTTGTACATTCTCCCTCTAGAGTTATTCTAATACACACCCCCAACTAAAAAAACAACAAGATACCCACTTCAAGTAAATAGTATTGCTGTGGGGGCAATCACTGCTTGTGATCTGGATCAGCTTAAACCCCCCAAAAATTACTTTACTTTCATAAGCAGATCTAGGGGTTGTGGTGAAGATAATATCAGACTTGTATAATCAGTGGTAATAGGATCAGACAATTAAGTGGAGATCCAGCCACAACATTTTTTGTACAGTAAAAAAGGACCTGAATATGGAAATCCAGCAATCTAATAATTTACAAGGTAATTATCAGTCATGTTATATTATCCAACCTAATACAGAGTATCTAGGTATGTCCTGCATTTTCTCCACATTGGGTCTATGATTCATTATGCCTTGTAACATCTGGTAGCATGGGGTACACTGGTGAGGCCACCTCCGTAACTTTACTCCCAATAAACTTTGGATTTGACTCATGTGAAGGGATTTATTACCTCTTCAGTTAAAATAATTTGCCCCCCAGCGTGATCTGGGTCTGACACAATGGCATACTTGGGTTTCTATTTTGTAATGTCAAAGTGAACATTTAGAGTAACGTGGACAGATTGTGGAAACAAAAGATACAACAAATACAATGTGACAGTAAAGATAAATATAATTTCAAGGAAAGTTCCTTCAGATCTCTCCAATGAACATATAAATGTTGGAACACATGGGGGATTCTTAGCAGTTCCATTCTACTAAAAATTACTAGTAATGCAGCATCATAGCAGAAAAGTGTGTTTTATCCTCAAATTTTATATATAAATCCTCTGCTTGTATAAGGTTTGTGTACACCACAAGAGTCTGCAAAGCATTTGTGAAGATTTTGGTGATCGGGAATTTGTTGTTTAAAGAATAACTTCAGATTCAGGGCCCATTCAAAGAAGAATTTCAACCTTTATATCAACCGATATTGGATTTCCCCTTTTTATAGTCTCAGATAAATGTAATTCTAGGTTACTTTTAAGATTGTATACTATATTTACGATCTACATCTGGAAGAATGTATGTGTTTACTTGTACAGAGGTTTTATACATGATCTTAAAAATAGATTTTACATGGTTAAAGCGTGCCAACGTATTCGACTTTAGAATATTTGTAATGTAGTGGCTTAATTTAATTGTTCATTACATAATATTTATTTAAATCCTTCAGATTACTTATTTTCAGGCTCAGGTTTCAACCCTCTACAAAACAAAACAGAATACACAAACCCAGATGATATGGACCTACCTGCGCCACACTTCTAGATCTCTTTCCAAAGTCTCCAGTCATATGTTAATGAGCAGCTCCTGTGTATTGGTCAGATTCTGTCAATTAGCAAAAGCCACTCCTCTTCCCACATATATACCTCAAATACAGTATATCCAGTCCATACTGATATTACTTTTACTTCAAGCAAAAGTGAGTTTGTATTTTAGTTGACTACTTCATCCCACAACTATTTCAAGAAGAATTTACACGTTGGGAAGTCTACAAAGTGAGATACCATCTGTACCTTCATTTTCTCAGGTTAGTTATTTAAAAAACAGTTTCCTCTAAAATATTAGGATCTCTTTTAGAATCTGTCGTCTACTCTTTGTAACAGAACTTAGCAGTGAGTAAAATAGGTAAACTCTTTAATGCTCTTTAAAATTTAGATTTTTTATTTCTCTTGCCATTTATGGTCAGAGTAGAGATTCATACATGGAATGGAAATCCACATAATCTTGAAATTCTTATTTTTTTTATATAACCAACCTCATACATGGAGATGTTCAGTCTTCATAGATCTATGAAGTAAAATTTAACAGTAAAATATTAGGTTATTTGTCAATTTCCACAATCAGCTTGTTGTGAAAGCACAATCCAATTTTTTTTTAGTACAATTGTTTTAATAGTTTGGGTTCCAAATTCCACCATAACAATTTGTTTTTAATTTACAAGGAAGTGTTGTTAAATTTCTCTTATGCCTTATTGTTACAATACCAGTGACACTTGCACCTCCATTAACTAGAATGTTATTTTTGACCAGCCACTCTCTACTAGTGCTGTAGTTCAGAGATGAGCTTCAACCAAAACCCATTTCTTGGTTTGTAATCTGTCAGCTTTTAACTGTCATATGTATCCATCGCTGGAGATTACAGAACATGATATCTCCCCAACAGGAATACATGTGCTCAAAATCCTGACCATAAATGCTGGGCAAAATTCAGAGGGATGTTTAATGCGGCTTGTTATCATAATTAGGTCAAGAGAAATTAATCTATTTTCCTTTTTGTTGTGATTCCAGAATGGCTTCTAAATATACAGGAGGTGACCAAAAACACCATAAGGCATGTCCTTCAATTCATCACACAGACCTCCGAAAACCTGAAGATGGAGGTATCCGAACATTTTGAAACCATCCAAGAACTTCAGACGGGTTCATATGGAAAGGTCTTCCTTGCCAAACATCGGGGTTCAGGTAAACATTGTAACTTAATTCATGTAAAGAAAACACTTTTAGTATTAGTTTTAATTCCATATCACATCAGAGCTATCAAAACCAATTTAATGGAACTAGCAGAACAAAGTTAAAAAAAAAAAAAAATCAAATTGCCAACAGCTACAGTTTGTTTCTGGTAGAAAAGACTTGTGTGCTTGTTCTGGAAAAAAAAAAAAGCAGTCTGACATCCCAGACCCAAGACTCAATAGAATTGCTCATCTGTAGGCATTCTGTAGGACAACTTTGAAGCCACGTGTACACACAAAATTGTTAAACTTCAGCTTGTGAATATTATCCTGAGTATTGTGTATATGAAGCATTTACAAAACATTAACCTTGCTTTAAGCAGCATTCTTTTAAGTTGCTTTCAAGTACTTTTAAAAGCAAGTGCTTAAAAAAACCATCATTTCCAGTTTTGGTGGGATGATTATGCATTTTAATGAGTCATTGCTGAAGATTTAATCAAGCTTATGGCACACTTCAATGGGCTTTTAGCAAGCTTCTGCATTTGGTTTAGTTACTAGTTACTTCTTTTCTCTCTCTGTTTGACAGGTCAGTTAGTGGCTGTGAAGCTGCTTAGCAAGAAGGCTCCAATGGACAACTTCATGGTTGAATACAGGATGTCTGTCAGCCTCAGCGGCCATCCCAGCATCATCAGGATACCTGGAGTGGCCTTTCATACAAGAACAGACTGTTTGTCCAGGAGGCAACAGCTGTAACGCTTTCCCCTAATAAAGCAAAATGTAAGTTTGTATGGAAAATGAATTTTTAGGTTAAGAAAAGGTTTAATCTTTGCCTTTAATTTCTTTAAAAGTATCTGAGGTTTAGAGACTCCGTACTCATTAAAGTGAGTTGGTGGGATGGTGTATCATTTGATTTATAGGCTTGATTTTAGGTATGCAACTTTCTCAGCTGTGAAGCAAGGTTGAGAACGATGGTCCTGGATCTTTCACCAGCAATGGTGACTCTCATATTTGTATAAAAACAGGTCTCCTTTAGGCATCTTTTTGAGTGTATTGAGCTAATATTCTATGTCCCCATATGATGGATAAGATACATTCCTCAGATAGCGAGTGCATTGGAATACATGCACAGCAAAGGGATGGTCCACCGTGACATCAAGCTGGGCAATATTCAGCTAATGAACTTTGAATGTAATACTATCAAAGTGGCAGATTTTGGACTGGCAAGGCTCCAGGGAACTAAAGCACCATCCATGTCCTGGTTCATTCCCTGCACCGCTCCAGAACTGTGTAGCCTGAAACAAGGAGATCAGTTGCTTCTACACCCGAACATTGATATCCGGTCCTTTGCTGTCATGATTTATGCAGCTTTGACTGGATCATTCCCTTGGAAAGAAGTAGTGGGTCGCAACCCAATTTATAGGGGCTTTGCTTGGTGGCAAGTCAGAAAGGATGTGACCTTAGCACCAGAAAAGTGGAAGAAGTTCTCTCTTGAAGCCAGGCAAATGTTCTGGGACCTTTTGGCCCTCAATGCTTCTGAGAGGTGCTCAGCCAAGGACATTCTAAAATATCATGTGCCATGGAAAGCAGAAATCCTTTCAGAAAACCATACAAGGAGTACTGTAATACAAATGGCATACAGAGGAAATTATGTCCATTCCGGAGCTACGGCAAGTGCCACCTCATGTCTTCTGCCTGATGAGACCGTCAATTGCTATAGGAGCTGAGGTGGAAATTGCATAGGTCCTTTTGATCACCTGATAATCAAGAGGCAGACTTGATATATGCACTCTGGGGAATTGTACAAGACTCGTATCCTAGTTGAAGGAAAGAACAGACATCTTAGAACACACTTTTTTGCTCATATCTGATTTATCTACATTTTTTTTTTTTAATTATGGATCAAAGCATCATAAAAATGTAATTTGGGCCTAGAAATGATATGCTTCAGGAACCCCCCCCAAAAAAAAAAAAAAAAAAAAAAAAAAAGCCCATTGTGTAGGCCAAACTGTATATGATAGATAGGGTAGAGCCAAACGTTAGGTTGGAGCATAAGTTCAAACTGCAAACACTCTTGTTTAGAGAACTGTTTAGAGAAGATCTGAACTTTAAGGCTGTTTGGATGGAATTCCTCTCTCCAAATGTCCCCCAATGCATTGCTTGAACTATCGTTGGCTCAGGCAATGTTCATATACTTGACCTCTACTCAGGTGCAAGTGGTTTGCCAATGTTGGGTCTCAGTAAAGTTTCAGCCCATACACTATAAAGGCTGACTTCACAGCACTCTTGTCAGTGTTTTCATGAATTTAGTGTGAGTGAAGGACAACTGACATATGTTAATGGGAAAGACTGGTTAGTGTAGTTTGCTTGCAGTATAGTGCTATAAAGAGTATTCGGTGTTATATGTATTACTATATTGCTATAATGTAATTTTTTTTAAATATATTTATTTATATTGAAGTGTGACTGCTGATACGGTTTCCATCACAATGACCACGTTTATAGAAGCCAACCTCCATTTTTGGGGAGAGTGGTGCCGGAATGTGACCCTCAGGGAATGCCAAATTTGCATGATTATCTCAGTATTGGAACACACACAAATGGTAACATTAGTAACCTGTAAGGGAACAAGGTGCTTTGGGGCCGGGGGCAGAGTCCCTCCCATGTTAAGGGCTTGTGGCCTGGTATGGTTCAGGAGGAGGAGGGGCGCTTGATCGCTCACCCCCCCTTTTCCTGACCTGCCAGGCTGCATGCTCGGATACGGGTGACCCCCATGCCATTTTCTTTACATTTTGGTATGAAGTTCCCCTGAAAATTCACTGAGGTGAAATTCACGGCATTTAAAAAAAAATATTTAATCTTTATTACTGGCACAACCACGAGCACATTTAAATGACATTTTTTCTTTTAGAAATTTCATTATTGCTGCGGCATGTTCTATACATTTTTCAGATGCGCCACTTTACAGGCAGACTAAGGGGACCCCCAGGCACAATATTTAAAGGAATTTTTCATTTTTATAGTTTCACTTTAAGCATCACTGCTCCTTTTAAAATGAACGTTTTGCATTGATATATGTCCCTCAAGGCAGTACCCGGGTCCCCATACACTTTTTATGGCAATAACTTGTATTAGCTTTTAAAATAAGGACTTTTGATTTTTCATGATCATGTCCAATAGACTTTAATAGAGTTTTCATGTTAGCTAGAACTTTTTGCCTGTCCAAGATGTTCTGGTGTGAACTGAACAAGAGGTTGTTTGGCCCATCCATACTCTCTTATCTCCCTTCCCATTGGCCTACCTGTCCATAGGCTATCCCCTCTTAAGTCCATCATGAATGCTGCTGCCAGACTTATCCACCGTACCAACCGTTCAGTGTGCCAACCCTCTCCGCCAATCCCTACACTGGCTCCCGATCACCCAGCGAATTAAATTCAAAATACTAACCACAACATACAAAGCCATTCACAACTCTGCCCCGAGCTACATCACCAATCTTGTCTCCAAATATCACCCAAACTGTCCTCTCCGCTCAAGATCTCCTGCTCTCAAGCTCCCTCTTCTCCTCCTCCAATACTCGTCTCCAGGATTTCTCAAGAGCCTCTCCCATCCTCTGGAACTCTCTACCAAAACCTGTCTGGCTATCCCCTACTCCTACAGGCAATCCCTGAAAACTCATCTCTTCAGGTAAGCCTATCACGCCTCAAACTAATCTTTTACCACTTCCATCAGCTCATTTCTGAGTTACAACCTTTTGTACCACCTGCCTCACCCTATTAGATTGTAAGCTCTTCTGAGCAGGGCCTCTTAATCATCTTGTATTTTATAGTATTTTAACAGTATTATCTCCATTTATTATTGTAATGCGCTGCGTCAACTGTCGGCACATAATAATAATAATAATAATAAATAACATTCATATAAAGGCAGTAATTATATGTAGAGAAATCCACTAGGCTGGTTCTACCAAACTCAATCAATAGATCGACTTGGGTATAGATTAACTTAGGTACAATCAGCCTGCCCATACATGGATCGAAAACTTGGGCGGTCCCTGCTGAATCGGAATGATTTTGATCCATGTACTGGAATATTCCGTACACTGCATTTCAGACACAAACTTTGTAATAACAAATGGTATCTGCCCTGAATAATCTGAGTCTACACCTGATCGACAATAGACAGGAGATATGGTGGACGATGGTCATGGGATAGAGTACAAACAGTAAACATACAACGAACAATAGTACAGGTGGACCCCCCAGGCAGACATTGGGAACAGCAAACAATGACAATATTATGCCAACTACCGAAAGCCAATTCAATAGACATACAATTTTTTAAAAAACACAAATTATTCCGCCTTTCTAAACCAAAAAAAAACAAAAAAAAAAAAATCACTGTTAAGGCTTTTTTTTTTTTAAAAAAAAAAAAACAACAACAAAACAAGCTTTTTTTCCCTTAATCACTTCAGCCCCGGAAGGATTTACCCCCTTCCGGACCAGAGCATTTTTTTGCAATTCAGCACTGCATCGCTTAGCTAACAATTGCAGTGTCGTGCGATGTGGTACCTAAACAAAAGTTACGTCCTTTTTTTTCCCACAAATAGAGCTTTTTGGTGATATTTGATCACCTCTGCAGTTTTTTTTGTGCTATAAACAAAAAAAAAAAAAAAAGGAGCAACAATTTTGAAAGAAAAAAAAAAAAAAAAAGCAATATTTTTTTACTTTTTGCTATAATAAATATCCCCAGGAAATATAAAAACAACATTAATTTTTCCTCAGTTTAGGCCGATATGTATTCTACATTTTTTTTTTTACCAAAAACACAATAAGCGTATATTGATTGGTTTGCACAAAACATATATAATGTCTACAAAATAGGGGATAGATTTGTGGCATTTTTAAAATAATTTTTTTTCTTCACTTGTAATGGCGGCGATCTGCGATTTTTATCGGGACTGCGACATTATGGCAGACACATGGGACACTTTTGACCCCTTTGTCATTTATACAGCGATCAGTGCTATAAATAGCCACTGATTACTGTATAAATGACACTGCCAGGGAAGGGGTTAAACACTAGGGGGCGATCAAGGGGTTAAGTGTATCCTAGGGAGTGATTCTGTGGGGGAATGGGCTACCACTAACATGACAGCGATCACTGCTCCTGACGACAGGGAGCAGTAGATCCCTGTCATGTCACTAGGCAGAACAGGGGAAATGCCTTGTTTACATGAGCATCTCCCCATTCTGCCTCTCCTGATTGCGGGCCACTGGAAGGTGCGCGCAAGGTGGCAAATTCAAAGGGACGTACAGGTATGCCCATTTGCCTGTACGAGCCATCCTGCTGATGTATATCTGCGTGCGGTGGTCGGCAAGTGGTTAAAAAAAAAAAAAAAAAAAAAAAAAAACATAAAAATCTGAAAAAACAAACAACCTGTAAGGCATTTTACACAACAAAAACATCTGCTTTTCTAGCAAAAAAAAAATTGCTCTTGTGCTTAAGAGTATGAGCTCTAAAGCTTTCCATACTAGATATGGCAGCCATTTCTAGCAGATGGTACACACAGTCTTCAAGTAATTACCCTCATACTTTTCAGAGTTACACTATCAAGTTAAGATAATGCAAGAAAAGAAGCTATATGTCATGTCACCTGAGTCCAGTTGACAGATGCACACCGTTGGAGTCAGGAGTGCACCGCTAAAGGTAGTGGACCCTATGGCTGACTGCTGCGGATGGAACTCTGGGTGGTTCAGGAAGGCAGGTCCACTGGAGCACCAACACGGATCCCACTGGGAGCTAGAGCATAAGATTCCCCAGGGCGCGGAGTCTAAGAGCCAGCAGGTGTTCACCAGAGCCTCTAGTGGTGAGGATGGACTGCGCTGCAACTGACTCCAGGTCGCGGCCCCCAGGGTTTCCCAGCTCATGCTCACAGTAGGCTACAGGTGGACAGAGAAGAAGCAGCAGCCCAGGACAACAAGGGATAGTAAGGAGGTAAGCCAAAGGTCAGGGCGGCTAGCAGACAAGGATAGGCAGAGAACACGCCAAAAGGTTAGGGTCACAAGCAAGCTGGGATAGTCAAAAAACAAGCCAAGATCAGTTAAGGTTCAGCCGTAGGACACAGAGCAATGAGCACATGGAAGCCAAATAACACAATATTGATCAGCAGAGCTGGCTTGTAGTGCACAGGTTAATATAGAGTTCCCCGATAGGGGCTGGGGTGGAGCCATGCTTTGAGGAGAGATTACTTAAGCAGCCAGGTGAGAGTGGCTGGCCTCTTAATCTGAACACATGGAGAGGTAAGCTGACAAACATTACTGCACAACCATGACACTATATGAAAAATAAAATACCGTATTTATCAGCGTATAAACATGCACCGGCATATAACACGTACCCCAAGGAGGTAGGAGGGAAGTTTAGGAGGGAATTTTAAGGGAAAAAAAACCTTACATTTAAATGCCCATCAATGCAGCCTTGTCAGTGTCCATCATTGCCCCTGTGTCATTTGCAGACAGTCTGTACACTGTCAGTACCTTGCCATTTAAAAACGGCGCCGCCGAGATACAGAGCTGGATGTCCTGTATATCTCAGCGGTGCTCGGCCGCTCTCGGCGGCTTTCGCCAGCTCACGTGGGACTGCGAGGAAAGCCGCCAAGAGCAGCTGAAAGCTGCCGAGAATGGCCAAAAGCTGCCGAGAGGCTCACAATCGGTGGAGGATTGGCGTATAACACGCACCCACGATTTTAAGGGGAAAAAAAAAGTGTGTGTTATACGCCAATAAATACAGTAATAAACACAAAGAAAATCAAAAAATATAATTGGGTTAGGCCAATAGTCTGATACTGCTACAGAATGACAGCTTGGGACTTTAATTGAGGCACATATAACAATGCGCCTCCATCCCTAATTTATATGAGAAAGCTCGGAGGTTTGGGACTTTAAATGAGGTGCGTAGCTCACAATTGGTATGTAGTGTTGCATATGAACATATTCTTAATCCATATACAGGAAAAATAAATAACACAAAGAAAATAAAAAAATATAAATTAGGTTAAGCCAATAGTCTTAGACTGGAATATTCAGTACAGCCAAGGTGCTGAGGCATAGAAATCTACCATAACAATAAGATCTACCCTGAGTGGTCTCAGTCTACACCCAAACAGTAGAGAGAGGGGGAGCTGAGAACAATGGTGACATGATTTAGTAATTGCAGTAAATAGTAGAAGGGGTCACCTAGATTAACATTTGACAGCGACAATGGCTTCCAATCCAACGCTGAAACAATAGTAGGAGGTAAATACCTAGACAGACAATGGCTTCCATTTCCACCAACCATCAATGTTTGCAGTTTTGGATGCCTGGAAAGACACCAACTACTAAGAATATTGTGTGTTGATTGCAATAAATATTAAAGATATAGACAAACTCCCATAGGTATGCCAGAAGAAACTTAAAATCGTTATATTCTGATCCACTGACCATACACAGCTTTAAAGTTTTTATATTGCACAGAAAAACAAGTGCAACTATAATTTATCCATAACTGTATTCACTTTAAGCATCTTCGATCAATTTCAATTTTTCAAAAAATATGGATACTAAAACGTGTACATTACCAAAAAAGTTTAATCTGCCAACCCACAAAAACAATATTTTCTTACATTATTAACAGAACAAACAAAAAAATGAAACAAACAAAACACACATCCTGTTCAGTCTATTAGCCTTATTAAACTGACCAGATTTTAATGATTCTTTCCATATACTTTTCACATAAAAATTCAGAATATATAAATATAACAATGAAAAATTGGTACATTCTCCTTTTAGAGTTATTATAATACCCCCCCCCCCCCCCCCCCCCACTAAAACAAGGTACCCACTTCAAGTAAATAGTATTGCTGTGGTGGCAATCACTGCTTGTAATCTGGATCAGCTTAAACCCCCCCAAAAAATACTTTACTTTCATAAACAGATGTAGGGGTTGTGGTGAAGATCTTATCAGACTTGTATAACCAGTGGTAATAGGATCAGACAAGTGGATATCCATCCACAACAACTTTTTGGGTACAGTAAAATGACCTGAATATGGAAATCCAGCAATCTAATAATTTACAAGGTAATTATCAGTCATGTCATATTATTCAACCTAATACAGAGTATCTGGGCATTTCATGCATTTCCTCCACATTGGGTCTATGATTACTTATGCCTTGCTCAATAAGATCTGGCAGCATGGGGTACACTGGTGAGGCCACCTCCTTACCTTTACCCTCAAAAAAACTATGCATTTTACAAATGTCTTGTTCTTCATTTTAAAGAATCCCCCCCCCCACACACACACCAATGTGATCTGGGTCTGTCACAATGGCACACTTTGTTTTTTTGTAATACCAAAGTGAACATTTAGATAAAAGTGGGCAGATGTGGAAACAAAAAATAAATACAATGTGACAGTAAAGATACAAATATCATTTCAATCAAAGTTCCTTTGGATCTCTCTAATGAACATAAATGTTGGAGCACATGGGGGATTCTTAGCAGTCCCATTCTACTAAAAGTTAATAGTAATGCAGCACCATAGCAGAAAAGTGTGCTTTATCCTCAAATCTTATATGGAAATCATCTGCTTGTATAAGATTTGTGTACACCACAAGAGTCTGCAAAGCCTTTGTGAAGCTTTTGGTGATCAAGAATCTTTGTTTAAAGAAAAACTTCAAATTCAGGGCCCATTCACAAAAAATGTCAACCTTTTATGGCAGTTTATTGGTTTTCCCCTTTTTTAGTCTCCAAGATTAACATAGTTCTATGCTACTTTTAAGATTGTATACTATATTTATAATCTATATCTGGAAGAACATATGTGTTTACTGATAGAGGTTTTATACATGATCTTGAAAATAGATTTTACATGGTTAAAGCATGGCAATGTATTTGACTTTAGAATTTTGAATATTTGAAATGTAGTGGCTTGATTTTTTTTAAATTTTTCATTTATTAAAATCCTTCAGATAACGTATTTTCAGACTCAGGTATCAACCCTCCACAAAAAAAATAAAAAAATAAAAACACAATACACAAACCCCATTGAGATGGACCTACCTGCTCCACCCTTCTAGATCTCTTTCCAAAGTCTCCAGTAATATGTTAATGAGCAGCTCCTGTATTTTGGCCAATCAGGTTCTCCCATCAATTAGCAAAAGCCACTCCTCTTCCCACATATATACTCCACATACAGTATATCCAGTCCATACTGATCTTACATTTACTTGAAGCAAAAGTGAGTTTGTATTTTCATTGACTACTTCATCCGGAAACTATTTTAAGAAGAATTAACACATTGGGAAGTCTACAAAGATTCCACTAGTGAAGATCCAGTGAGATACCATCTGCACTTTCATTTTCTCATGTTAGTCATTTAAAACATTACAGTTTCCTCTAAAATATTAGGATCTTTTTAGAACCTGTTGTGTACTCTTTGTAACAGATAACTTAGCAGTGAGTTCGACAAAAACTCATTAATGTTCCTTAAATTTAGGATTTTTTTTTATTTCTCTTGCCATTTATGAGAAGAGTAGAGATTCATACATGGACTGGAAATCCACATTATCTTGCAATACTTTTTTTTTTATATAACCAACCTCATACATGGAGATGTTCAGTCTTCATATATCTATGAAGTAAAATTAAAGAGTAAAATATTAGGTTATTTGTCAATTTCCACAATCAGCTTGTTGTGAAAGCACAATCCAATTTTTTTTTTTAGTACATTTGTTTTAATAGTTTGGGTTCCAAATTCCACCATTACAATGTGATTCATTTACACGGAAGTGTTTTTTAAATTTCTCTTATGCCTTATTGTTACAATACCAGTGACATTTGCACCTCTATTAACTAGAATGTTATTTTTGACCACTCTCTACTAGTGCTGTAGTTTAGAGATCAGCTTCAACCAAAACCCATTTCTTGGTTTGTAATCTGTCAGCTTTTAACTGTCATGTATCCATCACTGGAGATGACACAGAACATGATATCTCCCCAATTGGGATACATATGCTTATAAAATCCTGATTATAGATGCTGGGCAATATTCAGAGGGATGTTTAATGCTGTTTGTTATCATAATTATTTCAAGAGAAATTAATCTGTATTTTCCTTTTTGTCGTGATTCCAGAATGGCTTCTAAATATCCAGGAGGTGACCAAGAACACCGTAAGGCATGTCCTTCAATTCATCACCCAGACCTCAGAAAACCTGAAGATGGAGGTATCCGAACATTTTGAAACCATCCAAGAACTTGGGACGGGTTCATATGGAAAGGTCCTCCTTGCCAAACATTGGGGTTCAGGTAAACATTGTAACTTAATTCATGTAAAGAAAACACTTAGTATTAGTTTTGATTCCATATCACATCAGCGCTATCAAAACCAATTTAATGGAACTATCGGAACAAAGTTTTAAAAAAAATGCCAAATTGCCAACAGCTACAGTTTGTTTCTTGCACTTGAGTCACTGCTGAAGATTTAATCGAGCTTCTGCATTTAGTCTCTCTGTCTGCCTCAGCGGCCATCCCAACATCATCAGGACACATGGAGTTGCTTTTCATACAAGAACAGACTGCTTGTCCAGGAGGCAGCAACGGCTGGAACTCTTTCCGCTAATAAAGCAAAATGTAAGTTTGTATGAAAAATAATTTTTAGGTTAAGAAAAGGTTTAATCTTTGTCTTTAATTTCTTTAAAGTATTTGAGGTTTAGGGACTCCCCACTCATTACAGTGAGTTAGTGGGATTGTGTATCATTTGATTTATAGGCTTGATTTTAGGTATGTAACTTTCTCAGCTGTGAAGCAAGGTTGAGAACGATGGTCCTAAATCTTTCACCAGCAATGGTGACTCTCATATTTGTATAAAAACAGGTTTCCTTTAGGCATCTTTTTGAGTGTATTGAGATAATATTTGATGTCCCTGTATGATGGATAAGTTAGACTTCTTATTTGATTACATTTTGCCATGTTGGTGTCTAGTAACTAATTTTTCCTTTTTTTAATGGATTGGTTTAAATGAAGATACAGTGAAGCGCTGCATTTCTCAGCAAAAAATGGAAAAGCAGAGGGATGGTCCACCGTGACATCAAGCTGGACAATATTCTGCTAATGTACTTTGAACTTAATAATATCAAAGTGACAGATTTTGGACTGGCAAGGCTCCAGGGAACCAAAGCATCATCCATGTCCTGGTTCATTCCCTACACAGCTCCGGAACAGTGTAGCCTGAAACAAGGAGATCAGTTGTTTCTACACCCGAACATTGATATCTGGTCCTTTGGTGTCATGATTTACGCAGCTGACTGGATCATTAGCTTGGAAAACAGTGGGTCGTGACCCAATTTACAGTGGCTTTGCTTGGTGGCAAGTCAGAAAGAATGTGACCTTAGCCCCAGTAAAGTGGAAGAAGTTCTCTTGAAGCCAGGCAAATGTTCTGGGACCTTTTGGCCCTCAATGCTGAAAGGTGCTCAGCCATGGACATCCTAAAATATTTTCATGTGCTGTGGAAAGCAGAAATGCTTTCAGAAAACCATACAAGGAGTACTGTAATACAAATGGCCTAAAGAGGAAATGATGTCCATTCCGGAGCTATGGCAAGTGCCGCCTCGTGTCTTCTACCTGATGAGATAACTTCACTTACTATAGGAGCTGAGGTGGAAATTGCATAGGTCCTTTTGATCACCTGATAATCAAGAGGCAGACTTGATATATGCACTCTGGGGAATTGTATAAGACTTGTATCCTATGTGAAGGAAAGAACAGACATGTTAGAAAACACTTTTTGGTCATTTCTGATTTATCTACATTTTTTTTTCAAATATGGATCAAAGCATCATAAAAATGTAATTTTGGGCTAGAAATGATATGCTTCAGGAACCCCAAAAAAAAATAAATCACAGTGTAGGCTAAACTCTATATGATAGGTAGGGTAGAGCAAAACATTAGGTCCGAGCATAAGTTCAAACTGCAAACACTGTTAGACTGTTTAGAGAAGATCTTAACTTGAAGGATGTTTGGATGGAATTTCTCCCACCAAATGTCTCCCAATGCATTGCTTGAGCTATCGCTGGCTCAGGCAATGTTCATATACTTGACCTCTAGTCAGGTGCAAGATGTTTGCCAATGTTGGGTCTCAGTAGAGTCCCCCCCCCCCCCCCCCCATGTTGAGGGCATGTGGCCTGGTATGGTTTAGGAGGGGGAGGAACACTCACTCGTCCCCCTTTTTCTGACCTGCCAGGCTGCATGCTCAGATACGGGTGACCCCACGCCATTTTTTTTTTACATTTTGGTATGGTGTTTGCCTTAAAATTCACTGAGGGGGACTCCATGCCATTTAAAAAAAAAAAAAAAAAATTTAATCTGTATTACTGGTAGCCGTCAATACATTACAGCCCCAAGCAAGTTTAAATGACATTTTTTCTTTTAGAAATTTCATTATTGCTGCGGCATGTTCTATACATTGTACAGATGCGCCACTTTACAGGCAGACTAAGGGGACCCCCAGGCACAATGTTTAACCACTTGCTTACAGGGCACTTAAACCCCCCTCCTATCCAGACCAATTTTCAGCGCTGATGCACTTTGAATGACAAATGCGCGGTCATACAACACTGTACCCAAATGAAATTATCATTTTTTCACCACAAATACAGCTTTCTTTTGGTGGTATTTGATCACCTCTGCAGTTTTTATTTTTGTTAAAAAAATAAATAAATAAAAAACTGAATTTTTTTTTAAATTTTTTTATATTTTGTTATAAAAAATTTAAAACTGGTCATTTTTCTCCTTCATTGATCTACGCCGATGAGGCGGCAGTGGGCACTGATGGGTGGCAGTGATGGCAGCACTGCCAGGTGGCACTGATTGGCACTACAGATGGGCATTGATAGGTGTCACTTGTGGGCATTTATAGGTGGCACTGTGGGCACTGTTATATGGCACTATTAGGTGGCACTGATGAGGCAGATGTGCCTCTTTCACTTGGGGACTGATGTCCCTCACATCCGAGCCGGTGATCGGCTTTTTTTCTGCTCATGCTGTCAGCGTGACAGGATTTAGTAATTTCATAAAAAATAAGCTGCGCTATAAATTGATTTTGAAACAAAAAAGTAAAGATAAAACCATTGAAAAATTGTATGATTAAACATAAAATATATGCAATATAATACCACATCAACATTATCACCAGTGATGTGTGCAAAAAAAAAAAAAGGAGACAATTAGTGAACATAACATGTGTAGCAGAATGCAAAAGCTACAGTTTATGAACACATACTCACCATATGAGATTACTTATGCTGAGATTTTGAGAAATCCCTCTAGCGTTGACAGCCGTTGAAGGACCCGAGGCTGGGGTTGAGAGCCAAAGGCACATTTTATCTCCCTAAAAAGAGATCTAAGGAGCTGGTAAGCGGCAGCTTTTCTTGTGGGTGGAGGCACTTTTGTATTGTACCCCAGCACACACCACCCACAGTGTTGAAGTTGCATGTCACCGCTGGCAGGAAGATTACAAAGTCACCCTCTAGAGGACTGTCTATTAAGTGGGCTTTTCAAATCAGCCTATTTGAGTGGACTGTTTTGCATTCTGCTACACATGTTATGTTCACTAATTGTGGAGTGGCCTGCGACTGCACGTAGGTCTGGGAGTAAGTACCTGTGTATTTTCTTGTTGTGTACCTGTGTATTGTCTTGAGTATTAGTGCCAGGAAGCTAGCTGTTAGGTAATTTGGACAGGGTATAATCCCCAATCCTCACTAAATTTAATAGGTACGATGCCCGGCGGGTGTGGAGAGGCGACTCTTTGTACATCTTGCTGCATGTATGCATTCCTTGATCATCCGATCGAGGGCGAATACTGCTGTGCAAAATGTAAGCACAGTGTTTCCCTGGAAGCCCAGGTTCTGAATCTGGGGAAGCAACTGTCAGCACTGAGAAGTCCCTCCATACTAAAGGAGAGCCAGGAACGTACACGGCAGGTGCCGGTAGGGGCCAGCACAGAGGCGGGTGGAGACAAAGAGGTGCAGGCACTAGCAAAGAGTAGATGGGTGACAGGCAGGAAGGGTAGAGGGGTAAGTGCCAGGGAGGCCGATCCAGGACTGGAGCATCCCAATAAGTATGCTCCATTGAGTGACATTGGTGAAACCAGTCAGGGACCAGCACTGCTGGAGCTGAGGGACTCGCCTAGCTGCCGGAGGAAGAACTCCTCCAGTGGAGAGTGGGGGCAGCGAAGGGAAAGGAAAGACAGATTCTGGTGGTAGGGGACTCAATTCTAAGAAGGACAGAGAGGGCAATCTGTAACCAAGACCTGAAGCGCCGAACAGTATGTTGTTTACCGGGCGCTCGGGTTCGGCACATCACGGATCTTGTGGACAGATTACTGGGAGGGGCTGGGGAAGACCCGGCTGTCATGGTGCACGTTGGCACCAATGACAAAGTCAGAGGCAGATGGAGTGTCCTAAAGAACGATTTTAGGCACTTAGGAGCTAAATTGAAGAAAAGGACCTCCAAGGTAGTATTCTCAGGAATTCTACTGGTACATCGAGCCACACCAGAAAGGCAGAGGGAGATTAGGGAAGTAAACAAGTGGCTGAAGAGCTGGTGTAGTAAGGAGGGGTTTGGGTTCCCGGAGGACCAGGATGACTTCAGTCGATAACTGGTACTATAGAAGGGACGGACTGCACCTAAATGAGGAGGGTGCAGATCTGCTAGGAATGAAGATGGCCAAAAAGTTAGACTGGTTTTTTAACTAGGCGATGGGGGGGTCCAGAGGTAGAGATGGTCAGCGTGGAAGATATTCCAGAGGGTAGTATTGGGGGGCATTAGCGGTAGGTTGACCAAAGCACAAAAACACAAGGCAAGTATAGTAGCAAGACCTAGTTGCAATCTCAAAACACCCAATACAAGGGCAATATGCGACCGGTCTAAACTATGTGGCATGTTTACCAAGACCAGGAGCATGGCAAGCAAGATGGGTTAACTAGAGATACTGTTGTATGAGGATTTGGATTTTGTGGGAATTTCAAAGACCTGGTTCATCAGCTCTCATGATTGGCTGGCAAACATTCAAGGGTATACCCTTTACCGCAAGGATAGAGGGTAAAAAAAAGGGGGAGGGGTATGCCTATATATCAAGAATATTGTACAAGTGAATGTGAGAGATGATCACTGACGGAGCTAGGGAGGAGGTGGAATCCTTATGGGTAGAGCTCCAAAGGGATGAAGCTAAGGGGAACATAATACTGGGAGTATGCTATAGGCTCCCTGAGGGAGGAAGTGGAGACAGATCTATCACAATTTTAATTTGCAGCAATAATGGGAAGTGTTATCATAATGGGGGATTTTAATTATCCAAACAGACTGGGCGGAGGGAACCGCGCATTCATTTAAGGCTCGCCAGTTCCTTAATGTCTTGCAGGACAATTTCATAGGTCAGATGGTAGACGCACCAACTAGAAATAAAACATTACTGGATCAACTGATTACCAACAATACAGACCTGATCACGGATGTGGAAATACAGGGCAATTTAGGTAACAGCGATCACAGGTCAATTCGTTTCAGTATAAAATCACACAAATAGGAAAAAAGGGAAAACAAAGACACTGAATTTCAAAAGAGCCAACTTCCCTAAACTACAAACCTTGCTAAAAGGCATAAATTGGGATAAAATATTAGGAACAAAGAACACGGAGGAGAGATGGGTTTGCTTTAAGAGCATATTAAATAAGGGCATTAGCCAATGTATCCCATTGGGTAAAAGATTTAAAAGAGCAAAAGTCCTGGATGGCTTAACTCCAATGTAAAATGCATATAAAAGCAAAGGAGAAGGCCTTCAAAAAAACACAAGTTTGAGGGATCATCCTCAGCATTCAGACTTTATATAGAACGCAACAAGAAATGTAAGGGTGCAATTAGGACAGCTAAGATAGAACATGAAAGACAATCCCAAGAAATTCTTTAAGTATGTAAACAGTAAAAAAGGGAGGACAGCCCATATTGGCCCCATAAAGAATGAGGAAGGACATCTGGTTACAAAGGTTGGGGAGATGGCAAAGGTATTGAATTTATTCTTCTCAGTCTTCACAAGTGAATTGGGGGGCTTCAGTAACCAAAACTGCAGTGTTTATCCTCATGACACAACACAGGAAGCACCTCCATGGTTAACAGAGGACAGAATTAAAATTAGACTTGAGAAACTTAACATTAATAAATCACTGGGACGAGATGGCTTGCATCCGGGGGTACTTAGGGAACTCAGTCACGTGATTGCCAGACCATTGTTCCTAATTTTTACAGACAGTCTGACTGGAATGGTACCAGCTGATTGGGAAAAAGCCAATGTAGCACCAATATTTAAAAAGGGCCCAAAATACATCCCTGGGAATTACAGACCAGTTAGCCCAACATCAATAGTATGCAAACTCTTGGAGGGGATGATAAGGGACTATATACAAGATTTTAGTAATGAGAACGGTATCATTAGCAGTAATCGGCATGGATTCATGAACAATCGTTCTTGCCAAACCAATCTATTAACCTTCTATGAGGAGGTGAGTTGCCATCTAAATAAAGGAAGGCCCATAGACGTGGTGTATCTGGATTTTGCAAAAGCATTTGACACAGTTCCCCATAAACGTTTACTGTACAAAATAAGGTCCGTTGGCATGGACCATAGGGTGAGTACATGGATTGAAAACTGGCTACAAGGGCAAGTTCAGAGGGTGGTGATAAATGGGGAGTACTCGGAATGGTCAGAGGTGGGTAGTGGGGTCCTCCAGGGTTCTGTGCTGGGACCAATCCTATTTAATTTGTACATAAATGACCTGGAGGATGGGATAAACAGTTCAATCTCTGTATTTGCAGACGATACTAAGCTAAGCAGGGCAATAACTTCTCCGCAGGATGTGGAAACCTTGTGAAAAGATCTGAACAAATTAATGGGGTGGGCAACTACATGGCAAATGAGGTTCAATGTAGAAAAATGTAAAATAATGCATTTGAGTGGCAAAAATATGAATGCAATCTATACACTGGGGGGAGAAGCTCTAGGGGAATCTGGGATGGAAAAGGACCTGGGGGTCCTAGTAGATGATAGGCTCAGCAATGGCATGCAATGCCAAGCTGCTGCTAACAAAGCAAACAGAATATTGGCATGCATTAAAAAGGGGATCAACTCCAGGAGATAAAATGATAATTCTCCCCCTCTACAAGACTCTGGTCCGGCCGCACCTGGAGTATGCTGTCCAGTTCTGGGCACCAGTCCTCAGGAAGGATGTAGTGGAAATGGAGCGAGTACAAAGAAGGGCAACAAAGCTAATAAAAAGGAGGGTCTTAGTTATGAGGAAAGGTTGTGAGCACTGAACTTATTCTATCTGGAGAGGAGACGCTTGAGAGGGGATATGATTTCAATAAATATACAAATACCAGACTAGTGACCCTACAATAGAAATAAAACTTTCGCAGAAGAGAGTTTAACAAGACTTGTGGCCACTCATTAAAATTAGAAGAAAAAAGGTTTAACCTTAAACTATGTAGAGGGTTCTTTACTGTAAGAGCGGCAAGGATGTGGAATTCCCTTCCACAGGCGGTGGTCTCAGTGGGGAGCATCGATAGCTTCAAGAAACTATTAGATAAGCACCTGAATGACCACAACATACAGGGATTTACAATGTAATACTGACACATAATCACACATAATCACACATACGTTGGACTTGATGGACTTGTGTGTGTCTTTTTTTAACCTCACCTACTATGTAACTATATTGTGTGTTAATTGCAATGAATATTAAAAATATATACAAATACCCATAGGTATGCCTGAAGAAACGTAATATAGGTCATATTCTGATCCATAGATCATACACAGCGTTCTACACTAGAAAGTTTTTACATTGCACAGAAAAACAAGTACAGCTATAATTTATCCACAACTGTATTCACTTTAAGCATCTTCTATAATTTTAGATTTTTCAAAAAAATATGGATACTAAAAACATGTACATTACCAAAATTCCTTAGGCTTCTTTTAGCTTTCATTTCATACAAATACAATGCATTTCAATGAATCAAGTCAGAATAAACATAAAACAAGGCTTTTCAAAAAAGTTGAATCTGCCAACCCACGAAAATAATATTTTCTTACATTATTAACAGAACAAACAAGAAAATGAAAAACAAAAAACACTTCCTGTTCAGTCTATAATCCCTATTAAACTGACCAGATGATTTTAATGGTTCTTTCAATATGCATTTGATATAAAATTTCAGGATGTATAAAACTATAACAATGAAAATGTTGTACATTCTCCCTTTAGAGTTATTCTAATACACACCCCCAACTAAAAAAACAACAAGGTACCCACTTCAAGTAAATAGTATTGCTGTGGGGGCAATCACTGCTTGTGATCTGGATCAGCTTAAACCCCCCAAAAATTACTTTACTTTCATAAGCAGATCTAGGGGTTGTGGTGAAGATATTATCAGACTTGTATAATCAGTGGTAATAGGATCAGACAATTAAGTGGAGATCCAGCCACAACATTTTTTGTACAGTAAAAAGGACCTGAATATGGAAATCCAGCAATCTAATAATTTACAAGGTAATTATCAGTCATGTTATATTATCCAACCTAATGCAGAGTAGCTGGGTATTTCCTGCATTTCCTCCACATTGGGTCTATGATTCCTTATGCCTTGTAACATCTGGTAGCATGGGGTACACTGGTGAGGCCACCTCCGTAACTTTACTCCCAATAAACTTTGGATTTTACTCATGTGATGGGATTTATTACCTCTTCAGTTAAAATAATTTGCCCCCCAATGTGATCTGGGTCTGACACAATGGCACATTTGGGTTTCTATTTTGTGATGTCAAAGTGAACATTTAGAGTAATGTGGACAGATTGTGAAAACAAAAAGATACAACAAATACAATGTGACAGTAAAGATAAATATAATTTCAAGGAAAGTTCCTTCAGATCTCTGCAATGAACATATAAATGTTGGAACACATGGGGGATTCTTAGCAGTTCCATTCTACTAAAAATTACTAGTAATGCAGCATCATAGCAGAAAAGTGTGTTTTATCCTCAAATTTTATATATAAATCCTCTGCTTGTATAAGGTTTGTGTACACCACAAGAGTCTGCAAAGCATTTGTGAAGATTTTGGTGAATCGGGAATTTGTTGCTTAAAGAATAACTTCAGATTCAGGGCCCATTCAAAGAAGAATTTCAACCTTTATATCAATTGATATTGGATTTCCCCTTTTTATAGTCTCAGATAAATCTAATTCTAGGTTACTTTTAAGATTGTATACTATATTTACGATCTACATCTGGAAGA
The DNA here is from genome assembly GCF_042186555.1 of Aquarana catesbeiana. Taxonomy (NCBI): domain Eukaryota; kingdom Metazoa; phylum Chordata; class Amphibia; order Anura; family Ranidae; genus Aquarana; species Aquarana catesbeiana. The sequence continues at coordinate 963,131,675 of NC_133324.1, forward strand.
ATGTATGTGTTTACTTGTACAGAGGTTTTATACATGATCTTAAAAATAGATTTTACATGGTTAAAGCGTGCCAACGTATTCGACTTTAGAATATTTGTAATGTAGTGGCTTAATTTAATTGTTCATTACATTTTATTTAAATCCTTCAGATTACTTATTTTCAGGCTCAGGTTTCAACCCTCTACAAAACAAAACAGAATACACAAACCCAGATGATATGGACCTACCTGCTCCACACTTCTAGATCTCTTTCCAAAGTCTCCAGTCATATGTTAATGAGCAGCTCCTGTGTATTGGTCAGATTCTGTCAATTAGCAAAAGCCACTCCTCTTCCCACATATATACCCCAAATACAGTATATCCAGTCCATACTGATATTACTTTTACTTCAAGCAAAAGTGAGTTTGTATTTTAATTGACTAATTCATCCCACAACTATTTCAAGAAGAATTTACACGTTGGGAAGTCTACAAAGTGAGATACCATCTGCACCTTCATTTTCTCAGGTTAGTTATTTAAAACAGTTTCCTCTAAAATATTAGGATCTCTTTTAGAATCTGTCGTCTACTTTGTAACAGAACTTAACAGTGAGTAAAATAGGTAAACTCTTTAATGTTCTTTAAAATTTAGATTTTTTTTATTTCTCTTGCCACGTATGGACAGAGTAGAGATCCATACACGGATTGGAAATCCACATTATCTTGCAATACTTTTTTTTATATAACTATCCTCATACATGGAGATTATCTGTGTTCATATATCTATCTATGAAGTAAAATCTTAGGTTATTTGTGAATTTCCATGATCAGTTGGGTGTGAAAAGTACAATCCAATTTTTTTTTAAGTATGTTTCTTTAATAGTAGTTTGGGTTCCAAATTCCACCATTACAATTTGTTTTTAATGTACACAGAAGTGTTATTTAATTTCTCTTCTGCCTTATTGTTACAATACCAGTGACATTTGCACCTCTATTAACTAGAATGTTATTTTTGACCAGCCGCTCTCTGCTAGTGCTGTAGTTTAGAGATCAGCTTCAACCAAAACCCATTTCTTGGTTTGTAATCTGTCAGCTTTTAACTGTCATATGCTTATAAAATCATGACCATAGATGCTGGGCAATATTCGGAGGAATGTTTAATGCTGTTTGTTATCATAATTAGGTCAAGAGAAACCAATCTGTATTTTCCTTTTTGTTGCCATTCCAGAATGGCTTCTAATATCCAGGAGGTGACCAAGAAAACCACAAGGCATGTTCTTCAACTCATGACCCAGACCTCAGAAAACCTGAAGATGGAGGTTTCAGAACATTTAGACTCCATCCAAGAACTTGGGACAGGTTCAAATGGAAAATTCCTCCTTGCCAAACATCGGGGTTCAGGTAAACATTGTGACTTAATTCATGTAGAGAAAATATTTTTAGTATTAGTTGTGATTAAAAATCACACCAGAGTCAAAACCAATTTAATGGAACTAGAAGAACAGTTTTTAAAAAAAAAAAAAAAAAAGCCAATTTGTCAACAGCTAGTTTGTTTCTGGTACAAAAGGCTTGTGCGTTTGTTCTGGAAGAAAAAAAAAAAAAAAAAAAAAAAAAAAAGCAGAGTCTGACATCACAGACCAATAGAATTGCTCATCTGTAGGCAATCCGTAGGACAACTTTGAAGCCACTTGTACACACAAATTGTTTAACTTCAGCTTGTGAATATTATCCTGAGCATTGTGTATATGAAGCATTTACAAAACATTAACCTTGCTTTAAGAAGCCTTCTTTTAAGTTGCTTCAAAGTACTTTTCAAAGTTCTAAAAACACCCATCATTTCCAGTTTTGGTGGGATGATTATGCATCTTAAAGTGGAGTTCCACCCACTTTTACAACTCTTCAGCATCCCTCACTAAACTGTGCACTGTAAACGAATTGGACATTTTAAATTTTTTTTCTCTGCATCTACTGTATATCTGCTGTATTCATTTTTCACTTCCTCCTCCCTGGCCTTGGCCCATCGCATCATTTCCTGTTTGCAATGCCTTCTGGGAAGGGGTGGCAACTTCCTCTGACACTGCTGTTGCTATGGAAACCTGACCTGAAACCTATTACACTGCTTGTGCTGCATTGAGCATGTGCGAGATCTGCAAGGATGAGATGCAGGAAGAAATACAGTCTGGCTTCAGATGCCCACTGCCTGCTGTAAGCTTATAAAATAACAAACTACTGCTATAAAACTAACAAAACAGACCTTAGTTTACAGACTAACTTTACTAGAATACATTAAGCTTGTGTATTATAGGGGTATTTTTATTTAAAAAGTATAATTTTGGCCGGGACACCACTTTGAGTCACTGCTGAAGATTTATTTAAGCTTCTGGCACACTTCAATGGGCTTTTAGCAAGATTCTGCATTTGGTTTATGTTACTAATTCTCTTTTCTCTCTCTCTCGGTTTGACAGGTCAGTTCGTGGCAGCTTCAACCAAAACCCATTTCTTGGTTTGTAATCTGTCAGCTTTTAACTGTCATATGTATTGATCACTGGAGATGACAGAACATGATATCTCCCCAACAGGGATACATGTGCTCATAAAATCCTGACCATAAATGCTGGGCAATATTCAGAGGGATGTTTAATGCCGTTTGTTATCATAATTAGGTCAAGAGAAACTAATCTGTATTTTTCTTTTTGTTGCGATTCCAGAATGGCTTCTAAATATCCAGGAGGTGACCAAGAACACCGTAAGGCATGTCCTTCAATTCATCACACAGACCTCCGAAAACCTGAAGATGGAGGTATCAGAACATTTTGAAAATATGGAAAGGTCCTCCTTGCCAAACATCGGGGGTTTAGGTAAACATTGTCACTTAATTCATGTAAAGAAAACACTTAGTATTAGTTTTGATTCCATATCACATCAGAGCTATCAAAACCAATTTAATGGAACTAGCAGAAAAGTTTAAAAATTGCCAACAACTACAGTTTGTTTCTGATAGAAAAGACTTGGTGTGTTTGTTCAGGAAGAAAATGCAGAGTCTGACATCCCAGACCCAAGACTCAATAGAATTGCTCATCTGTAGGCAAGCCGTAGGACAACTTTGAAGCCACGCGTACACAAATTGTTTAACTTCAGCTTGTGAATATTATCCTGAGCATTGTGTATATGAAGCATTTACAAAGCATTAACCTTGCTTTAAGCAGCATTCTTTTAAGTTGCTTTCAAGTACTTTTAAAAGCAAGTTCTTAAAAAAAAAAAACAAAAAAAAAACAAAAAAACATAATTTCCAGTTTTGGTGGGATGATTATGCATTTTAATGAGTCATTGCTGAAGATTTAATCAAGCTTATGGCACACTTCAATGGGCTTTTAGCAAGCTTTTGCATTTGGTTTAGTTACTAATTCTCTTTTCTCTCTCTCTGACAGGTCAGTTAGTGGCTGTGAAGCTGCTTAGCAAGAAGGCTCCAATGGACAACTTCATGGTTGAATACAGGATGTCTGTCAGCCTCAGCGGCCATCCCAGCATCATCAGGATACCTGGAGTTGCCTTTCATACAAGAACAGACTGTTTGTCCAGGAGGCAGCAACAGCTGGAACTCTTTCCCCTAATAAAGCAAAATGTAAGTTTGTATGAAAAATGAATAATTTTTAGGTTAAGAAAAGGTTTCATCTTTGTCTTTAATTTCTTTAAAAGTATTTCTGAGGTTTAGGGACTCCCTACCTCATTAAAATGAGTTGGTGGGATTGTGTATCATTTGATTTATAGGCTTGATTTTAGGTATGCAACTTTCTCAGCTGTGAAGCAAGGTTGAGAACGATGGTCCTGGATCTTTCACCAGCAATGGTGACTCATATTTGTATAAAATCATGTTTCCTTTAGGCATCGTTTTGAGTGTATTGAGCTAATATTCTATGTCCCCATATGATGGATAAGATACATTCCTCAGATAGCGAGTGCATTGGAATACATGCACAGCAAAGGGATGGTCCACCGTGACATCAAGCTGGGCAATATTCAGCTAATGGACTTTGAATGTAATACTATCAAAGTGGCAGATTTTGGACTGGCAAGGCTCCAGGGAACCAAAGCACCATCCATGTCCTTTTTCATTCCCTGCACAGCTCCAGAACTGTGTAGCCTGAAACAAGGAGATCAGTTGCTTCTACACCCGAACATTGATATCCGGTCCTTTGGTGTCATGATTTATGCAGCTTTGACTGGATCATTCCCTTGGAAAGAAGTAGTGGGTCGCAACCCAATTTATAGGGGCTTTGCTTGGTGGCAAGTCAGAAAGGATGTGACCTTAGCACCAGAAAAGTGGAAGAAGTTCTCTCTTGAAGCCAGGCAAATGTTCTGGGACCTTTTGGCCCTCAATGCTTCTGAGAGGTGCTCAGCCAAGGACATTCTAAAATATCATGTGCCATGGAAAGCAGAAATCCTTTCAGAAAACCATACAAAGAGTACTGTAATACAAATGGCATACAGAGGAAATGATGTCCATTCCGGAGCTACGGCAAGTGCCACCTCATGTCTTCTACCTGATGAGACCGTCAATTGCTATAGGAGCTGAGGTGGAAATTGCATAGGTCCTTTTGATCACCTGATAATCAAGAGGCAGACTTGATATATGCACTCTGGGGAATTGTACAAGACTCGTATCCTAGTTGAAGGAAAGAACAGACATCTTAGAACACACTTTTTTTGCTCATATCCGATTTCTCTACATTTTTTTTTTTTAATTATGGATCAAAGCATCATAAAAATGTAATTTGGGCCTAGAAATGATATGCTTCAGGAACCCCCCCAAAAAAAAAAAAAAAAAAAAAAAAAGCCCATTGTGTAGGCCAAACTCTATATGATAGATAGGCTAGAGCCAAACGTTAGGTTGGAGCATAAGTTCAAACTGCAAACACTCTTGTTTAGGGAACTGTTTAGAGAAGATCTGAACTTGAAGGCTGTTTGGATGGAATTCCTCTCTCCAAATGTCCCCCAATGCATTGCTTGAACTATCGTTGGCTCAGGCAATGTTCATATACTTGACCTCTACTCAGGTGCAAGTGGTTTGCCAATGTTGGGTCTCAGTAAAGTTTCAGCCCATACACTATAAAGGCTGACTTCACAGCACTCTTGTCAGTGTTTTCATGAATTTAGTGTGAGTGAAGGACAACTGACATATGTTAATGGGAAAGACTGGTTAGTGTAGTTTGCTTGCAGTATAGTGCTATAAAGAGTATTCGGTGTTATATGTATTACTATATTGCTATAATGTAATTTTTTTTAAATATATTTATTTATATTGAGGTGTGACTGCTGATACTGTTTCCATCACAATGACCACGTTTATAGAAGCCAACCTCCATTTTTGGGGAGAGTGGTGCCGGAATGTGACCCTCAGGGAATGCCAAATTTGCATGATTATCTCAGTATTGGAACACACAAATGGTAACATTAGTAACCTGTAAGGGAACAAGGTGCTTTGGGGCCGGGGGCAGAGTCCCTCCCATGTTAAGGGCTTGTGGCCTGGTATGGTTCAGGAGGAGGAGGGGCGCTTGATCGCTCACCCCCCCTTTTCCTGACCTGCCAGGCTGCATGCTCGGATATGGGTGACCCCCATGCCATTTTCTTTACATTTTGGTATGATGTTCCCCTGAAAATTCACTAAGGTGAAATTCACGACATTTAAAAAAAAATATTTAATCTTTATTACTGGCACAACCACGAGCACGTTTAAATGACATTTTTTCTTTTAGAAATCTCATTATTGCTGTGGCATGTTCTATACATTGTACAGATGCGCCACTTTACAGGCAGACTAAGGGGACCCCCAGGCACAATATTTAAAGGAATTTTTCATTTTTATAGTTTCACTTTAAGCATCACTGCTCCTTTTAAAATGAACGTTTTGCATTGATATATGTCCCTCAAGGCAGTACCCGGGTCCCCATACACTTTTTATGGCAATAACTTGTATTAGCTTTTAAATTTTTCATGATCATGTCCAATAGACTAATAGAGTTTTCATGTTAGCTAGAACTTTTTGCCTGTTCAAGATGTTCTGGTGTGAACTGAACCAGAGGTTGTTTGGCCCATCCATACTCTCTTATCTCCCTTCCCATTGGCCTACCTGTCCATAGGCTATCCCCTCTTAAGTCCATCATGAATGCTGCTGCCAGACTTATCCACCGTACCAACCGTTCAGTGTGCCAACCCTCTCCGCCAATCCCTACACTGGCTCCCGATCACCCAGCGAATTAAATTCAAAACACTAACCACAACATACAAAGCCATTCACAGCTCTACCCCGAGCTACATCACCAATCTCGTCTCCAAATATCACCCAAACTGTCCTCTCCGCTCAAGATCTCCTGCTCTCAAGCTCCCTCATCTCCTCCTCCAATACTCGTCTCCAGGATTTCTCAAGAGCCTCTCCCATCCTCTGGAACTCTCTACCAAAACCTGTCTGGCTATCCCCTACTCCTACAGGCAATCCCTGAAAACTCATCTCTTCAGGTAAGCCTATCACACCTCAAACTAATCTTTTACCACTTCCATCAGCTCATTTCTGAGTTACAACCTTTTGTACCACCTGCCTCACCCTATTAGATTGTAAGCTCTTCTGAGCAGGGCCTCCTAATCATCTTGTATTTTATAGTATTTTAACAGTATTGTCTCCATTTATTATTGTAAAGCGCTGCGTCAACTGTCGGCACATAATAATAAATAACATTCATATAAAGGCAGTAATTATATGTAGAGAAATCCACTAGGCTGGTTCTACCAAACTCAATCAATAGATCGACTTGGGTATAGATTAACTTAGGTACAATCAGCCTGCCCATACAATGCAAGAAAAGAAGCTATATGTCATGTCACCTGAGTCCAGGTGACAGATGCACACCGTTGGAGTCAGGAGTGCACCGCTAAGGTAGTGGACCCTATAGCTGACTGCTGCAGATGGAACTCTGGGTGGTTCAGGAAGGCAGGTCCACTGGAGCACCAACACGGATCCCACTGGGAGCTAGAGCATAAGATTCCCCAGGGCGCGGAGTCTAAGAGCCAGCAGGTGTTCACCAGAGCCTCTAGTGGTGAGGATGGACTGCGCTGCAACTGACTCAGGTCGCGGCCCCCAGGGTTTCCCAGCTCATGCTCACAGTAGGCTGCAGGTGGACAGAGAAGCAGCAGCAGCCCAGGACAACAAGGGATAGTAAGGAGGTAAGCCAAAGGTCAGGGCGGCTAGCAGACAAGGATAGGCAGAGAACACGCCAAAAGGTTAGGGTCACAAGCAAGCTGGGATAGTCAAAAAACAAGCCAAGATCAGTTAACAGGTTCAGCCGTAGGACACAGAGCAATGAGCACACGGAAGCCAAATAACACAATATTGATCAGCAGAGATGGCTTGTAGTGCACAGGTTAATATAGAGTTCCCCGATAGGGGCTGGGGTGGAGCTATGCTTTGAGGAGAGATTACTTAAGCAGCCAGGTGAGAGTGGCTGGCCTCTTAATCTGAACACATGAAGAGGTAAGCTGACAAACATTACTGCACAACCATGACACTATATGAAAAATAAAATACCGTATTTATCAGCATATAAACATGCGCCGGCATATAACACGTACCCCAAGGAGGTAGGAGGGAAGTTTAGGAGGGAATTTTAAGGGAAAAAAAAACCTTACATTTAAATGCCCATCAATGCAGCCTTGTCAGTGTCCATCATTGCCCCTGTGTCATTTGCAGACAGTCTGTACACTGTCAGTACCTTGCCATTTAAAAACGGCGCCGCCGAG